>NC_138375.1:62707777-62759977 GCF_054177405.1 Leptonychotes weddellii | reverse complement strand
CTTTCCATACAGCTTGGGAGGCCCAGAGTGAAATTGGCAGCCTCCCAATCTCTGCCCTGGAGGAGCTGAGAACTCGGGCCTGCTCCTCAGTGAGCCCCCAGAGAAAAGCAGTCAATCACTCCCGTCTCCCTGACTCCGGCCGCACTCCGTGCTCACCCAGCCTGTGACCGAGCATTTCTATCTCTGGCACCCGACCCCGGGTGGAGTCTCCAAACCCAGCAGATCCCTGTAGTGTGCTGCCGCGCTGCTCCTCCTGGGGGAAGAAGGTGAGTCTGCCTGGACCTGCCGCTTGTTGGGTCCCTGCTGGAGGAGCAGTGGCCCGACTGTGCTGTGGATCACGGTGTATGGCAACCCCGAGCTGAGAGCCCACGCCTCGGCTCCATCTCTGCAGCCGGCTTCCCCACTCCGATACCTGGGAGCTCTGCCACACTCAGACACCCCCGGTCTTTCTGTGACCCTGAGGGTCCTGAGACCACACTGTCCCGTGAGGGTTCCACCCCCCGCTTAGCCACTGGATCGACGTCCCTCAGCAGAGCCAACTTCTTAAAAGTTCTGATTTTGTGCTCCGCTGTTCTATCACTTGCCAGAAGCGGCCGATGGAGGCCCCCTCCCCCGCCATCTATCCTCCCGAATATCACCTCAGATTCACTTCTCCACACGTCCTACCTTCCAGAAAGTGGTCGCTTTTCTGTTCAGAGAGTTGTTGCTATTCTTTTCTTCGATCTCCTGTTGAGTTTGTAGGTGTTCAGAATGGTTTGATCCCTATCTAACTGAATTCCTGGGACCAAACGAAATCCAGGTCTCCTACTCCTCTGCCATCTTGCTCCTCCCCCCTTGCTAACCTTATTTAAAGAATAATTGTTGCTCCTAGCAGCATGTCAGTGCCTTTGGGTGTAGCCCAAAGCAGCCAAAGGTAAAGAATATTTTCCTACATATACATTCTTTCACCTTTAAACCTGTTGTATCGTTCAGTTTCTCTTCTGTTTCTTCCTATGGGTCTAATTGTGGCAGTCTTAGCTGCTACTCAGCCTACCCCAATTTGCAATAAAAGTCAAGTGAGATAACATGACATGTATCCAATTTCACTCTAATATGTAGAGTCATGTACACAGGGCTTGGGATAAACTAGTCTGTCCCCAAGTTACTATGCTCTACTGGGGGAAATCATGTAGCAGGTTGAACAGACCTTTCAGTCTCAGCCGGACTCTCAGGGCTGCCTGGAGTCATGCCCCACACAGCTAGTCAGCAGCTGCTCCCTTTTGTCTCAGTAACTATTCCAAATGTTCACCGCTTTCTTCATATCCTTTCCTCTGCCCTGTCTTCTCTTGTTCTCAGCATATGGACCTTGCCTTCTCATTCTTTCAGAAAAAAACAAATAACTCACCCCCGCAACGCAAAACCACCCATAAAATGTATTTCCATCAGGACCCCCGGTTTCAGTCTTTCCTGTTTTCGTGAAAGACTGTCTGTCTCACTGGGAAAGTCTGATTCATCTATCCGACCATCTGCACTGGAGTCTGTCTTCTTCCTTGACAGAGACCTTGGGCCATCCGTCATGTACTTTATATTGTTTGCTCCCTTCAGCATATGAACATGCTCTTCATAATGATATCCTCTGGCCCCGTATCACCCTCTAGCTAGTGTTGTATATCTCTTTTCATTTGCAGCCAAACTTCTTAAAGAGCCATTTACATTTCCCATTTCCCTTCCTCACTGGCCATTTACTGCTCAGTGGACAGCAATTTGTCTTCTATCTCCAAGACAGCAATGAAATTATTTCCACCAGTTAACTTCATATTTTTAAATCTGATGGATATTTTCTTTTTCCTCTAATTATTTGACAGTGTTAACAATGTCCTTTCCAAACTCTCTTCTTTTACCTTTCATAACATTTTTCTCCTCTTGTTGTCCTATTATGTCTTTGGACACTCCTCTCAGTCTCCCTTATTGGCTCCTTTTCTTGCGATCCTTCTAAATGGCAGCGCTCACAAAGGTTTCTTCCCAAGTGTGGGTACATTTTTCCACACTGACTTCTACAGTCACTTAGATGTGGCTGACTCAAAACTTTAAATATACAGCTTATTCCTCTCTGCAGAGTTTCAGACTCACATTCATTTGATTTTCTCTTAGTCACCAGAACTCAACATCTCCCAACTAGTCTCGTTGTCCTTGTTCCTAAGCAGGCTGCTTCTGTATTTACCTTAAAGAATAGCACCCAGAGGCCCAGAAGGAAACCTGAGTCATCCCTGAATTTTCCTTCATAGCCAGTACATCTTTGTATGCTTTATCTCCTAGACATAAATCTCTGTGTTCTCATTGTCACTGTTTTATTTCACCTAATTGCCTAGCTTTCTAGCTGGTCTTTTATTTTTTTAATTTTTTTCAAAGATTTTATTTATTTATTTGACAGAGAGAGACACAGCAAGAGCGGGAACACAAGCAGGGGGAGTGGGAGAGGGATAAGCCGCCTTCCCGTGGAGCAGGGAGCCCGATGCGGGGCTCCATCCCAGGACCCTGGGATCATGACCTGAGCTGAAGGCAGATGCTTAATGACTGAGCCACCCAGGCACCCCTCTAGCTGGTCTTTTAAAAATTCAGTCTGACCCCAGAAAACCTAATACACTTACCTTTACTAGAATGATGCTTCTAAAATGTGGATCCATGTAAATTTTGCCAAAACTTATCTATAGAACAGAAGTAAGTCCAATAAATATTGTGACCTTTTTTTTTAAATGGATTTTAAAAGGTGACTCTAAAATAGATAAAGAATAGCAAAGAGCTAAGAACACCTAAAACATTTGTGAAGACGATTAGGGCGGACACACTTGGTTTATTGGCACCAAGGTTTATTCTAAAGCCATAATTAAGGCACTGTGTTATTGCTTCATGGATAGACAATCAACAAGTGATACATAATAGAAAGCCTATGAAGAGACCCACTTATAAATGGAACTGTGATCTTTGACAGAATGAATTAGGGAAAATGGGAACTATCCCATATTTCAAGTATGAGGAATTGAAACAAAACAGGGATATATAGATTATTGAAGGGCTGGAGGGACAATGGTGTGGGCCACAGCAGTGCCATTAGCTTTGCAATTCACAACTACAGCCATCCAGAGAGTCAATATTTGGCTGCTACTCAGAGGTCAGCAAACTTCAGGACACTCCTACTGAAGTCACAGTGTCCCCAAGACTGGTGACTAGCATAGGAATTCTGAGTCCATCTGGCTCCTGAAAACCCTCCTATGGACCCACATCTGTATTTCCTTTGCCATTGTTGCTGGGAGTGAATTGTTTCTACCTCCCCATTGTTTTCCAAATTTGCATAAGTGCATTTCTCTGAGAGCATCTAAACCACATCTCAAAGCTTGCTGGCAAAGAAGGTTGGAAAAGTCAATTCCTAGGTTTCTAGCCTTTGTGGTACTGGGGAGAGCAAGAATAGGAAATCAATAGGTGCCAAGGGCCACAGAAAACATCTAGCACAGGGAGCATTGATGATCAATGAAGAAAGGAAGAACTGTTCAATAAATAGTGCTAGGACAACTGGATATCCATTCAAAAAACTGAAATTGAATTCCTGCCTCTTGCTATACCCAAGAGTCAACTCAGAGAGAGAAGGACTTTGCAAAAAGAAAAACTTTAGGAAGAAAATATAGGAGGATATTTTTCTAGTTTTGGGGTAGGGAAGGTTTGTCAAACAAGATACAACAAGTTCTAACCATAAGAGAAATTATTAAGTCAACTATATTAATAACTTCTGTTTACCAAAAAACATCATAAAGAAAGCAAAAAGACAAAGTGGTTGAACATATTCATCTCACATATGAGCTACAGAAGTTTAATACCCAGAGTATATTAAAAAAATCCAGGGACACCTGGGTGGTTCGGTCAGTTAAGTGTCTGCCTTTGGCTCAGGTCATGATCCCAGGGTCCTGGGATCGAGCCCCGCATCAGGCTCCCTGTTCAGCGAGGAGCCAGCTTCTCCCTCTGCCTCTCCCCCTGCTTGTGCGCGCACTCTCTGTGTCAAATAACTGAATAAAATCTTAAAAAAACAAAATTCAGTCAATAAGAAAAACACACGCACACAAATAGAAAAATGGGCAAATGACATGTAAGTATATGGCTAATGAGCATAAAAAGGTATTTAATCTCTTTAATAATCAGGGAAATAAAAATTATGATTAAACTGAAATATTACACGTATTATATTGGTAAATTAATAAGTAAATATCGAGTCATCCTGAATTCTCCTTCTTACCCACCACATCTTTGTATGTTTTATCTCCTAAATACAGCCTAAATTGTTTTTTTTTTCATTTTTATTCCCATTGTTGCTGTGTTAAATCACAAAGTATTGGTGAGAATGTGGATCAGTAGGATTTCTTATATAATGGTCTTGAAGAAGTAAATTAGAAAATCACTTTGGAAAACAATTTGGGATCAGCTTGGGAATCTGAACATGGAAACACCATATAACTGAGCAACTTCATGCCTAGTATAGACTCCAGAGAAATTCTTGTATGTGTGCTCAGAAGGTAGGCTCCTAGGAAAGAGTTTGTAATTGCCAAGAGTTGGAATTGTTTAGAATGCATTCTTAAGAGAATGGATGTATACATTGTGCTGCATTTACATGATGGAATATTATATAGCGGTGAAAATGAAGGATCCATAGCTCTACTCAGTAACCTATAAATCTTAGAAATCTAATGTTGAATTTAAAAAAAAAGTCTTAAAGACCGTAATCAGTATGACACCATAAAGATAATGCTCAAACACAAAAATTAGTATGTTTAGATATGCATACACATTTAGTAAAGCTATTTTTAAAATGCAAGGTAAACATAGACACAGAATTCAGAATATCTTTGGCTTAGTGGGGAAGGGATGAGATGACGTAGAAGGGAAATACTTATTCATAATGTATTCACGGGATAGTAGGTTCATGAGGATTTCCTGTCTTATGCTTTTCAACATAATAATAATAAATATTATGTTATGTTAATAAACTATATTGTATGTGTCAGAAATAACACTAAAAATTTAATGAAAAATAATCCATATTCTAAGATGTTGAGATTGTTTTAAGAGTAAGAGCTATCATTTTAAAATATTGCATTTTTGATGTTGAGTAAATAAATTATATTAAAAACCTGTACTCTATCGTATATCTCCATCACACAGATGACCACAAAATTGCTAAAAATATTAATTTTAGCTCCATGCCAGAATGGCTTACTGCCCACCAAAACTTAGAGTACAGAAAGCAAAGAACTCCCTGAGTTACTAAACTGGAGGAAATGTACATACATTGAAAAGCACCTGGGGATTTTATGTGCTAACATCCAGCAGGGGAAATAAACCTGTGAAAATGACAAAGTGGAGTCAGGATCAATCACTAAGGGTTTCAGTTTTTTTTTTTTTTTTAAATCTTAGTGCATTTCACTATTGGAAGTAGTGGGGGAAAAAAGCAAAAGGAAATAAAAGATGAAATTCCTCATTGTCTCTCTTTTTAATCCTCCATTATCTCCCTGTTTCTTTTTGGACAAGGTTCCAGTACCTTAGCTTTACACACAAGACTTCTCCTCTTAGGGGTTCTCATTTTTCTGCCTGTCCTGCTTCATCTCCTGTCACATTCCTGACCTCCTTCTGCTCATACCCTTCTGGTGAGCCAAATTCTACGTCCCATGGATCCCTGAGTAGTTCCTGCTGTTTTATGCCTCTGTGCCTTTGTCCAGGCTGTTTGCTCTTCCTGGAAATCCCATGCTCTCCTTCTTTCCCTCACTGACCTCTCACTAGGACGTCTTGACTGACCCTTTAGTATGAGGCTCCCCTATGCCCTTATGCGTAACTTCCTCACCATAGTTACCATGCTCCCATAAAAGTTCATTTTCCTGTCTTCCCTATTAGACCTTAAGCTCTTTGGGATCAAAGATTATATCTTTTTTTTTTTTTTTTAATTACATAGTGCTACCTGGTACTTAACCACAGTGCTTTATAGTCAGTGATGTTAACTGAATCAACGGGGGGGGGGGGGGAGTACTATTTTGGGCCTAAATTTCTTCACTGCATTGAGCTCTCCTCCACTGCTCTTCCTGAGGTCTGGAGGACTCCTTCCACTCATCTTACCTAGTTAACTCTTTACTCATTTTCTCAGGAATCTTTTATCTCCATGACTAGATGGTTTTCCTCCTCTATATGTGCCCTTCATAGGACCACTTATTACTCATTGCATTTGTACCTTTATATCAACTTGTATCATTCTTTGAATAATGTCTGCTTCTCCCACTATGCTGTAAACTCCATGAGTGTAGGGACTCAGTCTGCTTTTGTTCATTATTGCACTTCTATATGGCATAGGGTAGACTTGCAATAAGTACTGACTGAATGAATGAACTATGAGCATGTTTGGAATTCAGGACACCAGGGTCATGTCTGCTGGACTGGTAGGCGACATATAGTCCACTCTGTTACCTGAGTGCATGCACAAGGGGGATGTGGCCTGTTCAAAGCAGGTTTCCTTGGGTACCTAGAGGAGAGGTGAAGATGGAGAATACAGCACCGTACTTGTTTCAGGTACTGCTCTCCCTTTCTGGTCCATGGACTTAGATCTGAGTCTAAAGGAGAGAAGATTTACAGGCAGAGGGTGAAGGACCCCTTCCCATGAGGGAAACTCAGGTGTATGAGATAGCCTGCTGCATGGCCTAGTGGACAAAGTTGCACATGTTCGAGGTGAGGAGGAAATTGCCTGGCTGCTACAGAGTCCATTGTGGTGCTTTGGGTGCAGGGCGCCTGAATTTGAGTATTCCCTCTTTGACAACGGGTACAGCATCAATGGCCAGACACTCCTTTCAGCTGGCTTTCTGGGGCAGCTATCCCCAATAAAGATGGCGGGGGTGGGGTGGGGTAAAAAACCACGTGTACTCCTATGACATAGCCTGAAGCAGAAATCAGTAACATTCCAGAACCTTACGAATGCTGCCTTTTGCATGTAGAGTATACAGCCGTGGAATTAAAAGGTTTTCAAATTTTAAAATTTTGGATCCGTTTAAGTCCACAGGTTGCTCGAGGCCTGGCAAAGTCAGGATATGTCATCGGAGTTCTCTGTGTTTCCAGGTAAGAACTAGGGTTTCTGAATTATTTGAAGTTTTACACTGGATGTAGTTTCTGGTCTCAATCTGTAGTGATGTGTCTTACTGGCCCTTTACATAGTTTATAGTCTGACTTGTAAAAAGAGCCCTTTAGTTTGACCATCTGGAAGTAGTACAAATTATTGATGTTAATTACTTCTCTTCCATATTCTATTTTTGTGATCCTCTCAGTTTTCAGCCTTTGGTGATACATATGACCATCATTAATATTTCATGTCACATAAGATGGCCTCTAGGTCTTCATTAAGTGAGCTTGTATTGCCAAATAAATAGTTAAATCTGGGAAAACAAAGGCTTTTATTGCCTCAGAGTTTTTGTCTGAACTGGCTTATATTTTCCGTATTATCTTCACATTGAACCTCCTTTTATTCTTAAGCCTTCAATTACTCTGGAAGCAATCTTTATTATCTGTAAGATACTTGACACGTACAGACTCCTTCACACGAGAACTTCAATTCAGTTACCAATGACAGTGCCTCCGTCCTGCAAACAGAGACACTTCACTAGATTCAAGAGAGGAAACCTGAAATGTGTGTGTGTGTTGGGGGGGTGGGTACCACCCTGTACTTAAGGTGGCTTGGATATGTTTCTGGCTCTTCCACTGACTCTCTGGGCCTCAGAGTTTTCCTCCATACAATGAAGTTGATGAATATAATGTAATCAAGCAAAGAGAACAGATCAGCACTCAGTAGTAGTAGGAAGATCAGGGCAGACATTGCAAAAACTCAACAAATACACACCAACACACCCCGACATACACGCAGACACCAAGTATGGGGAAGGCCTGATGTGAATCAGAAGGTGGTGAAGGACGATGTGGCCCAGACCTAGAGAATTTCTGCAGGGCTAAGTGGTCTTATGCTGTTGCCTTCTCCTTTAGCTTCTGTCTGCAGAAAAATACTATGTTTAACCTAATTCTTTATATCTCTTCTCTCTCTCCATCACTGACCTGCTTTCTTCCCTTGGCATCTCTTTAAGAGAATACTTTCCATTATAACCTAGACTTCTCTCTTCTCACATATTTGAACCAGCAGCCTCAAGTAGTTTGGATAATGCTAGTCCTGGTTTAGTTCGAAGGGGTCCTTGTGACCTTACTTAACTCCATTTTCATTGTGTCAGGTCATCAAGCCCAGTGCCTACCTTCAGAAAATCCAGCCACAGTGAACTCTGACTTGTTGGTTCTTTCCTGAGTCCAGCAGTCTAGAATTTCAGGCACGTGAACGTTAATGTTCACTAACACTCAGATTCATAAGCCTCATGGGGGACTCGAGCAATGAGTAGGAGATAGGTAGGTTTCCTCTTATTCTTGTTCTGTTCACCGCTCCAGCAGGGAAAACTACCAGCCTGCTGCATCTTAGATTGGAGGACTTTCTTTAATAGGTGCGTTTGAAGATAAACATTAATTTTTTAGAGTTCACATTACCTAAACCCACACTGAAGAAGGGACAGTTCTCTTCTTACCAGCCCTGTTCTTACTCTGCCAAGTATTGGGTTATTGCATGCTTAGTCTTGGATCTGGAAGCACCAGCAAAGTCTCAGAGTTGATTTAGTTAAATTATTTTAATTTTAAGCATCTCTCTGATGGGATATATATTGGTACTTTATTTTTTTTATCAGTTTCTTTTTTTTCCACTTTATCATCTAATATTTTTCTTTACAACAAATGGAAACATGATATAAATGTTGTTTTTTTTTTTTTTTTTTTAACCAGCTTGGTTTTTCACATAGATAACATTCTGTTCCAACAATTTTCTATGTAAGTTATGGTATTCCACTGATGGTATTTTCTATATTTATTTATCACATTCTGGATTGTTGACCATTTAAATATTGGTACATTTTAAAATCTATCTTTGGATATGTAATTTTGATATCCACCAAGCAATGTACTATGGTGTCATCACTTAGATGATTCATGTTATGTAATTCCTGTGTTTGACTTATGCTCACCAAACATTCTGAGCTGTCTCACATTATTGGCTTCAGCTGGCCCAGTGCCTCCACTTTTAAATGCAGACCTGGGATTCCTTCCCTTTCTTGGTCACCTCCAGAAAAGGGAAACCCATAAACAACTATAATTTTTCAGGGAGTCTTGAATGCTGACCTATCTCATAGGACCCAGGATGAGAATTCAGTTTTCTTAGTATTCTTCAGTTTCCCATTCTAGAAACATGGCATATAAAAACACATCTCTGCAAACCCATAGGTGACAAACCAGTTGTATTAGTTTCCTAGGGCTGTTAGAACCAAGGACCACAGACTGGGTGGCTTAAAACAACAGACGACTGAGGGAGAATCTGTTCCATGCTTCTCTACCAGCATCTGGTGGTTGTTGGCAATCTTTGGCATTCCTTGGCCTCCAGGTATATTATTCTACTCCCTACCTCTGTCTTCACATGCTATTCTCTTCTGTGTGTCTCTGTTCAAAATTCCCTCTTCTTATAAAGATCCCAGTCAAATCAGATTTAAGGTTCACCCTGACCTTGGGGCGCCTGGGTGGCTCAGTCGGTTGAGCATCTGCCTTTGGCTCAGGTCATGATCCTAGGGTTCTGGGATTGACTCCTGCATCGGGCTCCCTGCTCGGTGGGAAGCCTGCTTCTCCCTCTGCCTGCCGCAGCCTCTCCCCCACTTCCCCTTTCCCTCTGACAAATAAAAATAAATAAAATCTTTAAAAAAAAAAAAGGTTCACCCTGATCCAGCATTACTTCATCTTACCTTGATAATATCTACAAAAATCCTATTTCCAAATAAGGGCACATTCACATGTTCTGGGTAGACACAAATTTTGGGGGGACAATATACAGCCCAGTATGCTAACCACCAAACTTTCATTTGGCTTCTCTTCTTGAGGGCTCCTCTTGAGGAGGATTTTATCTTTCCCAGTTTTTAATGGATAACTCCTATAAAAATTAGAAATAGATTTGGATGTAAGTCAAAACCCAAAGAATAATTTTTTCTTATTCTCTTTCTGTCTCTCTCTTTTTTTTTTGGTACGTGACAGGAAGTGTGGAGACAGATGGTGCAGAGCAGGTACTGTGGTTCACGGTGCCAGGTGGGAGCTGGATGCTCCCTGTCTTCCTGCTCAGTCGCCTGTAGCATGTGGATTTTGACCTTAGGCCTCTGCCTTTGGTCACAAGATGACGATGACTCTACATCACAGTTGAACAAAGGGTACCCGATGACTGCTTCTTTTTACAGAGCTTTCCTAGTAGTCCTATCCAGGGCGTTCCACTAAGATCCCATGGTTCAGAGCCAACTTATTTGCCAGGAAGGTGGGAAGAGCTTTTTTTTTCTTAAATTATTATTATTTTTTAACAGGACAAATTACTGCACTAGAACAAATGATGTTTCAGTTGGTAAGGAAGGAGGGAAAATAGATAATGCAAAAGTGAACTAGTAATGTCTACTGTATCTCCCAAAGTCTCTCAGAGCCAGGACTCTGGTCCTCAGTGAGGCAGGAGGGTTGTTAGGACTGGTCAGTGTCTGGATGTGTGCACAGACATGCACCCATGCAATATAAACCCAAGACTGACTCCTTCCTGATCCTGGCCAGAAATGCTTTTACCTAGTACCAAACAACAGCTTCTTTTACAAGCTTCAGAAACTGTCACACTGTCACAGCTTCCTTATGAGGTTTGTGTTTTGTGGATATATAACACTGGCTCAAAACCACAGACCTAAATTACTGGTTGCGTAGTCTTCTAGTAAATGTGTGTTTTACAGGTGGTTGAGCCAGCTGCCTATTTTGGACATTTACATTCTGATGTATTTCTTATCAATTTTCTCTTACGTAATTTTCTAATTGGGTGACTTTCAAAGCTTCCTATGGTCCTGTAGGACTCAATTACTGTGTAAAGCTGAGATGTTTAGAGGGGCTTGATTTTATTAGGACTGATGTAAGCCTGGGTGGAATGTATTGACTTGTTCTATGTGGGTGCAGTGCTGTTGTATGCTGTTGGCATGCTGTTTTAACAAGGAGGCAGGAAGCAATGGCAGAATATCAACTGATAGATGATGGGAGAGTAAAGGGGAGAGAATATTCAATAGCCTTCCTCTTCAGTTTTCCCTTTTTGTCTCCCCATATGCTTGGCTTTGGGCCGAGTTGCCCTTCCCCGTTATTACCGTTTTACTTACCCCTAAAATGAGCCCAAAGGTCTTAGTGGGTAGTTAATTCTTTAAGACAGATTAAAAAAAAAAAAAATCCGTCTTAGCCACCAACTGCATTTCATCTCCTCCTCTCTTCAGCTCCTTTGATTCTGACACAACCAGCTGACCTCATGCTTCAGACTTGGGCTCTGGCATCCAACAGACGCTCGGCTTTTCTGTATCTCTTTTCCCTTTGTTCCCGGGCATGTCTGCTAGGGACTTCTAAGGCACGAAGAAGCCCAGCATTGCACCTTTTCCCAGCCCGCATGCAGCATACTAATGCTCGCTCCCCGGATGCTTGTAATTGCAGATATGGACTGTTTATGTCAGGGATGAAAGTGGGTGAACAGCTGCAGCTGCCAGGCAAAAGATAATGCAGAAATGAGAATGTCAGAGCCGCTTTCTTGGGCCTTAAATTAACTTTGCTTGTTTCTCTTCTCTTGCTCTCTTTCCCATTCAGTCTTCCCACCCTAGAGTTCCCGGCATCCTTCTCAAGACTTTCATCCCCTTTGCTGCATGAACTGAGTGGGCTGTTCCGGAAGGTCTGGCGGCCCCCACAGGAGGGGTGGGTAGAGTGACGGTGTGGTGGGGGCCTGGGAGCTAGAGGTCGGGCTAAGAAGGCAAAGCCACAGAGTACTGAGGGCAAGAGTTTGTCAGGGATCACAGCACCTCGCTCCAAGTGCTGATTAGGACATGTCCGAGATTATAATTCAGTTCCCGGTTCTAATCCTTAGCCACCATGTTAAAAGTATATACAGTGAGGCTAGTGATGTTATGCCCGCCTGGAATTTTAATACTGGCTAGTTGTACCTGCCCCCGGGGATTAAAATGAATGACGCATTGCACATGCAATGAGTCATTCTCCATCCTGCTCCTCTGCACAGTGGTAGCACAACTCATCTGTGCACCCCTGGCTTGCCGGTCTTTAATTCTTGCTTCGCCGTTCCTCTCCCCCCTTATCTTGCAGGAGTTCAAGTGGCTATTTGTTCCTCTCTGTGCCTTGCAGCCCAGCACTGAGGTAATTCACCCTTCCTCTCCTTATTGACAGACACAGACATCACTCTGACAGTGAAGACAGAGATCAGCTAGCTGCCTTCTGCCCGAGCCTGACCTGGCTCCATGTGGGAGACCTGGCAGCAAACGCTTTGATAAGCTCCGTGGGCCCTGCGTCAGTGGACCATCCATTGGTGCTTCCAATATATGTGCTCTCCCCGTGATCTGGCCCTTTGACAACACCATTTGTTGTCATCGATTTCTTGATACTTGGAAGGCGGGTGGAATCCGCAGGCAGTTTCTGAAATCTTAGAGGAGGAAAGGCAGCATACTAACCCTGGTGGGACGTGACAGTCTTTTCTGGCTGGAAAGAGGCCCATCTAGGGTCCGAGTAAGCACACAATAGTCGCATCCATTTATTTCAGCAGGTATTTATGGGGAAGTTGCTTGGAGTGAGACATGATGCTAGGCAGGACAAGGCATCAAAGATGAATGGGACCCAGACCTTTGCTCAAGGCCTAGCGAGGTTTGAAGTAAGACATGTTCATCAATAGCTCGCAGGTCTGATATACAGCAGCAATTCTATGGTCCCTTGGGCTTTGGGTAGGCTGACAGACGGTAGGTTCGTTCTGACTGGGATAAGATCTGGGAAGTTTTAGAAGGCAGTAAAATGGGGAGCAGGACCATGAAGAATGTGCATAGCAGGAGTGTATGTATGGGCATGTGGTAGGGAGGAGGGTGGATATGAGAAAGGGTATTACAAATGAGAAATGCAGAAATAAAAACTTTTTCTAGGATTGAATTCCACATATGTGTGTGTCTTAGCTTGAGCTCTCACAATAAAATACCATACGTGGGGGGCTTAAACAACAGAAATCTATTTTCTTACAGTTCTGGAAGCTGGAAGTTCAACATTAGGGTGCCAGCATTTGGGTTCTGGTCAAATCTTTCTTTTTGGCTTGCAGTTGGTTGCCTACTTTCTGCTGTGTCCTTAACATGGCAGAGAGAGAGAGGAGGGGGAGAGAGAGAGAGCACGCGAGAGCGAGCACAAGAGCAGGGGCATGAGCGTGAGCTCTCTGGGGTCTCTTACAGGGGCACTAATCCTATCAGGCTAGGGCCCCATCCTCATGACCTCATCTTACTCTTACTACTTCCCAAAGGATCCGTCTCCATATACCTTCATACTGGGGGTTAGGGCTTCAACATAGGGAATTTTGGAGGGATACAAACATCCGGTCCATAGCAGTATGGTTCAGAGATGCCAATTTCTTTATTTTTTAGTATAACTTTTTCCAATGTCTTACATAAAATAACCTAGACTATCATGTAGTCAACATAACACTGTTCTTTACTGTACATTTCCGTCCTCCCATGCCTTCCTTAGCTTTTGTTTTTAGAAAGCACTGCTCTATTCCATGTGTTTTGGAGTTGCACAACAGTGATGGGGGGGCACTACTTTGCTCTCTCTGGTCAACGTCTCTGGGTCTCGGTTGCATCACTTGAAAAATGAGAGTGGCACTAGGTAACTCCATGGGCAATCTAATTCTTCTCTCTTCTGCCCTTTCCATCCATTCTTCCCTTCCTTTCTTCTCCCCTCCTTTCCTTTCTTTCTTGGGAAAAATATTTGTTGAACACTCACAAAAAATTCACTGGGAATTTAAATTAAAAAAAATCCACTGGGTATCATGCGGTAGATAAAGTGAAAGTGCTGCCATGATCATCTTGTCCAACATGGTGCAGGTGAGCTTTTTGAAAGGACACATTGGTTGTGAGGCACCTTGTCTGACTGCCTCTACTTTGTATGCAGAGCTGGCCAAGGCCCGTTTCCTCCATTGTCCACACCTTCTATCCCTCAGTCTTCTTTTGCTGGTCCTCTAACTGGGCAGAAAGCTATTCTAGCTCATAAGGAAAAAGCCAAGAGAGCCTTCTTTCTGTACGTGTTGAGTTAATAGATTGGAAGACCCAGGATCTCTTCTGATGGTCTGCGTGTTCACTGAGTAAGAATACTCAATTTCTCCATCCGCAAACTGAGAAATTAACCTCCATCTATTAATTATCCAATAGCAAGTTTATGCTGACAATGATAAAATATTAAGAAAACACAGCCTTTATGGGTCCAGTGGCACATACGGGACACGGATACTAAGGACATACCTACTATGTGCCTGTGAGTGAGTTCTGTTGGAGTTAAAGCTACTAGTGGCTGGTGCCTCATTCCCCTTTCCCGTCCCAGGATACTCACCTCCTAGACATAGGTGGGAGACCTTTAGTTTCCTGTACATGAGTTTTCTAGTTAGACAGAACTTGAGTTTCTGGCATCTTAGGACTTTTCTGAACTGTCAAGAGGTGATTGTGCTGATTACTACTGCTCTCCCTAAAATGGGTAGTTCTCAGTACATCGGTGCCATTTCTACTCATTTAGATAAACTGAACTCAATTAGCAGGAAGGCTTGAGAATTCCAAGAGATTTTTCTTCCCATGTTTGGCAAACAAAGTGGAAGAGCAAATCCACACAACAGATCCATGATGGCACATCTATCAGGCTTTTTGTTCCTCACATTGCCCATCTGCTCTAAGTTGCCCCATGGGAGCAGACAGCCATTAGAGGCCTCTCTGTCCAGATCCTTCTCCCTGTGGAAGGATGACTCTAAACAGAGTTGGGTTTTACTGCCATCAGTTGCTGAAAACTCAAGATTACTGGAGGCTGTCTGTCACCTGCACCCAGGTCTCTTTTGGCACCGCTAGTCTTCCTGTTTTGGATCACTTCTCACTGCCCAAGGTTATTATGCCCTGGTTACTCATTATCCATAGTAGAGCTCTTTCCAGCTCACTTTACTTTGTATCCACTCTTTCATGGCTATTTTAAACACACAATTACTAGGCAAGAATAGGTGGCTTTGAGGGATGATGTTAACATCAACACCTGGCTCTCACAGTAGCATGACAGCGTCTACCTTGCAGAATTACAGGTTCGGTTTTGATAATATGGTTTCATCTGGTTTCTTTAAGGAATCATTTGAAATTTTGTATACCCATGCACATGCACGTGCACACACACAATTTTTTTTCTCAGGAGACCACAACAGTGACCATTTTTGTTTAACAAATTAGAAACGACGTCACATCTCAGTGCCTATATAAGCAGTGAGCAAAATCATCTACCAGGTAGTTTTTGCTTATACAGAATCTGATTATTATTTTTAATAACAATAATGATGATAATATCATTTATTGAGCATTTGTTATATGCTGGACAAGTTTAAGGTATTAACTCATTTAAAGACACTAAATAAAGCTGAAAAAATATGTAGGCAAACACTGTGTGTCCACTGATTCAGATGATCATCAACACTATTCTTCCTTGGAAATTAATCTTTCTTAGGTTGTTCAGGATAAATTCTTTTTCTCTCTCCTTTTGTCCCCCACAGGACCTAGAAGTAGGTTGAGCAGAAAGGGCCTCCCTGAGAAGTCAGCACAGCACGTGGCCCTCTCCCTCTCTGGGAGGAGCCAGGGGATCTTTGTTCTTCTCCCATCCCTCATCACTGGTGCAAACTGACATGTGTGTCTCCTCTCCTTAGTACCACTTTATCTTCCCAAAATCTAGCACACTGCAAAGTGCAGTACAAGTTTAGTGTTAGAATTTGGCAAATTTGGTAGAGCCCTCTGCTTATGCACCCTTGGTGTCCTTGCTACTATCCTTGGGGTTTTTAACCCAGATAGATGATGTGGAAGGCATAAACACCTGAGTCAACCCACATAGGAGTTAGTGTGTGGACAGTCCTTCCCCAAAACTCCAATATTCTCCACCTGTGCTTTCCTCCTCTTCTACTTACTAGGATGCTTGTGGCTCCTACAGGGTTGAGATTAGGGAAAGTGTGGGAAGTAGGAGGTAGGTATATATATTCTTGCTGACTGACATTGGCACAGTGTGGGGCACATCTGTGGAGTTTTGGGAGGCCTCCCCCACTCTGTCACTGAGAGATGCTGTCCTCTCATTTCACTTTGGTATCGGCAAATGAATTCTTCAGGTAAGTTACTTCTCATTCCTTCCTCAACCGCAAGGCATGCAGTAACATGCTTTCAGCTTTTCCTTACTGGGATTACTTTACCTCTACAAGTGGCCTCTGGAACAAGATTTAAGACAACCTCAAGCCTGCCCTTCCTGTGCATGGACTACTTCTGGTCCAGAAAAATCTTGTCCAATAAATTCTTTGTTCATGAAGGTCTGGGAAGGGCCTCCTTGTCATCAGCCTGCTGAGTGGCTGGCTACCCATAGTAATCTCCCTTTAGCTTTCTCAGGAGTGATTGAGACATCAGGCCCCTTTGCCCCTAAGCCCTTTAAGACATGGATTCAGTTTCACGCTAGGGGAGGGCATCTTTAAAGACCTTTTCACTGTTTTGAGCAAGAAAAATGTGTCTCCTACTCCTACATCTCCCCTACCTCTCCTCAAAATTCCCTTCCATTATTTCCACTCTTTCTCAGCCTTTCCAAATTCTTTTAAGGATTAGAAGTAGATGTTCATCTAAATATCCCAAAACTGGTTCTCAGCCACCTACTTAGAAAGCCTTGCTTTTGCTTTTTCATGGCTCATTTTGTAGGTGGGGTCGATCCCACATCTAAGGGCCCCAATCAAAACTGTACTGCAATAGTTCCATTTGAACATTTCGGTTCATCTCCAACCAAACAGAATATTGGCAAAAGTTCTGGCTCATCAATTCATAGGTGCATTCATGTAAATAGCTAACACATACAGTAGAAGATGCTCAGCATAATTATATAATCTTGGAAATGTGATTAGAGCAATTAGATATCATGCTTATTTATCATATTGGTGACATGTAAATGATTGATAGCAGCCAGTGTTAGTGGCATCTAGGAATATGATACATTGTTGGTAGAGTATGCATTGGTATAGTCTTTTCTGGAGAGCAATCTGTCAGTCTCCATTAAGATAAGAAAAGTGCATGTTCTTTGAGCCATCACTTATATACCTCACTTTGCACCCTCTACATACAAAGACAGGCTAAAAGACATTCGTTGGACCATTAATCAGAAGAATAAAACGTAGAAACAATGCATCAATGGCAGAATAGGTGAATTAGCAATTTCCAAACCCCCCTTGAAGTTATTAGTGTAATAATAGTGGAAGTCATGTGCATCACGTCTATGTTACATCTTTTAAAAAGTAGATGTACCTTCTCTATGCTCTTCTCCTGACTGGATGCAGATAAATAGTAAGACCCTCAGAGATGTCCAGCCACCAGATGGAAGGAGCTTGTTTCCTGAATGGAGGAAAGCTACCTGTCAGCCTGCAGTACTTTCAATGGGCTTGTAGGTGAATAAGACACAAACTTTTACTGTACTAAGCCATTGATATTTTGCGATTTATTTGTTAAAGTAGCTACTGTTACCCTAATTAAAAAGATACATAACAGTTAAAAAGAAGGGAATAGATTACTGTGTAGATTACTATGTCTTGATTGAATTTTATTTCAAAGACATATGTGAAAAAAGCATATGATAGTATGTATATTAAATAATACATTGCCTAATACATGTATAAATGCATAAAAAAAGTTCTGGAAGGTAAACACCAAACTAATAATAATGGATTCCTCCAAAGAGGGGAGTAGGATCAAGTATTGTGGTAACTGGGGACTTTTGCTTTGTATTATTGAAATTTTTATGAGGAGAATATTTCTTGAATTTCTTGTATAATTAAAAATTATAAAAGAAATTGGATTGGCTCCCTGGGCAATTGCTTGGCTTGAACTGCTCCTCTTTGTTTCTGTTCTCGTTTATGTGAGGGAAATAGATAAAAACTTTTCATCCTGCCCTGTTCACCAGTATCCCATAATCATTAGAGATTATTGGGAATAATTCCCAAATTAGGGTTTTTTGGCACAGTTATGAGGAAATTTATCAAAACTTTAAAAAACCCACAGAATACTCTAAAAGAACTTAGAAGAAAAAGGCTAACAAATCAGCTATGAGAACAAAAATTATAGGTAAATTTAGAAATATTTTGGTGGGACTGTTGATGGAGCACTAGTGAATTCATAAGTATGTCTTTTAAAGAAAACTAGATTCACTCAACTGTCTCCTTTGATAATTACCAAAGTGATCATGTGACATCACCTTTCAGCAAGCTATGATGACCTAACTCCTCATTTAGAATTCAATATGATAAAAGTATGGTAATAACAAGAGCACATTTCCTGCTGTTGCCATCCAACGAGTCCTTTGGGTGTGTCTTCTAAGAGAGTAAGGGTATCTATCTCAAGTGTCCAGCCACGAGTGACCCAGAAAACAGCAGTAACAAAGTGCCTTCTCTCCTACTCCACCCCTCAGCTTTTTATGCATTGCTTCCTTCAGGCCCGCCCTCTCAGGCTGGATCCTTGACACATTTACACAACTGTAATTGGTGCCTCTTTGGCTACCCCTTCTGTTACCAAGGCAACTGCCTGTCCTTAGGCCCTTTGGAATAAAACACCATCAGAGACTCTTAGAGGCTCTGTGGCTTGGAATAACCTGATCATTCTCCCCCACGCACCTTCATGAGGTTTCGTCTTCAGATCCATGCCTTAGACACTGCACACCAGGTCCCAAGAGTGAGGGAAGCTGTATAGGTTTCTCCCCCTTTTCACTTCACTTTCCTAAACTGGATTGGATTTGACTTCATACTGCCCATTTCTTTTCCCATTCAGGGTTTCATTCTGGAATTCCTGCCCCAGCATTTAGTAATATTCAGATAGAAAAGACACAGCAATATCTAGCTCTGGGAGTTTTTGTGAGAAGTGGAATGTGTATCGATGTGCTTAGCAGGAACACCATAATGTTACTTTCTTTCCCTCAGTTTCTCATTTCTTATATTCTGCAGGTGTTTATCCGTGTTACAAAATACCGGCCAGGTGGGATTTTAAGTGGGGAGTTTTAGAATGAATGCCAGGAGCTGTGCTTCATGGGAGATGGAAATGGCTCAGTCTGGGAATGATGAGGTTGGTGAGGGTGTAGGGGCTCAAGGGGGAGTCAGGAGCTGGGGAAACTAGGAAAAGACAAATGCTGACTGTGGAAGCTCACTATGCCAAGGACCTTCTCCCATCAAGAATTACAGCCTGGCAGTAAACTTAGCTTCCATTTGATTCCAGTACATTAAAGCTAAAAATCAGGGCAAAAGAAGAGCAGCAGAAAGTCTTACTCCTACCCCACTGCATATATGATTGCTTTCTAGTGCGAAGAGGGATGGTGAACAGAGCAACCAGAGTGATGGAGGGCCGAGCGTCAATGAGAAGATGGATGGCTGTATTTCTGTAAGTCAGACTCTCAGTTGGGGAGGTGTCTTTGCTCCACTCAGCAGGACTCTGCTGACCTCATTCTCATTCTGCCAACAATTTGCTCATTCTTGCTATCTCCAGTCTGAGGCTCACACGGATCCGATATGGGGCCAGCACATAGGCTCCTCCATTTCCTTTCTCCTGCATCCTCCTCCTGCTGTGGAGAGGCAGTCCTTTGTCTCATACCCACCTGCTCCTTTCCTTCTCCTAGTACAAACTCTGCCTCCCTTCTCCCATATATGAACCTCCTTGCTTTCCAGAGCCATTTCTGAACCATAGATGATCCTTATGCTTTGAATGCTTCCAGTGATGACACTGTCGTCTCCCACTGCCTCTGCTTGTTTCCTTTTCCTTAGTAATTTTAATGCTTTGTGCAATTCTTTCTCTTCTGCCATCTTGGGATTCAAGTTAATGACCCTTAATCTCATCCTCCTTGATTCAGTTGAATACTAATTTTGTTCCTATCTCCATCTGTCCAAGTTTTATCCGCTCCAGGGTCAACTCAAAAACTCTCTCTTCACAGCCTTTCCTGATTCTTGCAGCAAGAACTACTAGTTAGCAAATTTCTCATAATTATTTGTATAATTATGCATTTTTTAAAATTTTTGATCTCAAATAATAAAGGTTTCCCTTTTTAAAAATATGATATTTAAGGACAAGAACTGTGTTTTACTCATATTTGTATTTCTACCAACCCTATTCCAGAACCTCATTTTACACTTGGCATGCAGAGTGCACTTAATAATGTTAATTTGAAGACAATGATGACATTTGCTTCCTTATCTTTTCCTATTACAGTTGCCATAAACTATAATAAGCCTTAAACCGCAAGAATTCCAGGAACTCCCTGGATCACTTGATCACTCCTATAATGCTGTTTTTAATTATTCAATAATATTTTAAAGCATATCTTGTATGTTGAGCCCTGTCCTAAATTGTGGTGAATGAGTATTCTAACTGGCCAAGAATGAAGTCACTTGCCCATCCCTCGGCTAGGTAAGGGAGGACCCATCAGCCCACTTGAACCATGTCGCCTGACCAGGCTTGTAAATTAGGGGAAGCGTTGTCCCTAAAGAAAGATCTTGTGTCCACCACATTTCCCACTTATCTTCTTCCTTGTCTTCAGACCTGTCCCTTTTAATCCATCCTGTAGCCCTCCTCTAGAGTAGGCTAAGTAGCAATTCTGAACAAGTCCTATTTTGTTCAAAACCCTTCAGTAGCTTTCTGCGTGAAGTTCAAGTACCCACTTTAGCATATATGGCTTTCCTGGGCTTCCTGTTTCTGAAGCATCATCTTCTTTCACTAAGCCACATGTATGCCCACCCTTTAATCATGCCAGCCTTCTTTTAGTTCTTAAACCTGGCATGCTATCTTGAGCATCTGTGATTTCTTCACTTCTTATTTTTTTCTTTCTAAAATGGTTTTCTTTTCTTTTTTTTTCCTTTTTTTTTAAATTTTAACCTAGTATATTAGCCAGCTCAGGCTGCCATAACCAAATACCATAGACTGGGCGGCTTAAACAACAGACATTTATTTCTCACAGTTCTGGAGGTTGAGCAGTCCAAGATCAAGGTGCTGACAGATTCAGTTCTTGATGAGAACTCTCTTCCTGGCTTGCAGACAGCTGCCATTTCCCTTTGTGCTCACATGACCTCTTCTCTGTGTGCACTTGGAGAGGGGAAGAGAGCAAGAGAGCGAAAGCGAGTGAACATGAGTGAGCTCTGGTCTCTTCCTCTTCTTCTAAGGACACTGATCCCCCCGCATTATAGGGGCTCCACCCTCACGACCGCATCTAAACCTAATTACCTCCCCCCTCCTAATACCATCACAGTGAGGGTCAGGGCTTCAACATAGGAATTGGGAGGGGGGCGGCAAACATTCGGTCCATAACAACTAGTAAACTTCTCATTCTTAAACTCAGTTTAAGGGTCATATATCTTGGCAGTCCCTCTTGACTTCCCTATTTAAATATCTCCTCTCTGTTCTTAGATCATTATATGGTTTGCTCTGTCATAGCACTTCTCACACCCTCTGTAATAGAGAGCTTACACATCTACTTTCATTTTACTGTGGGTCCTTTTGTCTTATTCAGTTTTTATATCCACAGCACAGACTGGAGCCTGGCTTCTGTTAAGAACTTGGTAGCTTTAAAGGATTTAACTCTCAATATTTTTTAGGCCCCTCCATTAAATCCAGAAAAAATAATTGCTTCATTTATTTATCTTCCTCACTTTCAGAAGTGTTTACATTGGGCAGATGTATTATTTGATTCTGGAATTTTGTGGAACTTTCAGTTTCTGTTTGGATGAATATTCTGCTGCGAGTTGGATGATGATTAGTAGTTGCTGCTGGGCTGAAGCACTTATAAAATGGAATGATATGCATGATTCATTTGCTCCTCTGTCTAGCACGCAGTGTTGTGAAGTGCCATGGGTAGGGGCCACATCCTATTCATGGTTGCCCAGCCCATACCTGGCACACAAAAAGTATGCAGTGGATGTTGATTGAATGAATACAAATACCTATCCTGTTTTTCCAGCTAACCTCTCATCTCCTTGTAAAAGTATTGAAATCAGCTCTCCTGTTTTCCACAGTCTTTAGATCCCACCTCTCTGTATCTTTAAAGAGCTGCTGTTTTTATAGTTATCCCCATCTTCTCTAACCGGGAACTCTAGACACTGGGAGGACGATATGCTCTGTGCTTATGATGCTCCACCAGTGATGGGGTTCAACTGCAGGGCAGGGGCGGCCAAATGAGAGGAGGTACCAGGAATCCCATGTGGCAAATTCCTGTCCTCTTCATGTTAGGTTGTGTAAGTGAAGCCCCAGTGTAGTACACTTGGGGATGTGGTACAGGAGGCTCTGAAAGTCAGGATAGGATAGAGGCTGTGGGCACCAGGGTCTTTTTGAGAAAGGCTTTGTGGCTATCCCTTGCTCTATTGTTAAGGGTTAGGAGATAACGTGAATAAATGAAGGGGCGCTGGAACAAAAATCAAAAGGTCAGAGTCTTAGCATCAGGTTTTTTTTTTTTCCTGCCTACATGCCAAGTGTTGAGCAAGTGCTGAGTCCCATGAGCCTTGGTTTCTGTATCTCTGGTGTGGGATAATCATACTTGGCCTCCTTACCTCACAGAAGTGATTCCAGGCTCAATGAGATAAGGGCTATCAAACCAACTGCAAGTCGTGAATAGATTTATCAGCGTTAGGGGTTATTATCACGATTACTTTACAGAGAGGTGATATCCTCACGTAATTCCCAGATATACAGAGGTGACTAGACTGCCTACTTTGCTAGATCCTGTTATGACCGGTTTAACTCTTCTCTTTGGAGAATGGATTTCATCTCCCTCAACAGTCCCAGAGAAGAATTAACGTGTGCTGTGCCAAGTGGGACTAACCCTTGTTATGGGGATTTTACTCCTTGTTGAGAAGTCAGGCAGGAGAGTGGAGGAAGTATGAGAGAAGCCTGCAGACCAGCAGCCTGTCACAGCTCCATTTCACTTGGCGCTATTTTTGGACAAGCCCCGCTATGTTAGAAAGTCACAGTTTTCCTCTGAAACCCACCATCTCAAGCTTCTCCTCTCAGAACAGTCATCACGTCCATCCCTTAAGATTTATTGAGTACATTGATTTTGCCAAAGAGTAGAGAAATACAATGGGGAACAAACAGATGGGTTTACAGAGTTTATGTTCTAGTGGAGAAAATGAACAAAAAACAATTATAGGTATTGGGGAAATATAATTAAAAACAAAATCTTCTTCCAACCTAGAAAACCTTCCCGCAAAGGTAGTAGAGACAGAAAATAGTTTTATTATTGAATAAATATTAAACCAGAATGGGACATGCACCACAGGCAATCCCCTAGGAGACTGTAAAGACAGAAAGAAATCTCACCCTTTCAGTAGCCAAGGGGACACAACCCATTCATACGTGTTTTCAAGATAATAACTAATCCTCAAGTAAGAGGACTTGACAGCACCATTTGTCATACATATTCGTCTTAACTGTACGTGGTAATTAGGGTGACCATCTGTGTTAGCCTATCGGCTTTATCCAGAAGAAAAATTTCTTATTCCTTTATGACATGGGGTGATTTTGCAACGTGGAGCAAAGTGCCCACCAAAATTAGGCTCCTACCCTCCCATAAAAACTAGGAGATAGGGGTGCTGTCTCCCTTGATGTTTGTATTTCAAAGAGGTAGCTCTCAGGTGTTTGAGAAAGAAATTTTTAGGTTATCGAGACGCACCTGACGCGGGGCTGGATCCCAGGCCCGGATATCATGACCTGAGCTGAAAGCAGACAACTGACTGAGCCACCTAGGTGCCCCGTGGCCCTTTTAGTTTTCAAAAGGTTTTCTATACATTGCACAGAGAGGAGAAAGTGCTTACAAGCTGTCTAAAGTGAATGGTCCAAGAAGAAGGAAGAGAGGGAACTCTCTGCCCTTATTTTCAACAGGGAGAATTAAGCCTCTTATTTCGAATTTTTTATTTGTCCCTACACAGGGAACTAATGAAAGAATTCCAAAGGTAGACAAATGTTCAACTCAGAAAGACTGCACTTGGGGTTTACTTTTTTTTTTTTTTTTTTTTTACTGATTTGTGAGTGCTCACTCGAATTGAGGTTAATATTTATCCGTCGTAACCTGCACATATATTTTTATAGTATTTCTTTTGTCTTATAAGTTCATGGTATATTTTACTGCATAAAAACACTAAGACTCCCTACCCCCAAAAGCTGAGGGAGAAGCTTCAGTGAGATTCCGTTTACTGAAAGGGTTGAAACTTCATTCTGTAAGCAAATAAGGGCCAGAAACCAGAGGGTATCCCTCAAACTGGAGCTTGTCCTGACTTTGGGCTTAGGGATTGTTGAAACAGCTGACAGTGATCATAATCATGTTTTAACTTGATAATGTTTCAGCATTTTAATCTCAGCACTTTGAGAATCCTGGGACAAAGTAGGTTCTCAGTAAACCTTGGTTGATTTGATGGATAGCTGAATTGTCTAAAGACAGAACACCTAGGGAGGGATGAGTGTCATCAGGGTCAGCCGACGCCTCTGCAGATTCCCCCAGATAATTAGCTCACGAATACTGATGCCTCAGCATTTTCCTCTCCTCTGCCAGCCCTCGTGGGAATATCTGAAAAGCACTTGTAACATAGACTTAAGGTTAATGAGCATAAAGCCATACTAATTAAGCTGGCTAAGCTTCCTTCCTATATTCTTCCAAATTCTAGAACTTCTGCTGGATACATCTAGTCTACAGTGGCTGAATATGAGAGGGCCCTTTCTACTCTACCTCCCCCAACAAAAGGCATGCCTTCCTGATACTTGGGTTTGATTCCCCAAATCTCTGAGTTCAATCAGTTTTGTTGACGGTAGGTAGATATACACTGCTACCCTACTGGGGTTTTCAGTGGTAGATGGCTTGCTTCTTTCTGTTCGTGATCACCATCATCTTTCTCACTTTCCCCTAGATACTTTTTCTCTGCTGCTTAGGGTCCATTCTGGCCCTCTCTGTGACCGCCTTCTACCCCCAGGAGCCTCTGGGGGTTTCTCTCTCTCATCACTTCTCTGAACACCAACCTCCGTTATATGCCACACTCTGTTGCAGCCGTGTATGCAAGACATGCATTTTTCTGTGTACATGTATTTAGGATAATAGAGGTCATCACTGATGTAGAATATGACACCGCAAGTCGGCAGTGTCCTGCTTCCTCAAGGAATCCTCAGATATGTAATTGTGTTTTTCTGGATTCAGCCATAATTAATCATATTAGCGATCACGAAAAAGGAAGATCATTTTTCACTTTTGGGAGGCACGGAGCCTTTTGAACTATTGAGAAAGAAGAATTCCCCAGAAGATAAGAGGAGCACCATTTAATACAAGGAAACTGCAATTCATATAAAGCTACCCTAGGAGTTTACGAAGACTTAGGCAGTGGCCAAGCTTTAAACGTTTAAACATTTAGTTAGCTAGCTATTTGGCATTATGCCACTTAAACATACAGATGATTGATTTCATTTTTAAATCACTTGACCACATCATCCTGATGTTTTGGCATTTTGCCCACAGCCTCAGCGTGCAGTGCTTTCAAAGAGAGCTCTTTACTGCCGTCTCATGGTGAACAAATGAATGGCTGTGGCTGGGAGTTAGGAGGCAATGCTGGCTCTCCCACTCCGCAGGTAAGTGTGGGTGAATTCCACAATCTCTCGGGTGAGTTAATTTGTGTGGGCCTCAGTTTCCTCTTTTGAAAATTGCAAAAGCCTGCAAATATGGAGCTGACTGGCAAGAAAAATCCTCAGGACTCTGTGAATAACTTAACATAAAGCCATACATTTGGCCTCTGTGCTATTTTCATTTTGACTTCTAATGTACTCCCTGCCTCACAGGTTCAAGTGGTCGACAAGAAGTTCCATGTCATCCCTATGAATGCAGACACCTTTATACTCTCCTTGTCCCAGGGCTTAGGTGCCCCTTCTTTTTGGGAATCCAATAAAGGTATTCTTCATGAGGATAATTAAAAGCTTTTGCCCTCAACCAACACAAAACAGGCTTTAATCAAAAAATTGAATGTGGAAAAGTTGAATAAATCAGGTACAAACCAGGATGCAGGTATGGAAGATCAAAGTGGAAATTACCTCTGCCGGTCCCTTGAAGAGCAAATTGTTTTATTGACTTTTCTTCAGCATAGTTCTTGTTCCACCTTGTAGGGTTTTTCTTTGCATTTTTTTTTTTTTTAATGGAATCTGATGATCTATAAGGAGAGGAACAAAGACCTTTGACTAACACAGCCTCTGACTAGCTAGAGGCAGAGCTAACTTTGATATTGTACTTTCTAATTACAGTGGAGACTTTCATGGCCTCCTGAGTAAAAGCTAGCTACTTTCAAAAAGTAGACAAGGGTGTAGGCAAGGAAACAAGGGCATCTCGGGATTCCTGGAAATAGGAGCCCGAGATGCTTATGTCAGGAGGAGTTGCTTGGGCAGTATCTGACCCTCCCCAGACTTGAGCCTTCTGGGGACAGGAGGAGATGTGGTGAGTCCCTTTCTTGAGGATCTCTGAGGAACACATGGGACCTGAACAAGTCTCGTTTCACCACTTAATCAGCCAAAGGGATATGAGCAGCAGTGCTTTGCCTGGTAGTTATGTAAGATGAAAGGAGTCTCAAAGTCGAATGAAACTGTATTATTCAGCTGCTTTCATTCACTCTAAAGACATCCTATTCTATAGGTTATGCATGAATTTCTCCCATTTGCAAGAGTAAAGCACAGTAGCCAAAAGTCATCAATGTTTTATAAACTGTGACTAATCCCCTACATAGTCTCTCTCTCTCTCTCTCCATTCCCCCCTCTACTGTTCAGAGTTTTTTTGTTTTTTTTTTGTATTTCCTGATATTTAGCTGCTACTTTTCTGTGTTATTATTTTTTTTAAATCACTTGAGACCATGGCATACTATGGGGTTTAGGATTGATAGGGTTATTAGGAGAGCCTGCTCTCCCAAGCCTTTAGATTGCTTTGAAATATTTTGCTTGAAAATAGCAACAAATAAATCTGAAGCTCTGCCTTCTAGAAGGAGCAGCAGTGCATTTCCAGGGTCCTTTTTGCCTTTACTGAGTGGTTGCCCCCCAAAATAGTGGCGGGCTCGTAAATGTTTAGCAAATCATGGTAATGAATGTGGCAAGGACAGACATAGCCAGTGTGTGTGTTTTTAATCATGCATCATTTAGTACAAAGATGACTCTTGGATGTTTTGGCAAATTAATTTTGAGAAGGGAGAGAGCAGCTGGGCTCTAGCCCACAGAGCTGCACTAGCTGTATCTGCTAATAAAGTTGCTGCTGTCGCCACCTCCTCCCAGCGCACGCATGGAACCGGAAGGCACAGGGAGCTCTCTGCTGTTTGCCTTCAGGGTTTTGGTTGGAGCCAGGTCAGTCCTTCTCCCTTGTTCTCTAGATTCCAAGAGTTCCTGCTGTGCTGTGTTAGCAACTTGAGTGCAGCGATTGATAAGCACCCCTTTCCAACAGAGTCATTCTCTACAGTTTACAATGCCACTTTCTTTGAAATTTGATTAAATACGTACTCTTAGACATTTCTACAATTCAAACGTAATTCCTCCCCATCGCGCTTGTACGTGTGGTATTTTCTGTGACGTTCCATGGAAGGTCTTACATGGAGATATTTCCTAGGTGTTGATTTAAAGATAAATGGTCTGAAAGAAAACCACATTCGAAGACAGTTCCAAATTTAGTTAGTCTTCTAAGAAAACATCAGATGGGAAATGGAAAGAGTAGGAGATATAAGTTAGAACACACGTAGATGCGGTAAAAATCTTGCTCGGTCTTTGTCGTTCTACTAGCCTCTACGCTAAGGGCTGATGTTAGCCCCAAACTCTGCATTAAGTCTCCTTTCCCAGCCAACTGATAGCCCCAGCACAGCCAGCACACATGAGCCACCAGGTTTTTTTTTCTTCTACCCACTGCCTCGTTCTGTTCTGTTACCATTCAATCCTTTATATATATATACATATATATATATATATGTATATATATACACAAACACATATATACATACACAAACACACATATATATAGGATATATATAAATTATGTAATATATGTAAATCAGGACTATATCTTGTTTTGGTGCAAACCCTCTTTCCCTTGATTTTTTTTCTAGTTCCACCTCTTAAGCATTGCCAGAGTTCCCCAACACTTAATCCCAGGAACCATCCTTGCTCTGTTGTTTAGAGGAACAGAATGAGCCAAATGGGCAAAGCCAGAATTCTCTTTTGCAGGAGAGAAGAAAGGCTGGGAATACTTATATTTTAATATTTTTTTTAATGGTTACGGTTTTATCGCTGGGTACGCATGACCTTCTTCTAAAAATACCTTAAAAAATCGTACCCTTTTCTGCCTTTCAGAAGAGCTTTGGGGCACAGGGAGTGGGTGAGGCTGGGGGTTAGTTTCAGGTGTTTCGTATAGTGAAATGCGTCTACTGAGACATTGACGACCTGAGGAGGAGTTAACAGAGAGACAGGAAGAATGAAGGCTTTTCATATCATTTAATAATGTCATTTAATACTAAAACATTAATTTTTTATATTTTGATTGATGAATAGCTCTATGACTATCTTCATTTGTAAGGGTTGAACATTTTAAATAATTTATACGTGATTTTATATAAGAAAACAGAGAAGCTAAGTAACTGGTGAGGTGGGTTTGGTGCCACGTTGCTCAGACTGCCCAGGCACACCCCGTGCCTACCTCTGTAGCCTTTAATAAATGGCCAAACAGAACTTATCCTAGGGCTGCCTTTGGTGGGCTGTCAGCCATTTTGCCACCTCTGCTCCACATTTATCTCTATTAGAGACACAGACTGGAAAGTTGCCACTGGCTTCTGATGTCAGATAGTGTGCCATCCAACTACACATTAATAAATAAGGACAGAAAATAGAATCACAGCTTTTGGCCTATCTGTGGCAGACAGACTGGCCCTTAGGGCGTGCCCAGTTTCTGGAACAAATTGAAGAGATTACTATAGAATTATGGTGAGCAGTGTTCAAATCTGAGCATCTGCTATTTTGTGCCCAGTACTGTGCTAGATAAAGATAATGGAAAACATAAAAGAAAGAGAAAAATAACTATGATCGGTTTTAGAGCCATCTGCAATTTTGTAGGGGAAACATGACAACACACTGGAAATAACTAATGGATAGTACATAGGCGCAGTGGGTAAGGTTCAAGGTGTGTAGTTCAGCTAATGCGCATCAGAGTTTTGTAGTACACGTTTCTGCTTCAACAACTCCATCGTCCACGAGCCCTGGGAAATAGATAACGTCATTCCATGTTCACATCTTCAAAATCTTTAAATATGGCATGACTATCAGCATTGAGTCAAAAATTGGCCAGTAATACGTTTCCACATTTACTTTGGACTCATAGATGTACAGATGAGTTAGAATTGGCACTGAAAAGAATAGTGTGACCCCTAGAAGTGTCTTTGCCACTTGCTGGAAGGCTTGGGTCATTGTTCTTCTTTGGTTCTAAAATGTCCAATGACATGGCATGACCCAAATGGCTAAGCCATTCATTCATTCAGTACATAATTAGAAGTTGCTACTATGTGCCAGATTTTTTTGCTAGCTTTCTCAGATTTCAAATTCTAGGAAGATACAGCACAGAATTTAGTGTCAGGAAATCTGGGTTATAATCCTGGCTCTCTCCTTAATTTATAGTGAGGCAGAATGAAAGTCAATTTACCTACCTTGGCTTCAACTCCACATTTGTGAATGAGAAATTGTCTACATCTGTTGTTTATAGACTGTGCTCCATGGAGTTCTGTGATTCCTTTCTCAAGGTTGCCTAGGGGATATTCTAGGACGGTGGTTGTCAACCGGGGGCAGCTCCTCACCCTTCCCTTCACTCCCAGAGGACATTTTGATGATATCTTGGGGAATGTGTTTGCTTTTGGCATCTAGTGGGTAGAGGCCACAGATGCTGCTAAAAATCCTACAATGCTTGAGGTAGCTCCCACAACAAAGAATTATGTGGCCCCCAATTTTCAAAAACACTCAGGTGGAGAAACCCTACTGTGGGAAATGTGTAGGAGCCTGAGCTGGTGGGGCTCTGGGCCTCTAACCCACTAACGCCAAAGCATATCTACATCTATTTGCTGGGTACAGCAGGCATGAATTTGACAGGCAGTGAACAAATGTGCAAACTTGAACCTTATGTTCTATAATTGAGCTTAAATTATATCTTAATCCCCCCACTTTGGTTCTCAGTCGACTCAGTTCACACAAAGGTATTTCAAGGTTCTGCTCCTTTCTCTTTTTCTCTTTAGCTCTGAATCTGTCTCCGGGGCTTAAAAATCATCCTGGCATTGGAAGAAGTGCGTGCAGGTCTAGTCCACTACCACCTTTGATGCTACACTCTTCTTTGAAGTCAGGCAGCCCTCTCTGCTAGTCTTCAGCCATCAGGGTTTTTGTTTTGCTTTTGTTTTCTTTAAGATTCCGTTTGTTTAGAGCAGTTTAGGTTCACAGCAAAATTGAAGGGAAGGTATAGAGATTTCCCATGTACCCCCCTGCCCTCACACATGTACAGTCTCCCCCATTATCAACATTACCTAGCAGAGTGGGGTATTTGTTGCAATTGATGAGCCTACACTGACACATCATAGCCACCCAAAGTCCGTAGTTAACCTGAGGGCTCACCTTGATGTTGTACATTCTGTGGGTTTGGACAAACACAAAATGACACATATCCATCATTACGGTGTCATACGAAGTGTTTTCGATGCCCCCCAAAATGCCGTGTTCACCTATTCATCCCTCTTCCTCCTCAACTCCTGGAAACCACTGGTCTTTTTGCTGTCTCCATAGTTTTTCCTTTTCCAGGATGTCAGAGAGTTAAAATCATATAGTATGTAGCCTTCTCAGATTGGCTTCTTTCACTAAGTAATATGGATCTAAGCTTCTCCCATGTCATTTCATAGCTTGAGCTCATTTCTTTTTAGTTGTGAATAATATTCCGTTCTCTAGGTATACCACAGTTTATCTATTCACTTACTGAAGGACATACTGGTTGCTTCCAAGTTTTGGCGGTTAAGAAGAAAGCTTCTAGGAACATCCGTGTGCAGGTTTCTGTGTGGACAAAAGTTTTCAGCTTGAGTCATCAGTTTCTCTTGCTGCTCTTGTCCCTGACCTGCCATAACCACTAGCTCAAGGGCCTCACAGCATGCACAACAACGTGCTCTAATCAAAGCTATGTCTGGTTCATTCCCTCAGCCACTTGTGTTCCCATTTGGGGGAGTCATTGGAGATTTTCAGGTTTGTTCCCTTACCCTCTGGGCTGTGGAGCCTCCGGGCAGGGCTCTCTTGGATCCTTTCTGCCTATCCCTGACCTGCCACCGTTTCTGCTCATGGATCTGGTCCCATGATGGAGAGGGGGACTTCTCTGTAAGGCTCCCTGGCACCCCTCATGGGGCTCTGAGAAGTGGGGTACATTTTTCTCCAGCTCTCAGACCCCCCCAGTCCCATCTAGATTTCCTTTGCAGGGACCCCCACCAGCAGCCATCTATTGTTATCCCCTCCACTATCCTTTTCTGCTCCCAGCTGGGTTGAAATTTATCTCTTTGTAAGAGTGGAAAATGGCTCCTACGTAATCTGGCATTTTTTTTTTTAACCTTATTGTATATATATAAAATTAATGCTAGCATTTTTTTCAAAACTGCCATTTCAGTAAATGCTTTCTTCTTTCAAAATCCTTCCTCTTGAAATAGAAAAACTTTGTCTTTTAAGCTATTAACTCTGCCATGAATTTCAAAACCCTAAATGTAAGAATTGCCTTCTTTGAAACCCGCCAGTATCTGGCCTCTCCTAATGATATGGAATGCCACTGATTCAGTGGATAGCTCCAGTTTCGGTGTGCTTTTAAAATGTGATTTGCTGCTTAAAAAATGAAAGGAAAGAAGGAAGAAGGGAAAAAGGAAGGTAAGTGAAAGGAAGGGTTGAAAAGCCCTGAGTCAATGGTCTTTATTTGTATTGTTTCATCATAAAGTGATCTGAGTATGTTAAGAGTCTGGGTCTCTTATCTGAGCCTATTACTCTCTTTCCTTGATGATAATGTTCTTCCCTAAAGAGACCATGGGAATAGAGGCCTCTGGAGTTTCTGTAAGAAAGCAAGGAGATCCACATGGAATTTTTCCTTTGAAACTCATTGTCAATGGGAAAAGAGGATTGGATAATTAGAAACATTTTACATAGACATATGGCTAAATACTACTCATGTGTTATTCCTACGCAGAGTATTTTTTCCTGATCACCTGGAAATATTCAAAGAGAGCAAAATTTTTTTCCTAAATGGGAAAAATAATATAATTTCCCAAATTTAGGGATTAAGGAATCTATCTCCCTGAATCTCTTTTTATCATCTGTCCTATCAATCTATCATCATATATGTATTGAGTATTTGGTATAGGAGGTAATTTCTGCCTATTATTGAGGAGACTAAGATGTAAATCTCCAGTGGTGGGGCAAGAGTTTATTTGAAAGGCATTGCGTTTCATTCATTCATTCCAAGAATATTTATTGAAAGTACATTCTAGTCCTGCCTGGGTTATTAACTAGTGACGTGACTCTGAAAAAAGTCACTTAATCCTTATATGGCTCAATTCTTGAATCTTTAAAACTGAGGGCTATTTCTGTGGTTCTATTTTAACAGAGAGGTGTACCTTTTTCTCCCACTAGCCACCCCAAGATACACACAGCTTTCATAAAACCTAATGTACACATGAATGTAACTCCTATGTGCACATGAATGTAACAGTTAATGATTTAAACTGTCATTGGTTAAGTACTCAATCGGTTATTTTTCACCCGCGTTGTCTTACATAGCAATAATTATCTGATCAACTGCACAGCAAGTAACAATTACCAATCTAATAAATGTAAGCCATTGGGAACCCAGGAACTCAAATCCATTTTGACTACAAATAAACTTTCTGTATTTCAGATAAAGTCTAAACTATAACATTTATATTTTTATTTGAAGTAATTTGACAAATAAGACACTTCAGCTGAAAACAAAGTAAAACCAATCTTATTTTCCCTTTTCTTTCCGTTTAATTTTCTAAGTTGGGCAAAATTTAATCAATGAAGGGTCATGTTGAAAGCTAACACATTTATCTGGTGGTCAGGTTTCTGATTAAAGAAGGAACACTGAACTTGTCATCAGGACAACATTCTGGGAAATGCAGCTGTTCAGTCATGTTGCATCTGCTATTGGAATCATTTATTATGAAATTCATTCATTTAAAAGAAGGTGTAGATAATTAGATTTTCACCTCAAAGCTTTGCTGTCTGGTGGGAGCTAACATTTTAAATTGAGGGGACTTTGGGAAGGGCACATTTATATGGGAATTACTAGGGTCCCAAGGAAAAATAACGTACTCACCATTGCTAAACCTCCTGGCATGCTACCAAAATGCCTCCCTGGAGGTTTTCCATCTCTGTTAATGCTCATATTCCCATCTCTTCTTGAAAAAAGGACTATCCGGTTATTGATACTGGGTGATAATTCTCCGGGTTCACATGTTCACATTTACCTTTGAATTAGAGTAGCTGATAACTCTACTATCCACTGACTGTGTAACTCATTTTCCCTGAAATTCTGGTTTAAGATAAGACTTGCAGTCTCCAGATGGAATAGGTGCTTGTGTTTAAAAGTCTGTGCGTGTGTACTTGTGTATGTGAGAAGCAGAAATAGTGCATGAGGAGTGCAATGCAGGTCTTGCCATAGATCCCATTCTTACTCTTTCTGCAGTCTGAAAGATTGATTGTAATGCCAATCCCAAAGCTGGCTCTATTTTGGGTTATTATGAAATGCTGGCCAAAGCATTCACTTACTCTTTCTTCCTTGCCAAGGTATTTGATGAAGACAGTGATGGGCTCCAGAGCAGTTTCTGTTGCTATTAGTCAACACATGGTAAAAGACTAGTCTAGTACATTTTTTTTGCAAACATGAACAAGCCAGGAGTTTTGCCCTTTAAAAATTCACATGGCTTTAAGATGAATAAATAAAAATAACTTGGGTATGTACCACTGTCATCTGAAATTTCATTTATAGCAGATACTGTTACAGTGTTTCTGTTATTACAGATTCAATATTGACTGGAGTTGCCTCTAGACCCCTATCACCTAGCTATTATGTAGGTGAGGAATATAATCCTTGGCTAGGTCACTCAGATGCTTCTGCTTTACAGATTCTGTTCTTAGGGAGAACTCTGAATGCCTCAGTATTTAAAGTGAACACAACCAAGAATCATCTTTTGAACCAATAAGACCTAATCTCTGGAAGAATATGACTACAATTGTTTCTTCTCCCTAAATGTTCATTTACTCAGAAGAAGCACGGAAGAGAGTTTATGGATCATTTGAAGCATATCAGGATCTGTTTAATGCGGAGCGGCATTGGGGGCTGCATATTTTCGGTTGTGAAAAGGAAATTAATAAAAGATGGAGATGATCATGGCTTCTGTGGAAGTCAGCTTGCAGTACAGGTATGACTGCCTCCCCCCGAGGTTTACCTAGCGAGATAAGCTCAGCTGCTGATTGTCTTGGGGTGTTTTGCAAAGGCCTGTCACAATGCAGTGTGATGAGTATGTATCAAAGCACCATCCACCACCACAGGTCCAAATATTCTGATACCTTGTATTTATGTAGCACCTGGCTCTCGGGACCTCACAATGCCGACACACAACATTACTCCCTGATTACAGTTCACAAGCCCTGGCAGCAGTAGGGTGACCGCTGTGCAAACCCAGCCCTAACTGCCTGCTCTGAGTGTGGAAACAGAACAATACTTGGAAATTCAGCCCCGAGTTTGAACTTGAAGTGCAGTGCTGCATGATGAATTAAAGGCAAGGAGGCAGGGCGCCTGGGTGGCTCAGTTGGTTAAGCGACTGCCTTCGGCTCAGGTCATGATCCTGGAATCCCGGGATCGAGTCCCGCATCAGGCTACCTGCTCAGCAGGGAGTCTGCTTCTCCCTCTCCCGCTCCCCCCTCTTGTGCTCTTTCTCTCTCTCAAATAAATAAAATCTTAAAAAAAAAAAAAAAGGCAAGGAGGCTTGGGCTGGCCGGCTTAAAAGGCTTTTTCTCCAGAGCCACATTAAGTGTAAAAATTAGGTTCAAGGATAGAGTGATCATGGTTAGTAATATTAAAAAAAAATGGCTGAGTGTATGGATTATTATTAAGGAATAAAATGAGAAATCAGTTATCAAGAGAAAGATTGTCTAGCTCGTGGATTCAGTCTAACCACCATTTGTTTCCTGCATGTCAGTGGCTCATCAACACACAGTAAAGGAACTATGCTTATTTTAATCTCTATCATGCCATAGCTCTACTGTGGGAGAGAAGTGTAACAGAGGCAGGAGAAATTTGTGGCCCAGGGAGCATCATATACGTCCAAGCTATCTGGAACTGACAGACCTCCCAGTTCAGCAATTTAGCACATTTATTGGGAGTAATGGAATACACCTCTATATCAGAGGGACGTGTACTCAATCTTTTGCATCGTATTTTCTGGATATGAGTATCAATGTTTTCACTGACTATGCTGTGAAGCATATGGGGTCCTCAAAGCCCAGAAAAATGTGTGGCTGTGATTTCCACTTAACAGTAATGTCCCTAGTATAGAGGCTTATTTACAACAAAGTAATGATACTGAAGTTGCTACCCCCCTCCCTGCTTCCGCCCACCTTTTTTCCTGGCATCTGGTACATGGACCAAGGGCAGTGATTCCTTCTCTTCTTTTATTAGCTTGGCCTGATATTTACAGGTGGAATGATAATCATCTTATTTTCATATGTGAGAAAATCCAGGTAAACCTTCAAGAACCAAACCATCATTAGGACATTAATCCATATTGAATAACTTGCCAATATATTGTCATCACTGTCAGAAGGAAAGAATGAATTGAAATTCATAACTATGGGTCATTATGATGAGTGTAGGGACATTTTAGTTCTTTTTCTTCAGTACTCAGAATGAATGAATGTATAACAGACCAAAGATCATCTTAGACCTGGACAATTGTGACTTTTGCCATAGGCTCAGTGCTTCAGTGGAACCCTCTCTAGTCTTGTTCTTATTGCTTCACTTCTGATGAGGAGAGGAGTGCCTTGGGGGCCAAGGGAACATGTCTGTTTAAAACCTACTGTCCTGTTGTAGACCATATTCTGGGTACCCACAGTCTGGTATTGACTGGCCCCAGATCCACTTCCAGTGATTTTGTGTGCCTTTTTCTAAGACTTCTCTGAGGACAAAGGACAGTTGTTTCAGGGGTGTGTGGATGGAGCTTGGATTTCTGGATTGCGCATTCCGAGTATGCTTGTGAGGTCCTTCACCATGCGATTGCTAGTACGAACAAGACGGGGAAGTGGATGTCCTATGAGCTGGGTCTCTATTGGTACTCTTGCCCTGTACCCTGCAAATATTAGGTGTGGGTTAGTGTAGACATGTGCCAAACAACCTAGTCCCCTCCACGATATCTACCAGTATACCTCCACAGTGAATTTTAGGCTTCTGGCTATATAAGTAAATTTTTATTTTTTCTTGATTTGGCCCTCTTCCTTTTTGCTAAAACCCAAAGGCCAACCTCAGATTACATACCACTTTTTCAATCTTCTTAAATCTTTGTAGGGACAAAGAATGCTAAAGGCAGCACACATATACTCAATCAAGAAAGTAATTTTGGAAATGATGGTCTGCACAAATGGATAAGGCAATTAGGTAAGATGCCAGTAGGCATGCTTTTAATGCTCAGGGTGAAACTATGTTGAGGGATTTTGTGTGTGTTTATAACTGATTGACCCCTGGCCTGCTTTAGTCCCTGCTTCTTGGAAATGATTTTCATATCCCCTGTTTTTCATCAGTGATTTCTTTCCTTTCCATATGGCAAGTGTGAGTCTGGCAAGGCTCAGTATCAGCAGGATTCTGAGATGAGTAGACAGAGTAGCTGTTGTGGGAATGGGTGTAATTTCACAGAAGCTAGCCAGGTCTGTCCTCCTCTCAATCTAATACCTCTCCTGGTCTGTAGTTCATGCGTTACAAAGTAGGGTTGGGGCTGGGCAGCAAAGGGATAGGAAATGGAAGACTCTGGGAACTTGAGAGAAGGGAAGAGGGATCAGTGAAGAGGTGAAAGGTACAGCAGAGAGATGGCAACTAAACTTGGTCTTTTATAAAAAGTTTTAATCAAGGAGAGGCTTGGCAAAGTAAATACCTGTTTACAGATTATATCATAGGCATTTAAAATCATTTCTTAGGGTAGATTCCTCAAAGTGAGCATAGATGGGTCAGAGGTATCAATATTTTGAGGCTCTTCATATCTATGTCAGATTGTAATCTGCACTCCAATTAGAAGTGTCTGAGGGTTCCTATTTTATAGGATCTTTGCTGGTGTTAGCAATTACTTCTTTTTTATTATTTAAAAAAATGCTTTGCTTCATAGCCAAAATGTTACCTTCCAATTTTCATTTTATTTTCTATTATTAATGAATCAACTAGTTTTCAATATGTTGCCTTGTATTTTCTCTTTTAAAATTATTTATTTAGGTCTTTTGCCCATATACGTATATTGGAATCTTAGTATTTTAGTTAGATAAACCTTCCTTTTAGATACCAAATGGCGCAGCTAGCATATATATGTACAAAAGAGCATACCATGGAAATAGTACAAAATGATACGATAGCAAATGGCACAGCTAGTGTATGTATGTAAAAAGTGACCAGTGTAATGTGTTTTCAACCCAATGAACTTTTTTTTTTTTTTTTTGGTGTGTATACCCAGGCGTGCTCTTTTCTATTTTATTTTTAAAAAATTGGTTTGTGATATTACGGTAATTGAGTGATTTAGGATGAGGATACAACTGATTTTGTCCCATTACAAGACGATATTTAAAGGCTGATCATTTAAAATCCAGCCAGAAGCTACTGTGGGTCATCAACCGAATCATAAATGTAGCTAATTCTAACTTGTTTTTAAGTCAGCTAACAAATGTTTTTCTTGTAAGCACTGATATGTGATACATATAAGCTGATTTTCTCAGCAGCAGAAAAAAAATTCAAAGAGCTTTTTGCTCCTTTGGGAAATATTACAGAGAGATCTGTTAAGAGAGAGCTCTGGAAGCTTGATCCAAAGGCTTTCCCTTGGTCCCCAGAGACAGTGGAAATAAAATGGCCACTTGAATCACAGTCTCCATTTGCTATAGGAGTTTACACTGAAGCCTTCTTTCATGTAATTTTCTGGACTAGATTATTTCTAAATCATTTTTTTTTTTTTATTTTAAAAGAGTAACCCATATACCATGGGTGAAGAATGGGAAGACATAATAAAATGTACTTGTATCCCAGATTAAATCAAACTTGATCTTTTCTGAGTGGTTCAAGAGGTTACTCTTTTCATTCATTTATTCATTGTTCAATTAGTAGTTATTGAGCTCTGTGCTTAAGTCATGAAGCTAGGTGCAAAGGGGATATAAAAACAACTCAGGATCCTGCCTCACCAGCATGTGTGGTTGAGTAGGTATGATGTGGCACATTCTTAAACTGAAATAATCTAACTGAAATTGATAAACACGGAAGAGGTTCAGCCAAAGTGCCCTGGATATTCAGTGTGGGGAGAGCATCCAGATATTCCTACCTTGACGAGACTTTGGAACTGTTGCTTAGTGTTCCATGTCCTTGTGTTGTGTGGTCTGAGGAGCTATACTGCGAATAGCAGGACTTCCTGGGTGTGCAGCTCCACTGCATTGCTGCCCAGCAGAGGATCCCTCCATGGTTAAAGGAGGCAATTGAGGTTTTGTGGCAAGGTAGCATACTTTTCTTCTGCTTTCCATTTGGGATATTATTTCTTACCCATTGAGTATCATCTGATGGTATTGAATTAGTGATGATGTCCTTCTTAACTAAATTTGACACATTAACTAAGCTATGCTAAACCTGTAAATCTACTCTAGAATTTGAAATCTAGAATAAAGTGACAGAATTCATCCTCTTTGGATTATTACTACAGTTCCTATTTCCAGTCTTGGTTTCTGCTCATTTCTGAGTCTGGTGCTCTAAACTTCCTGAGGTTATTTTTCAAAATCTTCACCTGAGGGAGGTTAGCTTGAGTTGAGTTTTTGGTACTACTATATGGAATATCTGTTGTTTCCTCTTCCAGACACATTTTGACTGTTCTCCGCCCTGCTGTGTGTCTGTCCAGGAGGCTGACTTGAATGGATTGTATCAAGAAGTTTCTCTTTACTTCTGGTTTCTGGTTGGGTTTTGACAAAACGGAGTTTGTATAGGAGAACAGAAGAAGGAGAGTGCGATCATATCTCTTTGTCCCTTCCTTGTGAAGTCGACCTTGGGCTGCTGTGTTTGTCAACTAGATTCTGACTATAAGGGATGAAGAACTGCCATGTTAAGTAAACACAACACTACCAAATCTCTTATGCTAAAGTTAGGGAATTGGTAGCGAAGTAGTGAGACCCTGAGTATTGAACGAGATTAGATATGAGCAAGACTGAGAAATTTTTACTTCTGATTTTCCCAGAGCTCCCTCTTGAAGAGGGAGCCTGTTCTCATTCCTTTTCCATTTGAGGAAACTAACTCTCCTCTGCTTAAAGTTTTTCAATGACTGCCCTTGAGATAGTGTTTCAATTGCTTCAGAAGTTGATATCCATCTTCTTGGGCCTTCACCCCCTGCACATTTCCTTGTGGTCCATGAAAAGAGTTAGATCCCAACATTGACCAGGACTGCTTTAAAAAAGAAAAAAAAAAGCCTATATACTGTAAAAGTAAATGGCCTTATAAAATGAGTTTGGAAGTATTCTCTTGTCTTAAATTTCTTGAAAGAGTTTAAGAAAGCTTGGTGTTAATTCTTTCTTACATGTTTGGTAGAATTTACCAGTGAAGCCATTTGGTCCTGGGTTATTCTTTTTGGGAATTTTTTTTAAATATTGATTCAATCTCCTTATTTGTTATTGATCTGTTTAGGTTTTCTTTTTTTTCATGATTCATTCTTGTTAGGTTGTATGTTTTTAAGAATTAATTTCTTCTAGGTTATCCAATTTGTTGGTGTATAATTGTCCAAAGTATTCTCAGCATTACCCTGATATCAAAATGAGACAAAGATATTACAAAACAAGCAAACAAACAAATTATAGGTGAATACCCACAATGAACATAGATGCAAACATCCTTGATAAAATGCTACATTAAAAGGATCATACACCATAACCAAGTAGGATTTAATCCTGGGATTCAGGTATGGTTCAACATACACAAATCAACTAATGTAATATACCACCTTAATAGAATGAAGGGAAAAAATAGAATAAAAGATAAAAACTACATGATCATCTCAATAGATACAAAGAAAGCATTTGGTAAAATTCAGCATCCTTTCATGACAAAAATGAGGTGTAGAAGAAATTCACTTCAACATAATCAATTCCATATATGAAAATCCCACAACTAATGTTACACTTAGTGGTGAAAAATTAAAAAGTTTTTTTCTAAGATCATGAAGAATGCAAGGATGCTCACTCTCACTATTTCTATTAAACATAGTACTGGAAGTCCTAGCCAGAACAGCTGGGCAAGAAAAAGAAATAAAAGGCATACAAATCAGAAAGAAGTAAAATTACCTGTTTGCAGATGGCATGATCTTATATATAGAAAACCCTAAAGACTTCATGAAAACGAAAACAGAATTTGATAAATTTGTAGGATACAAAATCAACATGCAAAAATCAGTTATGTTTCTATACCCTACAAGGGAATGATTCAAAAAGGAAATTAAGAAAGCCATGCCACTTATAATAGCACCAAAAGGAATAAAATATTTAGGAATAACCTTAACCAAGGAGATAAAAGACTTGTACATTGAAAACTCTAAAACATTAATGAAAAAAAATTAACGATACAAATAAATGGGAAGATATCCTATGTTCACAGATTGAAAGACTTAATGTTAAAATGTTCATACTACCCAAAGTGATCTACAGATTCGATGCAGTCCTTACCAAAATCCCAGTGACATTTTTTTTTATAGGAATAGAAAAGCAAATCCTAAAATTCATATGGTAACACAAAAACCTGAAATAGCCAAAGCAATCTTAAGAAAGAAGAGCAAAGGTAGAGGCATAAAAACAAACATATACCAATGGAACAGAATAGAGTCCAAAAATAAACCTATGCGTATATATAGTCAACTGATCTTCAGCAAAGCTGCTAAGAATACATAATGGGGAAAGGATTGTCTCTTCCACAAATGGTGCTGGGAAAACTGGCTATCCATATGCAAAAGAATGAAATTGGAACCTTATCTTATACACAAAAATCAATTCAAAATTGATTAAAGACTTCAACATAAGAAACTAAAATTCTTAGAAGAAAACATAGGGGAAATCTTCATGATATTGGTCTAGACACTTATTTCTTGGATATAACACCAAAGACAAGTGGGATTATGTCAAACTAAAATGTTTATGCACAGAAAAGGAAATAATCAACAAGAGTGAAAAGGCAACTTATGAAATGGTTGAAATTATTTGCAAACCGTGTATCTGATAAAGGGTTAATATTTTAAACATATAAGGAACTCCTACAACTTAATAGCTTAAAAATAGGTAATCTGATTTTAAAAGGGCAAAGAACTTTGAATAGACATTTCTCCAGAGAAGACATGCAAATGGCCAAAAGGATATGAAAAGATGCTCACATTGTTAATCATCAAGTAAATGCAAATCAACCCACAATGAGATATCAGTTAACACTTAGGATGGTAAGTTAATTATTATCAAAAAACAAAAGACAATAAGTGTTGGTGAGAATGTAGAGAAATTGGAACACTTGAGCACTTTTGGTGGGACTGTAAGATGGTGTAACCACTATGGAAAATAGTATGGAGGACTCTCAAAAAATTGAAAGTAGAATTATGCTATGAAATTTGCTAGAAAATACAGTAGAAAATATGATCCAGCAATCTCACATCTGTGTGTGTGTGTGTGTGTGTATGTGTGTATAAAGATTTATTTATTTTAGAACAGGAGGAGCAGAGAGATAGGGAGAGAGAATCTCAAGCAGACTCTTCACTGAGCACAGAGCCCAACGTGGGGCTTGATCCCAGGACCTGAGATCATGATCTGAGCCAAAACCAAGAGTCAGACGCTTAACTGTACCACCCAGGTGCCCCACATCTGACTATATATTGATATCAGGATCTCAAAAAGGTATCTATACTGCCATGTTCTTTGCAAAATTATTCACAATAGCTAAGACATGGAAATAACCAAAATGTTCATTGATAGGTGAATGAATAATGTATTTATATACCATATTTGCTTTATCCATTCCATCCTTAAAAAAGAAGGAAATCCTGCCATATATGATAACGTGGATGAATGTGGAGCATTTTACACTAAATGAAATAAACTAGTCACAGAATAACAAATGCTGCATGATTCCATTGCTGTGAGGTATCTAAAATGCTCAGACTCCTAGAAACAGAGAGTGGAATGGTGGTTGCCAGGGGCTTAGAGGAGAAGGAAATGGGGAGTAGCTATCCATTGAATATAAACTTTCAATTGTATAAAATGAGGAAGTTATAGAGATCTGCTGTACAAAATTCTGTGTATAGTTAACAATACTGGATTGTGCACTTCAAAATTTGTTAAGGTAGTTCACAACTGTTCTTAACACAATAATAAAAAAAGAAAGAGAAATTTATTTCCAAACAATATATTTCATTATCTGGGAAAATATAGCTGTAGAGGATATTATTGAGACAAGTGGCAAATTTCAAATACAGATAATGAATTATATAACATGTTGTATCTAAATCAAATTTCCTAATTTTGGTAATTGTATAGTACTTATGTAAGAGAATGTCCTTGCTCTTGGGAAATACATATTGAAGTATTTTGGGGTAACAGTGCATGATGTCTGCAGTGTCCTCAAATGGCAAATAATTTAGAAAAAAATAGGGAATGAGGATACGTTTATGTAGAGAAAGAGGAACAAAATTATGACTTGGATAAAAGTTTAATTCTCGTTGAATCTAGGTAAAGGTTATATTAAAGTTCTTCATACCATTCATGATGTATTTTTGAAGTTACATCTCAATAAAAAAACTAAGTGAAAAAGAAATACAGTTGCAGAAAACCCCATAAAACAGCAAAATGGCCTTGCCATTCTCTATCATTGGGAACCTGAAAAGTAAGCTATGAGTGAATTCTTGGGGTGTTTGAGAAACACTGATAAAATATACTCAGAGAACCCACGAGCGCCTCTGCACTCCAGGAAACAAACTGAGGATTACAGAAGGGAGGAGGGTGGGGGGATGGGGTAACAGGGTGATGGGTATTAAGGAGGGCATGTGTGGTGATGGGCACTGGGTGTTATATGCAACTAATGAATTGTTGAACACTCCATCAAAAACTAATGATGGCTAATTGAACATAATAAAAAAATATAATGAGAAGGATAAATTCATGGAAGTGAGTACCCACTGGAATTCAAAATATAATATTTTGGCTTTAACACTTGGTAGAGGCATGAGTAGTTTGCTGGATTGACTGATCTAAATCTGTACCCAAAGTTGGCTTACAGTTAATAAGGTTAAAATGCTAGCTCTTCCCCATGCCTGCATTCTGAAGAGGTAGGAGTCTGATGTTGCAGGAAATAGGAAGCCAGAATGGATTTTTTATATGCAACCAACTCAGCCACTTTCGATCACCACTCTGGGAGAATGTGGAGGGTACTGCCTTCCCTGAAGCATTAGGAAATCATTGGTGAGGAGAACACCACCATTTTTGAAGATTTCTGAATTGCCAGTTCTCTGTTGGTCATATACAAGGTAGAGACATTTTAGTGGATTTGGGTTTTTTATCTCAATGGGAATAATGTCATATGGAGTTGTAGAGAACAGGTCGTAATGCAATTACTACAATAAAATCATGTCTAAAATGGTAATTAGAGGATTTTGACCTGCAGGAATTTCTGGCAATTTCTCCTTAGAAATGATATAGATGGGCAGCCTAATAGAATGCTTTTTGAAACATTTGAAACACATAGCAAAAAAAGGGGGGCTGCCTAGGAAGAAAACAATTACCTAAAGTGGGATTTATCCATTTCCTAAGTCAGTGCATAGCCCCAGAGTCCCTTGAGTGAAGGTGAAGTAAAGTCCCTTTGAGGAACAACTGTGAAACAAACCCACAAACCTTTTTTTCAGATATTCCTAGAGCCATTTTCCAGGGTGACTGTGCATGCAGGAAAATGGAACTCAGCTCTTCAGGGTTTATTGGGTACTGGCTCTGAACTTAAGATCCTTAGAGACCCGAAATGACGTGGTAGTTCACAAGTCATAAGGAGTTTATGGAGCTCAGGTGATATGGAGTCCTGCACACTGTCTGTCTAAAGGTGTGTCCAAAGGGACCAGGAACCCATCCTGAGGTTATTTTTCCCAGTTGTAAAACATATACTTAGTCATTGGAAAAACTTCCATATTGGTTTCCTGACTTGTGGATTGAGGAGAAAAAGCATAAGCCCAGTCTGGACTTCTATCTGTATAGTATGTCTGCACCAGTAAGAAGAGTTTGGCTGCTACGCTGCAGTCCCACTCAGGGTGGCCTGGAAGACACCAGTGAACAGAAATCTTTCATAGGATCAGAACTTGTGGTTGTTTATTTTGTGTGAAAATGGAGACAGCTAAAGTATAGACATATAGTTGGCTCATGGGCAGTAGCTAATGGGGTGGTGGACTGATAAGGGCTTTGGAGATAACAATGCTGAAAAATTGGTGGCAAGGATCTCTGAGAGAGAGGTATGAATGGATCTCTCAGAATGGGTACAGCATATGACGATACTCATGTTCCATATAGCACACATCAGAGGACATCCACTGAAGAGGTGGACAAGATTTCTTTCCCTTGATTGGCAATCTTTTTTCCTCAGTCACCTACTTCTAACCCAATGAGTCCAACTACAAAGTATTTAGAGTGGCAGGGATGAAAGTTATGCATGTGTTCAAACTTGTGGTCTTCCCTTCAGTTGGCTACTGCCACTCCTGACCACCCAAACCATCAACCATCAACCATATATACCAAAACAATGAACTCCTAAGGCACCATTGTCTGTCTGTCTGTCTTTCTTTTCTTTTCTCTTTTCTCTCTCTCTTTCTCTCTTTTTTTAAGATTTATTTATTAGAGAGAGAGAGTGTGAGTGCAGGGTGGGGGCAGATGGAGAGAGAGAATCTCAAGCAGACTCTCCACTGAGCAAGGAACCTGACTTGGGGGGTTTGATGTCAAGACCCTGAGATCATGACCTGAGCCAAAAATCAGGAGTTGGATACTTAACCAGCTGAGCCACCCAGGTGCCCCAGGCACCATTTTCAAGGGACGACCAGCAGTCAACCTGGTGGCATACTAGCTATATACTTTTTTTTTAAAGATTTTATTTATTTATTTGACAGCGAGAGACACAGCAAGAGAGGGAACACAAGCAGGGGGAGTGGGAGAGGGAAAAGCAGGCTCCCCGCAGAGCAAGGAGCCCGATGTGGGGCTCGATCCCAGGACCCTGGGAACATGACCTGAGCTGAAGGCAGATGCTTAACAACTGAGCCACCCAGGTGCCCCCATACTAGCTATATTTGACCACTCTCTAGATAGGGAGGGCATAGCTTTCTCCTTACAAGGGTAGATTCATATTTCAGGAAAGCTCAACCCACCATCCATGTGTCTGAGGAATGTTTTCTTCATTGTCATGGTTTACCAAATTACATCACATCTAGCAAGGGTACACATTTTACAGTAGAGTAAGTGCAGAAACACAGGCACACACCCATGGTCTCAGCCCTTGCTTTGCTGAGAAGCACTTGGCTCCATAGAATAATAGGATGGTCTGCTAGAAGTTCATTTACATTTCTAGCTAGGAAACACATTGTGAAGTTGGGATGCTGTGTGATAAGATGCAGATACCAGAAAAGCATTGCTCTTAGTTACTCATACACTAGTTTCTCTGTTAGCGAGACTATGTGCCTCATGGAACCAAAAAGTAAAGAAGAGAGGGTCTTACTATTACACATAACAACCCATTTGGGAAACATTTGCTCCCTATCTCTGCAATTTAGGCCTTGGTGGGTTTGGACAGCTTAAAGTAGAAAGAAGGAATTATTTTACCAGCAAGCAGTCATTGTTGTGACGTACTGGATGTTCTGGTCATTTTGGTTTCCTTGTGGCACAGAAGAGCATCATTGTTCTGTCTGGGGTGATTGTCCCAATTACCAGGAAGAAACATGATTTCTGATAATCATTGAACAGAGAGTAGAAGGGGACCCAGGGGATTTGATCGGGAATTTCTTATACAGTCAACAATCTATACTCAATAGTTCCGGTCAATGGAAAACTAAAACAATCCAATTAAGACTGCTAAAACCTTAGATTTTGTAGAACTAGAAGTTTGGGTCACACCATCAGGTAAAGTTTTTGCCTAGTTGAAGTCCTGGTGGAGATGACGGAATCATGGGATGGGATGGGATGAAGATTATCAACTCAGGTTTCATGACTAGCTACAGAAGCAGCAATTGTAGCAGTTATGTTTTGTTCTATATTTTTTTTCTTTTCTCCCTTTCTCCTCTTCTTCATTTGGTGGACACAAATGGTGACTAAGATTTTAGGTTTGAGTGGGACTTAATGATATCAGCCTTTTCTAATGCTTTAACTAATGAGATATTGTATAACATCTGTATTGGGGACACATGACTTAAAAACTTCTTTTTAACTTTATTGAGGAAGAATTGACAAATACAATTATATATACTTAAAGTCTTCAATGTGATGACTCTTATACATCATGGACTGATTACCAAGATCAAGATCATTAATACATCTATCATCTCACATTATTTACTCTTTTCTTTCCTTCTGTGGTGAGCATGATTAAGATCTACTCTAAGCATCTTTCAAGTATACATGTATTATAAACTAGACTCACCATTGCTATGCATTAGAGCCTCAGAACTTACTCTAAAACTTATTACTATAAATTTATACTTACATCACCCCATTTTCCTCTTCTCCAGCCCCTGGCAACAACCATTCTACTGTTTCCAAAAAATTGGCTTTTATTTATTTTTAGATGCCACCTATAAGTGATACATACCTTACAGTGTTGGTTTTTCTCTGCCTTATTTCACTTAATATAACCCCCTCTAGTTTCTTCCATGTTGTCACAAATGGCAGGATTTCCTTCTCTTGTAAGTCTGAATAATATTCCATTATATATCTGTATCTATATATGTCACATTTCCTTGATCCATCAAAGGCCATTTAGGTTTTTTTCCATATCTTGGCTGCTGTGAATATGCTGTGATGAACATGGGTGTGCAGGTATCTTTTTTGAGATGCTGGTTTCACTTCCTTTGGATATATACCCAAGGATGGGATTGTTAGATCATATGGTAGTTGAATTTTTAATTTTTTGAGGACCCGCCATACTGTTTTCCATAATGGATGACTCACTTCTTATCTGGATAAAGGATAAGAGTAGATACTGGTGGGGTAAAAAGGTAGACCATTCTAAATATCTTCTGATATCACCCTAGATTCTCTTCATTTTTCTCCATCCTGGTCTTTACCTCCAAAGGCTATGGATTCCACTTTGGTTTTACCACTGGGAGTCTCTGTAGGATTGCTTCAGGTGTTTGGGTCCCTTGACTAGGAGTGGCATCTTTTATACAGCTCTCTTCTTTTGGGTTCTATTAACCCCTCTCTTGTTACTGCACTCTTCCTTTGTGGTTCTTCTACACTGACCCACAGCTGTGTGAATAGCATTTTGACGCTCCTTGGCATATTCCAGAATATGTTACCATTTCTTGTTGGGACCCTGACTGATATAGTTGCTTAACACAATACAGTGGCAAATAAAATGAACCAAAATCCAAGTGTGCATTTGTCTCCACTTATGTTGACATTGTAGTGATGACTAACCTTCTGAATCATCAAAAAGTGTAGTAAAAGTTTAAGATGTGAAACACTTTATGATATCCCATGTTTAATACATAGATGTTATTTTAGTACTATGATAAACTTTAGAAATATTTTATAACATTTTAAGGGCTGAAGAAACAGAGCCAGAAATATTAAAACACTTAGCCAAAATGATGAAGTAGTACCAGAAATGTGACTAGAATCTTGTACTGTTCTCAGAATAACCGCTATTCTTTGGCTTGTGCAATATCAAAACTTGGCATTTTTATTTATCCTCATTAGCAAAGCTTTTCCATAATTCATTTAGATCAGTATGTCCTATCTTTATGGATATAATACAATTTATACAGTCAGTCACTGGAAATGACTTCACGGAATCCTTGACAAATTTGGTGAATTTTGGATTGTAACTTTTTGTTTTTGTTTTTTTTTTTCAAATTATACACTGAACTTCTTGAGGTCTAGACTTTGATTTTGATTTCTATACACTTAATGCTTAGTACAGTGTCTATCACTGGATCTGATAGTGTCTATCATGGAATACTTCGATCTATTCACTATAATAGGTTGCTTAATAAATGTCCATCATTAGCTGGGTAAAAATTTAGAGAAGTCTTTTCTGAATGGCCTGCTTTCCCTGAATATCTTTAAATGGTACAAAACCTTTTAAATTTGTTTTTCTGGACATGTTGAATATGAAGCCAAGAGCCTGTGCTTTTATAAAGTGTCTTTTTTATCTTCAAAGTTTAGATCACACAGCTGCAGTCAGCATTGTTTTATAACCAGGAGCATACCTTCTCATTTAAGCTCCTCCTCGCTCCCCGGGAGCTTTCTGGGACTTCACCATCAGCTCTGTAATTATAGAATCAGGAAGCACGTCTTTGAAATTCAGAACTTGCTCTTCAGGTGGTCTGTTGGGACATCCTCAGGTATTTATGTATGATGAGCTTTATTGACAGAATCACTTCTACTTTCCTAGATAGACTGAGAGCCTGACCAGGGCTATACAGCCAGTTTTTTGTGTCAAGGACACTAGCGAAGAGAGGCTGACAGACCTGTGGGAATCCCCTGAGGATGTGTGTTCTGGAGACTGACCCAAGCCAAGGTCATTTGCAGCCTGTCCCTGCAGGTTGGCAGTGATATCCATGCACAGGAGCTTTAAAACTGAAGTTGTTAGAATAGTGGTAGGATATCTAATATGGTTCAGGTCACTTAATTATTGAACTTTTCATCTTCAAATGAAAAGGAATAAAATGAAGTCTTTAGACCCTGTGCATTGGACTACGAGATGCAATTTCATTTAGTGATATTGTGGTATTGAATCCACGTAAGAATGTACGTGTGAACATAATGGAGAGAAGGGTATATCACATTAAAATTATAACAATCCAAGAGGCTGGAGGAACACACAGGTTTATTTTTTTTTTCCAACCATCTCTGTACTGCCTCTTAAAATAAATAAGCTTGCTGTGTCTCCTCAAGGCAGCTGCCAGTATTGTTATGTTTCTACAGAGTCCTGAATAAAGGAATTGCTCGTTCTTTTCAGTTTTCACTTTGAGCTGTTAAATTACATCTTCAATGAAAGGGAAAATGACAATTGCTAAGAAATGACACAATCCTTTGACTTCTTTATTTTCTTAGCCTCATGCCATTTTGGAGTCAGCAACTGAGAATGGTGGTAGAGATTGGAGGGCATAGAGGGAGGAAGAGACCAGCATTTCCAGGCCTACTGGATTTTAAACACCATCATGTGGATAGGTGTTAATGCCTGGAGAAAACGAAATGACTCTGAGTATTTGCAAAAGAGAAAAATAAAGTGTGTGAAAAGCCAGTGAGGGAGAGAGAAGTTGTTTCTGCTTTTAATGTTTGATCACAGAAGTCGTCAACCTGTGGTTTATATCCACTAGGACTTTAGGACGTCATTTTTGTGGCATTTTTTGGGGGGGGTATGAAATGAATATTGCTACTCTTGCATAGAATTGATACGTACAACTCAAATAATCAGGACAAATCAGAGTCTTATTTACACCTACTGCTGTTTGCTTGGTTTGCCTTGGTAATTTTCAGTAGCCAGAGGAATTGAGTGAGTTAGAAATATGATGTGCTGTTGTATCGGAAATGAGGGAAGGATGAAGAATGGAAGGAGAAGCTTCCATGGTGGCCGGTCTCTGGGGAAACCTTACTTTCTCTCCTACTTTCCAAAGACATCTTTGTCTTCTGTTTTCTCTTCACGTTCACAGCTCTGCACGGTAGACCTTTGTAAACAACAGCCAGTCTACATCTTCTCTGTGGATTTGGGTTTCCTTAGAATGCCAAAGGCATAAGGGGAATAGGTAGTTCTGATACAGATTCCTGGGCTGGTTGCTATTAACAAACAATTAGGTAGGTGTAACAACTGATGTGGTTAAAATATCACCTCAGAAAATGTCCCTGCCCAAAAGAGAGAACAGTGAGCTCGTGAGTGACTTCCTCTACACACATACCAGGGGCTGTGAGATAGTCCTACTGGGCAGAGAGAATATTCAGTCCTCTGTGGTTTGCAGGGAATGGCTGTGATGTCATTGCCTAGCAAACAAGAATGTTACCTGTGAATGAGTCAAGAATCAACACATCACTCAGCTCAACCAAGTCAGACCTGTGATCTCTGGAGACTCATACATCCCAGACACAATTTCCTTCTTTGCTGTAAGTCAGTCACTATGTGAAATTGTGTTAATTCTTCTAAGCCCCTAGAGTCAGGTGGCAGTGCTAAGAGAGTATCAATAGAGCTTCACAGAATGTCAATCTTACAGCGAATGAGCATTTTTTTAGGGGAAAATTTGGTTATTCCCTCATAAAATAGAGAATCAGGGGTCCTTTGCTATCCTCTGCCTATTCTTTCTACCTCATTTTTCACTCAATCTTTTATTGATCCAATATTTACAGAGAACCTACTTTGTCACACCACTGTGCTAGTCACAACATATATAAAGACAAATGTGATGTAGATGGAATTTACGATTTGCCTTTCCTGTGCTTCCAACCGTACACCTACTTCTATATCAAGAATGCTTAATCTCAGCTATGTGGTCAGTCAGTTCCTGAAGCAGTCTGCAAAATTGTATGTGTGTATATATTCAGAGAAGATCCATAGTTTGCATCACATTTTTAAGTGGGCCTAGAGAATAAATCTTCTATCATTATAATTGTTCCTGGGAATTTGAGTAGATAAGTGGATGTGTTTGATTAAATTGGCAGATTTTAGACATTGGATTATACATACAAGCCAAAAATTGTTAAACTTCAAGATGAGAAGAGCTCACAAAACAGTTGTGCAAGCGTGTCTAACTTCTGCAGAGCAGAGAGAATGTTGTTTGCACCTTTCACTGGTCATCTGGGGCTTTGTATAAGTGATTGCTCAACATATTGCACACATAAATACTGCAAAACGAAAGAATTCGATTCACCATCAGCCACTGATCTACTTTTTACAAATCTAGCTATTTTTGGTCATTTTATAACTTTGACTTTTTAGAAACTAGGATGTTCTTTGAAGTATGGGATAGAGTTTTGCTACATTTTACCATTTAGGTATATTTATTGTTGTGATCTATTTTTGACTACTTAAAATATCATGTATTTTAAACTTTGCAGTGTAAATCAATGTAATTTGGGATGACAATCAGCAAATTACTGAACTGGGTACTTTGCTGTCAGAAAAATAACCATTGTTGACTTAATGGTAGAAAAACTCACAAATTATAAAGTGTTTCAAATTTTATTAGCACTTTTATTGACATTGTTTCATGACAACTGTATTAGATAAGAACTGCTATCCCTGTATTACGGACATGAAACTGATGGTTAATTGCAGTCCACCTTCTTTGAAATTATTAGCTATGCTTGAGTATTAGATAAGCAAAGCAGATGTGTAGAAAGTCCCCTTATTACTTAAATCTAAATATAGCATTTGTCAAATGTTTTATCTAATGTATTAAATATAAATGGCTTTAGTGCATGCAAAAATCATTTTTCAATAGCTGTGTCAACACAATCTTTTTTTTTT
>NC_138375.1:62683974-62707277 GCF_054177405.1 Leptonychotes weddellii | reverse complement strand
CCCAGGCGCCCCTGTTTTTCAAAATAATCAGTGTTTGATTCCTGTAGCTTAGAGTTGGACATATCTCTGGTTCTTGGGAATAAATCATAATTATTACCACCACATATGGGATGCCAGACACAGTACCTACAATATCTCAATCTTCACAATATTCTTGTGGGATGGGTACGGTATAATGTCCCCTGGTGGTTAAGTGTGGACTCTGGGGTCCTTTGTGCCCTCTCTTTTGGCAAGTGACTTAACTTTCCTAAACCTCAGTATTTTCATATGTAAAATGAGGATAACAGCAGCTGCCTTGTGAAGGTGACCTGTGAAATGCCTAACACAATGCCTGGCACAGTAGAAACTATTCATTGTTAGTTTTTATGAGAAGTACGGAAGGTTAAGCAATTTAGTCAAGGTCACAAAGTTAGTATGTGGCAAGGAGAGATTCATATGTAGTTTTGGTTGGTTCTAAATCTCCTTTTGCTCCTGTACTACCAATCGCATTTGTTTCTTTGTGTTTAAAAATAAGACCGTTTCTTCTGAAAACCAAACTTCACATGCGGAGTCATGTTGGAGATAGAGGGATGCTTTCAAATCGTCCAAATTCCAGATCTAGGTTAGATATCAGATGCCATACTTGGCCCCAATGCTAACTGAGAAAGAAAGAGACAGAAACAGACACAGAGAGAGACAGAGAGAGAGAAAGGGAAGGAGGGAGGAGGGAAGGAGGCCCCTACCTTTAAGAGTTCAAATTTAACAAACAAATCCTATCCTAGGGCCCAAGGATTCATTAGAAATGAAGAATGAGGAACAGAGTCCTCTTAACTAGGCAGAATCCTTAGGAGTATTAGTGATGACTCTTACAGTTGCAGCTGACACAAATCCACTTCTAACTACCTTGGGCAACAAAAGGGAGTTTGATGGAAGGCTTTGGGAGTAAGTAAGAGTTGAAAGGGGGTAGTGATACTACTGTGTTCCAGCAACAATTGGAAGCAGTAACCAGATGACACCAGAACTCCTTTGGGATGTTTTACATCAGCTTCAACCTGCATTTCAGCTGTATTCTTATTTTTATTTTTTATTTATTTATTTATTTTTTAAAGATTTTATTTATTTATTCATGAGAGACAGAGAGAGAGAGAGAGAGGCAGAGGGAGAAGCAGGCTCCCAAGGAGCAGGGAGCCTGATGTGGGACTCGATCCCAGCACCCTGGGATCATGACCTGAGCCGAAGGCAGACGTTTAACCATCTGAGCCACCCAGGCGCCCCTATTCTTATTTTTAAATACAGACTTGCAGAGACCATGGCTGCTGACAGTTTCCAAGTTTCATGACTTGCAGCTTTCATCACTATAGAGTCTAAATAATCAGTTACCATTTCAAATCCCAAAGAGGAGCTCTGGTTGACCCCACTGAGGTCCAGCACAAGGTCTATGGGACCATGGCATTAAGAACCATTTAGAATTAGGGGCGCCTGGGTGGCTCAGTCGTTAAGCATCTGCCTTTGGCCCAGGTCATGATCCCAGGGTCCTGGGATCGAGCCCCACATCGGGCTCCTTGCTCAGTGGGGAGCCTGCTTCTCCCTCTCCCACTCCCCCCTCGCTTGTGTTCCCTCTCTCACTGTGTCTCTGTCAAATAAGTAAAGAAAATCTTAAAAAAAAAAAAAAGAACCACTTAGAATTAGAGGAGGAGCAACTCTGTTCTACAAAGTGGGGACTTGCAGATAGACAACTCTCCAGCTACCTCAGGAAGCTGGAAAGCAGAAGGCTATTTGTGTTCAAAACGGGTTCACCAAAGTGTAAACTTATGATATGTGAGGCATACATATGGGCATACATGTTTAAAATATGTGTGTGGGGACTCTTTTCTAAGAAAACTTAAAACACCATACTACTCTTGAGCAGATTTTCCTAAAATGTGCGGCAATCAGACTATCCTTCTCATCTCATTTTGCAATCTTTTATTCTTCTAAATGTATAATGGAACTCTACAAGAAGCCAGGATATTTGGGGGAGATGGAGCTTTTACTTTTAAGGCTAATGGTAAAAAGCACAGTTACATTCTTCTAAAACATGCCACTGAGATTTCAAATCCCAAACTTGATCAATCCAATAACATACTTGTTGAAGCTTTTCTATTTATTTGAAAGCACACACAAATGACCCCTGATTTTCTCTTTTTCTGTTTTTGTTTAATTCTTATCACTAATTACCTCCATTATGGGCATATAAAATTGGTGTTTTCCAGAGCCCCAGTTTACTCCAAATCTATTATATATATATTTTTTAAAGATTTTATTTATTTATTTATTTGAGAGAGAGAGAGAGCACATGAGAGGGGGGGAGGGTCAGAGGGAGAAGCAGACTCCCTGCCGAGCAGGGAGCCTGGTGCGGGACTCGATCCAGGGACTCCAGGATCATGACCTGAGCCGAAGGCAGTCGCTTAACCAACTGAGCCACCCAGGCGCCCCTCTATTATATTTTTAAACATGAGCTTTCCCCCAATGAAAGTATATTAGAGTTAAAATGTGGTCACTTCTTTTTCATCTTCTTCCAAAATGGGGATATTTCCCCAAAAGTGTTTGTTTTCATCCTTTTCTCTCTCTCCTTTGGTAAATGTATTCGCTCCCATAGTTCTTTTACCTTAATATTGTTGACTCTCAAATCTACAATCCCACCTTTTCTCTGTCTTTCATATCCAGTTTCCTATGAATCTGTCTGCATCTACAACTCAAGATGTGCAGGGTAGAACTCTTTACCCGTCCTCTACAACCTGTTCCTTCCTGGGACTTCCGAAAAGTAAATGACTACTAATTGCTCAGCCACTGAGACTTGAGTCATATTCTCAAATGACTCCTCTGTCACCCTACCAACCCCAGTCAGCATCCAATATCTTACCAATTCTGCTTCTTGTTCTCCCAGTTCTCAGAACCCTCATTCAGGTCCATATCTTTTCTTGCCTAGACTTAAAAAACAAAAAACTAAAAACATTTTTATTTAAAATAAGTTTTTAAGCTTGGGGTGCCTGGGTGGCTCAGGTAAGCATCGTCTGCCTTTGGCTCAAGTCATGATCCCAGGGTCCTAGGACAGAGCCCCACATCAGGCTCCCTGCTCAGCAAGGGGGGAGTCTGTTTCTTCCTCTGCCCCTCCCCTGCTCATGCTTGTGCTCTCTCTCTCTCTCTGAAATATAAAATCTTTAAAAAAAATAAGTTTAGGCTTACAGAAAAGTTATGTAAATGATACAGAGAGCTCTAATATCTCTCACTCAGCTTTCCAAAAGTTGACATCTTGTCTAACCATGAGGAATTTATAAAAATTAACATTGGTAACCATATTATCAACTGAACTCTAGCCTTTATTTGAATTTCACCAGTTTTCCCACTCATGTCCTTGATCTGTTCCAGGATCCAGTCCTGGATCCACATCACATTTAGTTGTCATGAATCCTTCATTCTCAACAACCTGTCACACTTCCTCAGTCTTCCCTCATCTTTTATGACCTTGACACTTTTGAAGACTATAGGACAATTACTTTGTAGAATGTCCTTTCATTTGGATTTGTTTGCTTGTTTTTCATGATTAGGTTGAGGGTATGCATTGTGTTTTAGCCTGTATTTTTGCAGTCACCCTTTAAATTGGTTCTTTGCTTCTAGTTTCCTTCCAGTTTCTTTATCACATTGCATATGCAGTTATCCTTTTGAAATATAGATTTATCTGTGTCCTTACTCCTGCACAAAATAACTTTTAGGGACACCCAATCATTTTTTAGATGAAGTCCACATCTCTTAGCCTGACATTCAAGGCCTTGTATAGTCTGGTCCCAAGCCACATTTCCTAACTACTCTTGGCTCATGCTAAACTGGTGATCCTGAAGGCAGACTGATCTGACTTTTCCATCTTCTGTGCTGGACTCTGTGGCTCTGAGTCTCCTCCTCTTCATGCTTACCCTATATGATATATATTATTATTATCATCCTCATTTTACAAACAAGGAAGCCAGAACTCAGATCCATAAACTTCCCCAAGGTCAACAACCAGACTTGATATGCAAACTCAAGATTATTTCCCCTTCAGAAGTCAAGGAGTTTAACCTCTCTGCTGTACTGTAAGCCCCTTTAGTAAAAACTCCGGGTCTTACTCATCTTGAATTTTCTCACAGAATCCAGCACAATGTCTTGTTCATAGTATGGCTCTAATATATGTTGGCTGAATGGATGAATGAGTAAATATTGAATTTCAGGATAAGAAATGTACCATTGTGATTGTGAAGGGTGCAAAAAGAGAATCAGAAGTTGCTTATATCAGCATTACACCCAGATAAAGATTTATTGGAATGTGTATTGTGCACCAATCCTGTTTCCTTCTTAGCAAGGTGCATTCCAAAGCTGCATCTATACTTTCTCTAGTCATCTTTGGAATTTAAATTATTTATAAGAAGTCTGGGTATTTTCTTAATCTACTTTTGAACCAAATCACACTCACTCCCAGCGCAGTCCTTGCTGTGTGACTGGCACCTTGGTAACTAACAACAGAGTTGCCATATTGGAATGGAGAATGGGCTTGGAATTTGAGAGCTCCAACAGAAAGATCCCTAGACCTCTCTGTTCAGGCAGGGAGCAAGGGAGCTGCTGGAAAGAGAGGGCCTGATGGTAAAGTATTTTGATACCACTACAGGGAGGTGACCCTCTGCCCTTTCCTTTGTATGCTAGATTGCATTGAAATGTAGTTTCTGTGTTACTGGCCTTGGGCCTACAGAGGCTGTGAGCACAGCCATTGTGCACCTCTTCAGCTACTGGAGGGCACTAATGTTTCCCTCATTTTTGATTTGTGTTTTAATTTTCCTTCAGAGAGCACATAATATATTTTCAGGGCTGGTTAATTCTCAAAACCTCTGGGTGCTATTGAAAAGTGGCATTTAAGTCCTCTGCCTCTGCTTTTAAAAGAGCAATGCATTCTCATTTTCAAACTCTTTTAGGTATCAAAGACCTAGCGAGAGCATTATAAACGCTGTCCTCTCTATAGTACCTTTAAGGACAAATCTGTTCCCCAAATTGACAGTGTGTTGACACTGGGTGAAAGAGAGCATTGTACAGTATATTTTACATCTGTTCAGTAAATCACTTCTTTGCTTTTGTTTTGTTTTTTTCCCCCCAAATAAAAACTTGTTTGGGAATCTGTTGGCAGTGACATTTCTAATCGACCAAAATCAAATTTTCAAAAGTTACTCTTTTCCAGTGGAAAAAAAGTTCATAAATCCATATTTAAATGAGATTTGGTTTTGTGCTTGAGGGAGAATAATATTTTTCTTTTTTACTTCATCATTTTGAATTTTAGAAACATGAACTATTATTATTGATAAAATGGGCAAGGTATGTTCATATTCAGTCTAAATATCATCAAACTATTTGCTTTAAAAGATGAACTATAATTGATGACTCAGTTGTTGGAGCTAACTCACTCCCAGAATTGCAAAACAAGGATGAATGTGCTTTCAATTATGCCTCATTTTCACATTAAACTAGGTTAAATACCATTCAGCAATCATTTACAGGTTCTTTCTCACAAATACCTGTCAATTCAGCCTCTTCTTTTTACCCCATTACTGCTTTGATGATCCATGTTATCCTCTTCTCTACTCTGTACTCTGTCACAGCCTCCCATTTGGTCTCCTGCTTCTACCCTTGCTTGTTCTCCTATTCTTTTCCCATACCCCAGCCTCATCACCCTAACAAAATGCAATTCTGATTCATGTCATACCACTGCTTAAAACTCTCTGAGGGGTTCCGGGCGCCTGGATGGCTCAGATGGTTAAGCGTCTGCCTTCGGCTCAGGTCATGATCTCAGGGTCCTGTGATCGAGTCCCGCATCGGGCTCCCTGCTCTTTGGAGCCTGCTTCTCCCTCTGCCTTTCTCTCTCGCTCTGTCTCTCATGAATAAAAAAAAAAAAAAAAATCTTTAAAAAAAAACTCTCTGAGGGGTTCCATTGTTCTAAGAAATAAAGACCACAGTTCTTTTTCTTTCTCCAGCTTCATTGTGATATGATTGACTAATGAACATTGCATATATTTAAGGTGTAAGTGTGATGTTTTATTATATGAACACATTGTGAAATGATTCCCCCCCAATCTAGCTAATTCACCTACCCATCACCTATTTAACTTTTTTTTTTCTTTTTTGGGTAGTGAGACTATCTAAGATCTGCCCTCTTAGCACATTTCAAGGATACAATGTATTATTAAATATTAAATATAATCTGCATGCTGTACATTAGATCTCCAGAATTTATTCACCCTAGAACTGAAAGCTTGTATCCTTTGACCAACATCGTCCTATTTCCTCCAGCCTCTGGCAACCACTGTTCTACTCTCTGTTTCTTTGAGTTTAGTTTTTTCAAATTCCACATTACAAATAAAATCATGCAGTATTTGTCTTTGCCTAGCTTATTTTACTTAGCATGATGTTTTCTAGGTTCATTCATGTTGTCACAAATGACAGGATTTTCTTCTTTTCATGGCTGACTGGTATTCCATTGCATATGTATACCCCATTTTCTTTATCCATTCATCTGTCAGTGGACACTTAGGTGGTTTCCAAATCTTGGCTATTGTAAATAATACTGCATGAACATGGGAGTACAGATATCCCTTCAAGATACTATTTCATTTCCTTTGGATGGATATTCAAAGGTGAGATTGCTGAATCATATGGTTATTCTATTCTTAATTTTTTGAAGAAACTCCATTGCTTTCCCTAGTGGCTATACCAATTTATAGTCTCACCAACAGTGTTCCAGTTTCTCCACATCCTCACCAACACTTGTGAATTTTTGAGTTTTTAATCATAGCCATCCTAAAAGGTGTAAGAAGATATATCATTGGTTTTTGATTTGCATTTCCCTGATGATTAGTGATGTGGAACACATTTTTATGTATTTGTTGGCCATTTGTATGTCTTCTTTGGAAAAATGTCTATTCAGGTCCTTTGCCCCTTTTTTAATCAGTTAATTTGGTTTTTTTTGCTATGTATGAGTTTCTTATTTTTTAAAAGATTTTTATTTATTAATTGTCAGAGAGAGAGAGCACAAGTAGGCAGAGCAGCAGGCAGAGGGAGAAGCAGGCTCCTCGCTGTGCAGGGAACCTGATGCAGGGCTCGATCCCAGGACCCCGGAATCATGACCTGAGCAGAAGGCAGCACTTAACTGACTAAGCCACCCCAGGCACCCCTTGTATGAGTTTTTTAAATATATTTTTGATATTAGCTCTCTCCTGAATATATGATTTGCAGATATTTTCTCCTATTCTATAGGTTGCTTTTTCATTTTGTTAATGGTTTCCTTTGCTGTGCAGAAATGTTTTAGCTTTATGTAGTTCCACTTGTTTATTTTTGCTTTTGTTGCCTCTGCTTTTGGTGTCATGTGTGAGAAAATTGCCAATGCCAGTGTCGAGGGGCTTTTTCCCTATGTTTTCTTCTAGGAGTTTTACAGTTTTAATTGCTATGTTTAGGTCTTTAATCAATTTTGAATTGATTTTTGTGTATGGTGTGAGATAAAGGTCCAGTTTCATTCTTTGGCATTTGGATATTCACTTTTTCCCAATACATTTACTAAAGAGATTATCCTTTCCCTAGTGACACAAATAAATGGAATGATATCCCATGATCACATGGATTGGAAGAATTAATATTATTAAAATGTCCATACTATCCAAATCTCTCTGCAGATTCACTGTAATCCCTAATAAAATTCCAGCGATATTTTTCATAGAAATAGAAAAAAAAAATCCTGAACTTCACATAATACTTGTTTAGAACAAAGCACCTAATTAAAGTCAACTTTTTTGGGGGGGTGCTGCTTAACTTCAGGAATACTGACCTGATTTTGATGTGTAAGGTGGAATGTTTTTCCATTTGTTTATTGGTTCATTCAACACATGTTTAATGAATGCTTACTGTATGCCATGTAGTATCATCAGTGCCAGAAATGAGAGCAAAAATAGAAATAATTGCCACACAGTACTTTAACATTTTCCAATTGCTTGCACATAAATGAACTTGTTTGATTATTAACACAACCCAATGAAGAGGAAGCAGGAGTTTCTGGCAGTATAGTAGGGTCAGTATTAAAAATGGTAACTTTGAAGATCAAGCTGGAGAGGGATGCAAGTTAAATACAGAACCAGAGTGACAACCTGGTGACTTAGACATGGCAAGGGTGAAGAGTAAAGAGATGAAAGACACAGAAGGGGAGGGCAGTGGTCAGAGACGAGACTATATCAGTCTCACTATATCCCCAAAGACGACAGACTCCAGAGGCTCTTGAGTTTAATGGCTCAGGCTGCCTTATAAGTAAGTGGCATTTCCATGGTGATGATGGGGTTACTTGTAGTCTTCTGGAAGCTTAAGTGTCACATTGAGATTCTAGTGTCCCAGGGAGATGTATGGCCTGCTTCATAGTCCACTTCTTAGCCTGGTCTGTTTATAAACTCTAGCAGGAGTTTAGACACAGATAGGAATATGGTAATGGATTTTTATTGGTGTTACTCAAAACCCAGGAAATCAAAGAGTTAAAATTGCAAGTAGCTTAATCATCAACTCACTTTCATTTTAAATTTCACATAACCTCCTTTTCTCAACTGATAAACACCTATTCCATTTTAAATCTAAGCTCTTGTGAGTGGTGGGGAGAAGAACTTTCTTGAAATAGGCAAGTTTACTCCCATGACTCGATGTGTAGGAAAAGTAAATAATATTCTAATGTCAACATTTAGGTAAATGACTGTATCCAATAACATGCTGACAGTATACTTTCTTTACTTAGTGGAACTCCCAGGGTGATACAGACCTATTAATAACAGCCTTGAGTTGCCTCTAAGTTGTCTTTTTGTCCAATCCACAGTTGCATAATTCAGACCACATTTGCCCAGTTCATCGATGAGTATGCCATAGAGAATGAGATCAGAGTCTCAGTAAAATTAAGATATATTATCTGTATCCATTTTTAGGATGCCCTACTCTGTCAGAGAACATTAAGGTAGCCTCACCAAATATACTCTAAACATTACCCTGATCTTATTTTTCTCAAAGTGTCCAAAAATGGGTCTTAAAATGATCTTTTCCAGTATCTTTTCAGCCTGGACCATCAAATAAATGCTCAAAATTAACTTTGCCCTTTTTTTGGGGGGGTAGAGAATGTGTGCGTGCACATGTGCAGGGATGAGGGGGCAGGGGCAGAGGGAGAGGGAAAGAGAGAATCCTAAGCAGGCTCCATGCCCAATGTGGAGCCAGCACAGGGCTCGATCTCATGACCCTGAGATCATGACCTAAGCCAAAATCAAGAGTTGGACTGAGCCACCCATATGCCCTTAAATTAATTTTGTCTTTTAAACACTTGTTCCTTTATGTAATTGAGGGACCCACGAGTGAATTACTAACCTAGAAGACATGGGATTTACTAGAACTTTTCTCTGAAATTTTCCACCTGTAGATTTCCTCAGTGCCTAAATTGAAACTTTAAATGTTGCCCTTTATATACAAGGTTGTCCCTTCCATACCTTTATCCATGGAGACTGAACTCTGAGTTTGTTTCCTCAGTACTGTGTTACTAAATTTGCTCTGGTCCAGCCGACATCTTTTGCTCAGTATCCTTTTGACCATGATGCATTGGTATGAGATGGTTAGTTAGATTTCGAGGTGTCATAGATAATTCTATCATGATACAGGTAGTGGGGCTACATAGAGAGCCTGTGACCTAGACTATGCAGGCACAGGTAAATTGATGCACTAACCACCTAAGCAAATCACACATAGGTAAGTTATCCCACGTTAGGAAAGGAGAATGACAATGTTTGCCCAATAAAGTATGAACATATCCAATACGTAATATGTATAAAGAGCCACAATTAGTAGACAATATTCTAGGAATAAGTGTTTATTTTTTTAATGTTTTTAAAAGATTTTATTTATTTATTTGACAGAGGGAGAGAGCACAAGCAGGGGGAATGGCAGGCAGGGGGAGAGGGAGAAGCAGGCTCCTAGCTGAGCAGGGAGCCCAATGTGGGTCTCCATCCCAGGACCTGGGGACCATGACCTGAGCCGAAGGCAGACGCTTAACCAACTGAGCCACCCAGGCGCCCCAGAATAAGTGTTTAAACCAAAATGCTTAGAATCAAGTAGAAGAGACCAGAATAATATATGTGAAACAAAGAAAAACATACTACATCAAAAACTAATGATGTATTGTATGGTGACTAACATAACATAATAAAATAAAATTTAAAAAAAATATGATGTATATACTCAAGTGTCACATAGAGATATTCTAATAATACTGGCCAGTTTTTAAAACATCAAGGAAGGAATGGGGTTGGTGTAATGCAGGCAGCAGCTTCACAAAGGCAATATGACCTGTACACCCAAAGAGGGAATAGAATTTATTCAAATATAAGGGAGTAAGAAGAGTCAACATATTTTACTATGGAAACAACTGTTTTGTTTTCCTTCTTATTTTCTGCTTCCTTAGAGGGACCCAACCCATTCTAAGGGAATGCACTTCACGGCACACACCCCACCAACATGGACAGAATGCAAATATTTTCCCTCACCTCAGGGAAGTGTTTGGAAACACTCTCTTGGAAAGGAAACTAATTTATTTGGTTGCTAATTATTTTGGCTCTGGTTTTAATGAGCCATCCACTGTAAAAGATAAAGAGGATAATAAGGTTTTTCTCTGTCCCTGTCTCTGTTTCTCTCTCTTTTTGGTAAAGTGATTAAAAAAAAAAAAGAGTATGGACAAGTATCATGTAGTGTTTAAGATCATGGACCCTGGTGCCAGACTATCTGTGTTTGTATCCCTACTTATTAGATGTGTGACCTTGGGGAAATTGTTTATCCTCTGTATGCCTTAGGGTCCTCATCCATAAAAAGAATAATACCTATCTTAAAGGGTTGTAATGAGGATTTAAATAGTGGTGATTATTACTGTTGTTATTATTATTTATTGTTATATTATTATTGGTTTGGAATCCTGAGAAGAGATGGGGAATAGATGGTATGGACAGATGGGACCACAGAGACTTCTAAATGATTCCAGAGAAATTGCTTAGGAAGTGTGTATGTGTGTGGGGGGGCGGGGAAGGATGGGCTGCGCAAGAGGCAAAGTGTTGCCTGGAGTGTCTGTTGAGTGCATTAGAGAAGGACTCCATGAAGAACACTGTTTTGGTTCCCAGTGAGATTTATCCCCAGCAGGCAACTGCCTTGTCTATGTCTAGTAAAGAATCTACTTTTGCCTTTACCCAGGACCCAGCCAATTGATCCTGCAACCTCTGAGGGAAGGAATATTATTGTATCCGCTGTTTTCATCAGTGTTTTCTTTATCGTTTGGTAGTCCAACAGAAGCAAGGGCCATTAGTACCCTTAGAATTGGGTTTGTCTCCACCCAATTACCCTAAAGTGGACAACTATGAACCCTGCAAAACAAACAAACAGTAAGCAAACCGACCAACAAAAAACAAAACACTTATTTCAAATGCGGGTCCCCTGGATGTGAAAACGTTGGTGTGGGAGGCATTCCTCTAAGCCTATACGCCTACGGTGTCTGAACTGGACGAGTTTGAGACCCTTCATCTGGAATAGTGTTTAGTGAACACCTCCTGTTACAGATAGCAGTCTTGAAATTGTGAAAGGGCCCATTTTTAAAAGAACTACTTGTGCCGTGGAAGAAGCCCCTCAGACAAGAACCTCAGGTAGTGCTATGCAGTGTGGCGCTGGGACCAGCAGCATCCGTATCAGCTGGGAGCTTATAAGTTGTGTAGAATCTCAGCTTCTGCTCTAGATCTACTGAATCAGAATCTCCCTTTGTTTTTATTTTTTTTATTGTGTTCATTTAGCCACCCTACAGTACATCCTTAGTTTTTGATGTAGTGTTCAGTGATTCATTAGTTGCGTTTAACACCCAGTGCTCATCACCACACGTGTCCTCCTTAATACTCATCACTGGCTACTCCATCCCCCGACCCCCTCCCTTCTGTAACCCTCAGTTTGTTTCCTGGAGTCCAGAGTCTCTCATGGTTAGTCTCCCTCTCTGATTTCGCCCCCTTCTGATTTCCCTTCCTTCCCCTGTGGTCCTCCATGCTATTCCTTATATTCCACACATGAGCAAAACCATATGATACTTGTTTTTCTCTGCTTGACTTATTTCACTTAGCATAATCCCCTCCAGTTCCATCCATGTCGATGCAAATTGTGGGTATTCATCCTTTCTGATGGCTGAGTAATATTCCGTTGTATATATGGACCACATCTTCTTTAATCCATTCATCTGTTGAAGGAAGTATCGGCTCTTTCCACAGTTAGGCTGTTGTGGACATTGCTGCTATGAACATTGGGGTGCATGTGCCCCTTCTTTTCACTACATCTGTATCTTTGGGGTAATCTCCCTTTAAAAGGTCTTGGGAGATTTATGTGCATGTTCAACTTTGGGAAGCTCTACTCCAGTGGACTCATTGGGTCACACATCTTTTTAGAGTATCTGACTCATAACCCTGGAGTAGCAAAACATTGTGAGGGACTCTGGTTGATCCTTTCTCCAAATCCAAGGAAAATACCCCCAGAAAGCAGAGACAATGCTAATAAGCATGACAATTACAAACAGATACTCTTCTTTGAATTAGCAATTGAAGAAATATGCAAAGAAATGTGTGCAGTTCTTCATTTTAAGACCTTTTAAACCCTCAGATGACTTGAAGTGAAAGATGCCTCTGGAATGCAGCATAAAACTTAGATCCCTTAGAAATTTAGATCAAAGGCGAGAGTCATCAAAGTGTTTGTGGCCTCAAAGGCAAAAAGACATCAGTTGTGAAATACAAGAGTTGTGTTGACACAGGTTTTGTCCCTTTGTGCGTCTTTATGAGGAAGAGTGCTTCTTGAAGCTTTGAACCCTCAAGGCCTGCCAATTTGAGAGGAAAAGGTGGCATTTTCCTTTAAGCTACAGGTTGCATTCTGTTCATATCCTCAAGCATCAAGGTCAGGCCCTGTTCAGAATAACTGAATGCTAATTGACTCGCTGAGAATTAATGTGCATTATCTTGTTTACACCAATGTTCTGCTGGCAGTTTGTAAATCATTCTCTCTGGCAGGCTCTGACATGGATTTGAAGTTTGTTTCTGTTTTATAAGAGTTGGGTTCATCTCTAGCTATGCTAGAGGGTTAGAGAAATTAGATGAAATGAGAGAGGGGGGACCTCTTCCCTGCACACTTCTGCATCATGAATGATCGTCACAATTGACAGGAATTGTAGAAACTGCATTTACCTCCAGGTAAGAGACAGACTGGCTGGGTAATTATGCTAACACTTTCCAGGGAGATATTTTGTTTTTGTTTTTTACCTTTGCTAAATGTATATAGGCTCCTGCTTGCTTGAGCATCCCCTTGGCAACTAAACAACACACACAAGCGCGCACACGCACACAAATAGTCACAGGCTGGCTGGCACACTCATAAAGACCATCAAGGTGACCTCAGTGATTTGTATGGCTACCCCTTGCCATGGTCCATTTCTCAATGCAGTGGGCAGTCTTCCAAATACACAGCAGCTCTCTGTGCAGTAATCACTTCGACTTCGTTGAAACCCCAAGCAGGAGATATACAGTTCCCCTCCATCTTGCTCTGCTTTTGGTCTATATTAACTGTCATCCCACTGTTGTTTATTTTTCTTGCCACTAACTGGCTGTGTAATTTTGGGCAAGTCACTGTGCTTTAATTTCCTTATCTAGACAATTAAAGGGTTGTCCTCTTTAGCTCTGGCCAGGATTTCATGCGTTTTCCTTTGATCCTAGGAAGCAAAATGGTTGCCAGCACCTAGGCAGCTCATCCTGGACCTGAAGCCTAGAGGAAGCTGCAATGCTAGAGGGAAACTATTTATAGAGGCTTTGTCTGGGTCTCTGGATCTGTCTCTAACTCAATATGCTTCTGACCTTCGGCAAGTCTGTTGGATCTTCAGTTTTCTCATCTGTAAAATGGAGATAGATCTCCTGGCTTGCCTACCCTGCAGAGCTATGATGAGACAGTATACTGCACTCAGGAAAGTGCCATATAGTGCAGAAGGTAGCAAATTTCCAGGCTTGTCTGATCAGTCCTAGTCACCAGGGAGACAGCATCAAGGGGTCCTGGCTGCTGAGGGTTCAGCTCAGGCCACACAGCAGAACCCTGTAGAGGTCCCATGCCCTGCCCACCCTCAGTGTCACCTAGTCAGAACTTCTGGGGAAAGTCTCAGGCATATGAAATAGGCATGAAGCCAGATTTGGGAATCACGGATCTGGAGAGAGGGAAATCTTACTATTTTCTTGATCTCAAATTTTAATATTGATTGTATATGACAGGATATTCCTTCTTACCTCTGATGTCCGAAGTATAGTTCAGACAGGACAGAGCTTATAGGGGGCTCTTCTGCTGTCGCCTTCTTCTCCATCTTGACAAATACACCTTCCAGTCTTGATTCATGATTTTCTTGCCCATATACTAAATGGAAGAAATCTCTGACACTGCTGTTGGAAATGAACTTCCTGAGAACTGTACATCTTTTGGGAATGAGGCAAGGTTCAACTTGAGCTATATTTAGCCCTCTCAGAGTCCTCCTTTAAACATTAGCTAGGGCACAGTTGAACTTTATCTTTTGCCCTTTGGAGCCCTGCAGCCAGGAGTGAGGATGATAGGAGGAGGAGAAGAGCAAGTAGAGAGCAGCACAAATAAATTTCTACTTAGTTTGTCACCAGTTAGAGTCTGTCTGGAGCTGACACTAGTTAAGTTCTGTGCCTAAGGAACAGCTGTGGGATGAGTTTATGCAAATTGCTTCACCAGTGACAAAGGCTTAGACTTAGTCCTTCCCTTCACTGTTTGATCCAGTCCCACCGTGTCTGGGAATAAACTCAAGCTAGATATTTCAGAGCCACAGTCCCAGGCAGGTGCCATTAAGGACCTCAGAGGAGGTGGCAGGGGTGGATGTATGCGGAGAAAAAAATGACCCCATCTAAAATATATGATTCAAAATTAAAAAAGCAAAGCAAATTCTCAGGAGGTAGACTTTTTGTCTTTATTTACCTCACTTTAGTTTTTCAGTGAAATGAGGTAAGAACATCTGTCTCCGGCTAAATAGGAACCACATTCTTTCAGGTAAGAATGATAATGCTGGGGTAACATGTTTTTGCAAACTTGCCTAAAACTATTTCTGGGGTAATGGGCTTTCACAGCACCTCAAGTATGGCTGTTAATAGCTTCTTGCTCCTTCCAGCAGAAATGCACTAGAGCTGTTTTCAGATGTGTGTTCACTTTGAGGAAAAGAACAACAGAACCTTCTCAGAGAGAGAGAGAGCAAGCGAGGGAGAGAGGGAGAGAGAAAGAGAAAGATTAAATCCTTTCTTTAATCTGCAGGAAAGAAGAAGTTACCTCAGTGCATGTTCCTGCTGCTCTAACCAGCAGTCCTGGGGAAAAGCTCCTTTCTGCATGACTGAAAAACATTTAGGACACAGAACTTGGGCTCCAACTCCTTTGTATTTCTCCGGCTACTTTAATACAGTGAGCTTTGGACTCCAGGGAGAAAGTCTAAAAATACTAGATCCTATTTGTTCAAAAGCAAGTACTAAAGATGGAAAAGGCCTGCTTTTGCCTTAAAGGAAGAAAGGAATATAAAATCTTAATGTTTTTATTGTTAAACTCTAAATCAAAGTCAGACCTTGGAATATTGTTCTTTATTTTTATTTTAATAGGCAATGTGAAGACATGGTAACACAAATTCAAACATAACAAAAGGAAATATACTGTAAAGTTATTCTCCCCACCAGCACTCCAGTTCTCTTCCCTGAGGCCACCTCTGATGCTCTTTTCTTGTGAATCCTTCCCGGAATGTTCTCTGCATATCAAAGTGTGTGTGTGTGTGTGTGTGTGTGTGTGTATGCACATTGACAGAGCTCCCTCTCCCTTCATTTAACATGAATACTTGGATTGTGCACACACTCTCCTGCCCCCTTGCTTTTTTCACTTTCAAAGATGTCTTAGAGATTATTTCATCTCGGGTCATAGAGACCAGCCTTCTTCATTTTAATAGCTCTATAGAAGTCCACTGAGGTGTGTATCATAATTCATTTAACTAGCTCCCACTGATGGGGATTTAGGCTCTTGTGATTCATTTGCCAGTCTAGTGTTGGAATGAATATTCTTATATCTTAAAGTATAAAATATTTTTAAATCATAAACCGACATAATGTAAATTGATTCTTACATCTCTCCTCTTCTGTGGGTGCAAGTTTCTCCTAGGCCTGGCAGGAAACTTCAGCAGACCTCATTGTATTTATTTTTGAAATATTAGCTATAGATCAGAGTGCCATGCTGATTTCTGGATGTGGGATTTCCCTCTGATTTAGTTTAGCTGGTACCAACCTAGCCCGGGAAGAGAGTGTGAGCTGTTTCCACAAAGCTACTAGATCAGTTACTAAGCAAATAAGACCCTCTCTGCTACAATAGTAAGGTTACAAAAGTCATCTTAACAGCCTGAGGAAATAAATTCCAACAACAGTCTAGGAACCACCTCTGACTCAGGGCTTTCTGGATGCATAGAATGTCTGTCTCTGCATTGATAAGGTCATACATATGTATGTGCCAGAACTCAGGGCTCCCTAGGGCTCTGGTTTTCAACTCTGAAAAAACAGAAATTGGAACACATTTGGAATGAGACTGAAGGCTCTGGGAATATTGGAGCTTTGTACTTTTATTTTTTAAATAGCAAGCATGTTTTGGGGATGGATAAATAGGGATCTAGCTACATAGGGATGGTGAGGTAATCCTTCTACCTGTCAGATGCAGGGCCATACAAAGAAAAGCTACAAGCTTCCTATTCAGAGTAGAATTGCTAGAGAAGATTTGTCCTTTGATTTGTTCTTTGGTTGATAATGGAAAAGGAAAACAATATTGGGAAGGGGGCAGGCAGTACCTAGGTAGTGAGAAGAACACAGGTGGAGAGTTAGATGACCTGACTCTATTAGTTCAAGTACTGCACTATTTCAGTTAGGACCAAGTTAGAAAGCGCAGGTCACATTTAAGTAAAAAAAGGAAACGTGTTTGTTCTACAGGATTGTTTTGACTGGGGTGTGAAAAGCATCAATGCACCCAGTCTCTCTTCGTCTTTCAAGCTTTTGTTTGCTCTGTGTTGCCTTTATTCTTAGGCTCCAAATGGTGTACAATGGGTGCCAACAGCCCCTGTCCTGAATCTTCCCAGGCTCAAGGCTGCCAGACAGAAAAGCTCCTTTTTCCCTAAGAGTTTAAACAGATGACTAAAGATCTAAGGTCAGAGTGCTCTTACCAAGTGCCTTGGGGAATGGATACGGGGTACCCTTGAATTCATAAATGCCCCAGACGTCCTCTCACTAATAGGCATGTGGTTTTGGTTCACTTCGTTTGTTATTGTCTGACTTTCCTTCTTTGTAAAATACGGTCAGACTTGATCTTCTTTGTGAACTCCTCCAGTTCTAAGCTAATTTCCTTTCTTCCTTGCAGCCTTTGCTTTTTCACATTTATTGAGCATTTATTCTAGACAGGCAATCTCTTGGTTCCTGTTCTCGACTGTTTGTATTTTAATATGTACAAGAAACAGATATGTATCTAAAAACGTGTCACCTAATAGCAGTAAGCATAAAGAGCCACGGGAACACAGAAGAGGGATCAGTTAATTCACTTGTGATCATAACGTTTGAATCTAGTTTGCAACTTGACTAGACTTCAACAGGTCTGAGGGGCCAACGTTAGGAGGCTGGATACATGGAAGACAAGGGTGAAGTTGGAATTCCTGGCAAGCAGGAAAATGCAGTGGCAAGTTCATCCATACTTCCGTATTGAGTTACTAGAGCCATCTACACTGTTCCTTCTGGCAGTGCCCAAAGATGGTTGAGGACAGTATAGAGACAGATCAGAAGGCACTAACCAAATGAAGAGTGGACAAGCATGATTTCTGAGCATCAAGAAACTGAGTTAAGAAGTAAATGCTGAAAGATAATTAGGCTATCCTATCTATAATTATCCTATGATTATTATTCTAGTAAGAGATTGTCAAAGAACAAAACAAATCTAACTTCGTTAAGCCCAACTAAACTGCACCACCACCGTCACACCAGGAAACAACATAGCAAGTTGTACAAAGTTGGAAATCACTTGACAGAGGAGATTGGAATTTTTTTTCCCCCAAATCTTGAAACCTAGGAGAGTCACCCTTGTGATGGATTGTGTGTTCATACCTGAAGTCAGAGGAATAAATTAGAAGACCTCTTAAAGCCCTAGGGTCCTCACATTCTAATATTTGGCTTTACCTCAATGGCTGTCCTATGAAGTGACTTCACCCCAAAGGAAAAATTGCTACTGTATAGTGGTTGCTGCTGATTAAGGGGACATGGGCCTGGGAACTGCTTTAAAGAATACAAAGAGAATTCCATTCTCTCTAAATTGGGGCAGAAAATAACAACCAGAATTATCAGAAAAAAAGTAACATTTATGTTCTCCTCGAGCATATTCTCCTTGGGAATGCCAGAAGGCATCCTGGGGAGGATCACTGCAAAGACAGGAACTGTGGGAACAGAAGGGAGTTAATCAGGGTTGAAAGATTGAGTCTTCCACTCTGACTTCTCTTTCTAATCCAGTTCTCTAAAGCACATTCTTAAGAGAATATATATATTCCCTTTTGTAGGCAGAGTTAATTGCAGTTTTATTTAGGAATAAGAGTGCCTTACTTTACCCTTTAAAGTTCCTTCTAGGACAATTGTGATTCTATTAGAATGCCTTAGGCATTAAATAGTGTCAGGAAACTAAATATGTGTTCTTGGTTCTCACATAAAATGGAGAAAAAATGTTTCAAAGAGAAGAAAAAGAAAAAAAGGAAGTCTTTCCTATTCAGTGTTTACTTTTTACAGGAGTACAAATATTTAGCATTGTTGTGATTTTCACACTGAAGACGAATGTCAGTTTACTGCAAAGATGTGAATTAATTCTTGAAGTAAAGTCTAATACTCAAAATGAATTTTCAAATGCATATTAGGAAAAGCATGCTGTACTAGGCACCGTGGAGAATGTTAAAGACAAAATCACCACAATGTCAGGGGGTTTCTAGACTAACAGGAGATAAGGTTTAGATTGATGTAGGCACAATATGCTAAGAGACTTCCAAGGAAAGAAAACTCTTTCAGAATTAATTCTAAAGATGGAAGTAAAATTTTGTGTGGACCCTGAAACAAGGGTAGATTTTCTGACAAGAAAGCAAGCAGGGGAGGGTTTCAAGATGGAAGGAACATCGTGAGCAAAGAGAGAGGTGGGAAGCACAAGGGCAACAGCAGGTTACACGTGAGTGGGTGCGACTTATAAGGACTTAACTAGCAGTAAGAAAGGAATAGCAAAAAGCTATGTGGAAACCTCTGGTTTACCTTTGGGGATGGAAAAGGACTGACCCATCAGGAAGCATGGACTGACTGGCCTTTGTGCTGAGCTCTTGCTGCTAGACCATTATGCTGCACTGTGGTAGAATGGAGTGGGGCTAGAAGAACTATAAAGGAGTTGGCTCTCTGGGACCATCAGGGTTCTTATGTTTGAGGCACATTCTAATAATTGTTTGGGCTTTTATTTATTTATTTATTTTTAAGATTTTATTTTTATTTTGCGAGAGAGAGAATGAGAGACAGGGAGCATGAGAGGGAGGAGGGTCAGAGGGAGAAGCAGACTCCCTGCCGAGCAGGGAGCCCGATGTGGGACTTGATCCCAGGACTCCAGGATCATGACCTGAGCTGAAGGCAGTCGCTTAACCAGCTGAGCCACCCAGGCACCCCTGGGATTTTAAATCATTTTGTCCCTCTAGTACAAACTCCTGGTCACACTGTAAACATCAGCTCCCACTCCTCTCCTGTATGATAGGAATAGTGTCCTTTCATTTAATATAATCTTTGTCATGTGCTCTGACATGTGATCACTGACTCTCAAATCAGCCTTAAAAGTATATGTTATTATCTCCATTTTGTAGCCAACCAGACTGGAGCTTACAGAATTTTAGCAGCTGTCCTCGAATAATATGGGTACTAAGGTCAGAGCTAGGACTCAAACTTGCCAGCCATGTGAATGATCCACCTTTGAAGTGGATGCTCCAGACCCAGTCAAGCCTTCTGATGAATAGAGCCCCACCTGAGATAAGACTGAAACCTCATGAAACACCCTAAATAAAAAGCCAAGTTCTTACTGGATTCCTGACAAAAAGAAGCAGAGATAAAATGACTGTTTTTGTTTAAAGCCACATGAACTATCCTAAGGATATCAGTGAGGCCTCTTTCCTCAACCACCCCTGTTCTTGTCCATTAGGCTCACAAAGTGCCTATTGTGTTAGGGTTAGAGGTTACCTTTCCACTCAGCAACATGGATTTCCACTCACCAAGGCTGACTGGGCTATAGCCACTGCAGAGTGTCCAACCTGTCAACAGCAGACCAACACTTAAGCTCCTGTGATAGCACAGTCCTCCAGGGGAATTAGTTAGCTGGTCACATAGGACCACTTCCATTGTGGAAGAGATACACATTATTCTCGTTAGGATAGACGCTAACTCTGGGTACTCATTTGCTTTCCCTGTCAGAACTACCATTCATTGCCTTAAGGCATGTCTTATTCACTGTCATGATGTGTTAGTTTTCAGTGTTGCACAACAAATTACCAGAAACGTATTGACTTAAAACAACACTCATTTATTATCCCATGATTTCCATGGGTCAAGATTGTGGGCATTGCTTATCTTGGTTCTCTGCTGTCTCAACAGTCTGCAAAGTGTCGTCAGTCTGTGTTTTTATCTGGAGGTTCAGCTAGGGAAGAATTTACTTCTATTCTCGTTTGGCTTATTACTGGCTGTCATCTGGAGGATGATCTCAGGTCTTAGAGGTTGCATGCAGTTTCCGTATCATGTGACTCACTCTATAGGGCAGTTCAAAGTATGTTTACTTTTCAAGGCCAACAGGAGGATCTCTTTCTCCAGTGTGTTAAGATAAATCTTACATAATGAAATACAATCCTGAGAGTAATATTCTGTCACCTTTGTCATATCTGCAAAGGCCTTTGCATCAAAGGTAACATATTTATAGTTTCTGGCATTAGAATGTGGGCATGTTTGGATAGCTATTATTCTGTCTACCACACGGGCTTCTAGTGGTAGAAACCTTGGATGCTGCTACACTTCTTACCATGAAGAGAACAGGCCCCACAACAAAGAATTATCTGGCACAAAATGTCAATAATATTGAAGTTGAGAAGCCCGCTTTTAGGGTAATTTGTTATATGGCATTATTAAGGCATTAGCTGACTAATGTGCTGATAATGATGATTCCGTAAAATTCTCCCAGTCCTTAGTGAATGTTGCAGGAAAAACAAAGAATTAAGAGTCATCAGACTTGTTTTTAAATCCAAGATTGGTCATATATTAAGTATCTGGAGGGGGTGCGTTGGTGGCTCAGTTGATCAGATGTCTGCCTTGGGCTCAGGTCATGAGTCTGCCTTCAGCTCAGGTCATGAGTCAGGCTCCCTGCTTAGTGGGGCGTCTGCTTCTCTCTCTGCCCCTCCCCCCGACTTATGCTCTCTCTTTCTCTGTCTCTCAAATAAATAAATAAAATATTTTTAAATAAATAAATAAATACCTGGAATACAGAAAATCTCCCCCTAAATCTCAGCTTACTCATTTATAAAATGATTTTCTTAAGTGAGTTTATGTTCATAGGTGACCAACATCCTTCTTCACCTACCCTTTATCTTTTCAGATAACCCCGAGTCTCTGTCTGGTCTGGAAAATGAAGTGCTCTTTTGAGCACATAATCTTGCCTAGAATATGCAAAGCAGCATGCAGTTTCAGCTAGGCATTAAGAACTCCTCTGACTGAGACCAAACAGAATGAAAATCTGGGAGGAGGCTCTTTGGACTTTGGGCTTTTAACTCTCAAGAGCAAGAAAATTTGATTTTGAAGTTTAATGTTTTTGGACTTGAATGTTTTTGGACTTAAACTTGCAAGTAAATTTAATCTCTGATCTTTTCTCTCTGGGAATTTGATAATAGGAAGCGGTTTATATTGAATCTGGGTACATCTCTATGTTGGCACTTTATTATTCAAGTATCTTCATGTTGGCATTTAATCTCATTGTAGGAGCTTTGATATGCTGTTTTGGATAATGTTGCTGGAAGTAACTCGAGAACCAACATAGAGAAGAAAAAGACTTTTATTTTCAGCCTTGAGTACACAGTGGAATTGATTTAAATAATCCTCCTTTCTGACCAATTCCAGAATATACTGGAGTCAAATCTGAGCTGTCCACAGGTGTCCCCGGATAAAACACACAAGAGCAGTGGCTGGCCTTAGGAGAGTGGTCTAATGAAGATGGGAGCAGGGCTCTGCCCTGAAGGTTTGCTCTTCTGCCCTGAGAGGTAAAGTTTCAGCCCTGGTTGACCACCGGCTTAATGATTCAGCTCAATAGTTAAGAGAATGAAAAACTAGTGAATACAAGTAGCAAACACTTCTTCTCAACTCCTGACATTTTCTTCCGTGAGGAGGGAGCAGAGATAGTGTTATTCTCATTCTTTCTCCTTTATTCCTTCCACCCTAGCGTAAGGAGGGAGAGTTCATCATACATTTTAGATATAAGTCCTGTGTGTTAACTGTGATTTCATGTCTTAACTCTCAGTCTGTGGTTTGATTTTTCATTCTCTTAACAGTGACTATCACAGAGTAAAATTTTTAATTTTGATGAAGTCTAATTTTTAAATTTTTTCCTTTATGGATCATGATTTTAGCATAATGTCTTTGGGGCTCTTCACCAAACCTCTAGGTCATGAGTATGTTTCCTTTGTTTTCTTCTAAAAGTTTTATAATTTTATGTTTACATTTAGATCTGTGATCTAATTTGAATTAGTTTTTGTATAAGTGAGAAGTTTAGGTCAAAGGTCACATTTTTTTCCTGCATATTGATGTGTAATTGCTCCAGTACCATTTGTTGAAAAGACCCTAATTTATCCATTAAATTTTTTACATCTTTGTCAAAAATCAGATTGCCACATTTGTATAGAAATATTTCTGGACTTTGTCTTCTGTTCCATTGACTTGCGTGCTATTCCCTCACCAGTAATACTCTATCTTTGATAAATGTTAGATTCACTTCCTTCAACTGTTTTTTTTTTTTTTTTAATTTTTTATTCTTATGTTAATCCCCATACATTACATCATTAGTTTTAGATGAAGTGTTCCATGATTCATTGTTTGTGCATAACACCCAGTGCTCCATGC
>NC_138375.1:62583751-62683474 GCF_054177405.1 Leptonychotes weddellii | reverse complement strand
TTTTTTTTTTTCAAAGTTGTTTTAGCTATTCTAGTTTCCTTATTCTTTCATATAAATTTTAGAATCAGTTTGTTCATATCTACAAAATATTATTCTAAAAAATGTATTATTCTAAGATTTTAGTTTGTTTTCCAGGAATATGTAGATCAATTTGGGGAGAATTGACATCTTTATTATGTTGAATCTTCTAATCCATGATTATGATATGTCTCTTTATTTAGGTTGTCTTTTATTAGAATTTTAAGGATTTTAATAAGAGCTCCTATACATTTTTTTTAGATTTATAGCATTGGTATTTAATTTTTTTTGCAACTATAAGTGGTATTATTTTTAAGTTTCCAATCATACATTGCTAGTACATGTGATTGATTTTTGTGTGAACTTTTATCCTATGATTTTGTTAAACCCAATAATTCTAGTAGCTTTCTTGTAGATTCTTAAGGATTTTTCACATTGTTAACCTTATAGTTCTTGAGTCAGGGAGTTTTGTTTTGTTTTGTTTTTTTCTGTATGAATTTTTTTTTTTCCACTTAATCAGAGTTTTTGACAGGCTTGTCAGATTTACATTAAAAAATTGGACTTCAGGGCCTTCCAAGATGGTGATATCTTGGTCAACTCCATAGGCTAAAACTCTGAACATTTGTTTCTTAAAGATAAGAGTGAGCTGGAAACAGTCCTGTCCTCTCGGCGTGAAGCCTTGTTTGAATCCTCCTTTTGTTTAAATAATTAAAGTTCTCTTGATTTGCTAGTGTTCCTGGCATTGTGCCAGGGGATAAATTAATTCCTCCATGGGATAAAAATACCTAAACATACAAGAGGAAAAAAATGTGGCCAAATCCTAGGAGGGACAACATACTCTAGGTGATACATAGAATCGTAAGTGATACATATAGTGAAAAAGTCAGATATAGACTTTCACATGACTCTGTTCAATATGTTTAAGGAAATGGGTGAAAATTTTGAAAGAGGACAAAATAATAAAAAGTAGTAAGTTACAGAACTGTAACTAAAAAAAATACGATATCTAAGTTTAGGAATTTAATGGATGAGTTAAAAATACATCATTTAGAGTTGAATAGACAGTAATGAATTGGAAGACTTTTCAGAAGGAAATATCCAGAATGAAGCATGCAGAGGCAAAAAGAGGGAAAATACAAAAAGTAGCATAAGACAAATAGGGATGCATAAAAATTTCTAATAAAGGTTTATACTTCTAGGGCTCCAGAAGGAGAGGAGAGAGGAAAAGAACAGGAGCAATAAAAAAGAATTGTTTTGAATTTTCTATGAAAGGTGAAAGACACCAAGCCACAGATTCAAGGCACTATGAACAATAAATAGGACATACAGCATAGTAAACCCACTAAAACCAATGAAAAAGTAAAATCTGTGAAATAGCCAGGAAAAAAAAGATAGTTGATCTAAAAAGACGCAACATTCAGAATGTCAGCTGACTTCAACAGAAAGAATAGAAACCAGAAGGAAGAGAAATATCTTCAAAGGATTAAAATAATTCATAACCTAGAATTCAAAGTCCAGTAAATCTTCCTCCAAAATGGAGAATTAAAGACATCTGCATTTAAGCAAAAAACAGAGTATTTAATGTGGAATACACCACTAAAGGGATCATTTGGATTCAAGGTTTGTGGAACCTAGAACTCATTAACTCATTAACTTTGGGTCCCTTTTTAAAAGAAAAAATTAAAATTTGATTATAAAGTTAAGTTAATAAGTAAAATTTATTGGAATAAAAATAAATAACAAATAAATGCTTTTAAGAAAACCAAAAAACCCCAAATATCCCCAAGTCCAAATTTTGTATTTAAATTAAATAACTACTAAACATGTCTATAATCCTCCTTTTAAATATTTACTTGCTGCACCAATTTTGTCTATTGTTTCATTTAGAACACTAGATATTATCAGGAAAATGTGCATCAAATACTCTAAAATTTGATCCTTTCTGTTGATATGCATAAAACATCACACACAAATAAACTTGATGTTTGTATATTACTGATGTTTATGCTCCACAAACATAGAAATTCTTATACATTTTACCTTACACATCTCCCACCAAGAAAGAAAATAAATGTTTATTTATAATGCTCTCTTTTTAAATGTATTCTTGATAAGAGAAACCTTTTGTTTTTATTAACCATCATTTAGAACATAATCTTCCATTGATGATTTTGCATGTCTGATGAATCTAAGAATTTCCCACTACCAACTGGTGGTTTTGAACATTTCAATATTTTCTTTTTCTTTCTTTCTTTTTTTATTTATTTTTGCATAACCACATATCCCGAATGCAGAGCACCATAGGATGTATTCTTGTGATACAACCCTGGCCTTCCATCTTTGTATCATGATGCCAGGCAATCAGCAAAACAGATGGTAGGACTATCCCTAGATGGTTAGAAATTATTTAGCTATACACAGAAGTGACAGTGAATCACAAAAATAGATTCCACTAAATCCAAGCTAAATGTATGTGCAACTCAGCCTTCTCTTAGCTTGTATCCAATCAAGTACTATTTGTTGTGAAAGGAAGTTTGATGGGGAGGGAAACATGAGTATAAGAGTCTGTGGTCTTAGCTCATTTTGGCTAAAACATCTTATTGTGCAAATTTTATAAAAGCATATAATCATGTGGACATACTAGAAAGGGCCCTTACCAGTAAGATTTTCTAAAACTTACGTTTCAGTTCCTTCACAGCAAATCAGCCTCTGAGAAAGCATCTTCTTCAGGCACAAAGAAACAAAAACAAAAACTTGGTTTTAGATGGAAATTCTGACATGCAGGGAAGAATGAAGAAGCAAAAACTAGTAGCTATAAGGATGAATCTAAGGAATATTACTACATAAAACAATAAAATTAAGTCAACTGTCATTTAAAACAGGTAGAGAATTAAAGTACATAATAAGAATAGAATATAAGTGAGGAGGAAGGAGATGTAGAGTTATGTACTAAAATTCCTGAGTTGTCTTGGAAAAGTGGTGGGTACCAGTAGCGGGGGAATGTTCGACTTTAATAAGTAAAGGAAGCATGTTTTAATCTACTGAAATCATTGAGAGAATAGTAAAGGAATGTACAGCTACCGAGTTAATAGAGTAAAATGGAATATTAAAAGATACTAGGCAGGAAAGGAGAGAAAAAGGAACAGAATGTAGGCAAGACAAATAGAAAACACTAAATAAGATGTAGATTTAGTTACAAATGTATCATCCATGATTAAATGCAAATGAACTATCTGACACCACAAGAAAACAAAGACTGTGAGACCAGGTTAAAACACAGTAACCATATGCTGCTTATGAGTGATGCACATAAACTAGAAGATAGGGAAAGTTTGAAAGTGAAAGGGTAGGAAGAGATATGTAATTCATATGCCAACAAGAAAACTGGTCTTACTAGATTAATATCAGCCAAAGGCAAGAAACATTATTAAAGACAAATTGGGATATTTTGTAATGATATTAACTTCACCAGGAAGCTGTAATAATTCTAAGTGTGTATGCTGCATAAAGCAAATATTGACAAAACTAAAAGGAAAAATAGACAAATCACATTCATAGGGACATATTTTAGCATACCTTTCCAATGTATATTTAAGAAAAAACACAGATCTCAAAAAACAAAAAAGATAGAAAGCAAAAGTGGGAATACTCGCTGAACTTAGTTTATAAAGCTAGCCTGACAGGGATTATTAAAAGAAAAATTATAGGTCAATCTCACCCATAAACATAGATGCAAAACTTTTAAATAATATGCTATCAAATCCTATCCAGCAATACATAAAAATGATAATATACCATGGCTAAGTTGGCTTTATTTTAGGAATACAAGATCTGTATAATATATGGAAGCCAACCAATGTAATTTATCACAGTAACAGAATAAAAAAGAAAACTCATATATAATCCAAACAGACGCAGAAAACACTTTTGAAAAAATATATTTTACATTCATTATGGGAAAACACGTAGAAAACAATGACTAGAAGAGAACTCCCTTAATTCTGATAAAAAATAATTTTAAAAAAGACATCAATTTTAATGCTATTGATCCCTCTGAGATCAGTATCAAGACAAGGAGGTCCAGTAGAACTCCTTTCATTCAGTATTATTCTGCAGGTTAATGCCAATAAATTGTAGCATGAATGCGTAAATAAATGATGGGATTGGAAAAAAAATAAAATTGTTATTTACAGATAATGGTTGCATTTCTAAATAAAATTTAAAATTCACTTGTGAAGTTTCAGAAATTTTTTGTTGGGATTTTGATTATGATTACAGTAATTCTTAAAATCAGTTTGTAAAAGGCTTTACACTCTTGAGTGTTCCAGTCTATGAAATGTTTTACTTCTCCATTTATTTAGATCATATTTTATTATTACTTCTGCGAATTCTTGCTTTGCATATTTTGAGAGCATAATTTTAGATACATATAAATATTTTCCTTGCATACTGAATTTATCATTTTGAAATCTCTCTCTGTATCTCTAATAACACTTCCTCTTAATGGTATAATTTCTTGGATATAATCTAGCTACATCAGTTTTTCTTTTCGTTAGTATTATAGGGTCTTTTTTTTTTTCTTTTCACATTTTCTGTATCTGTGTTTTAGATGTCTCTTGTAATCACATCAGGCTGTAATTTTCGTTAGTCTGATCAAATTTTTCTTAAAATTAAATCACTTAGTCCATTTATGTGTAATATAATTGTTGATATATTTGAATTGAAATCTGTTATTTTTTAAAGTGCATTCTGTTTGCCCTCCTTGTTCTATATTCCTATTTCCTTTCTTTTTTTGTTCTCCATCATTATTGAAATATAATTGCCATATAGCATTATGTAAGTTTAAGTTGTCCAAAATGATGATATATGTATATACTGAGAAATGATCACCACAATAAAGTTAATTAACACATCCATTGCAAACCATATGTCTGATAAGGGTTTAATATCCAAAGTATATAAGGAATATATATAACTCAGTAGCAAAAAACCAAGGAGTTTGATTAAACAATGGACAAAGGACTTGAATACACATTTTTCCAGAGAAGACACACAGATGGCTAACAGGTGAATGGAAAGGTATTCAGTATCACCCATCATCAGGGAAATGCAAATCAAAACCATAATGACATATCACCTTACACCTGTTAAATGGGTTTTATGCAAAGACGAGAAATAATAAGTGTTAGGATGCGGAGAAAAGGGAACTCGTCTATACTGCTGGTGGAATGTAAATTTGTGTAGCCACTATGGAACACAGTATGAAGTTTCCTTAAAAAATTAAAAGTAGAACTACCATATGATCCAGTAATTCCACTTCTAGGTATTTATCCAAAGGAAACAAAACCACTAACATGAAAAGATATCCGCATCCCCATGTTCATTGCAGCATTATTTACAATAATCAAGACATGGAAGCAATGTAAGTATCTATCAATGGATGGATGAATAAAGAAAATATATATGTACAATGGAAAATTTTTGCAGTTATAAAAAAGAATGAAATCTGGCCATCTAAGATAATATGGGTAAACCTTGAGATCATTATGTTAAGTGAAATAAGTCAGAGAAAGACAAATGCTGCATAATCTCACTTACGTGTGTTATTTAAAACAGAGCAAAAATAAAACCCAAGCTCATAGATATAGAAAAAAGACTGATGGTTTCCCGGGATGGTGAATGGATGTTGGGGGGATGGGCAAAAGGGGTGAAGGTGGTCAAAAGGTTAATTATAAAATGCCCAGTTATAAAATAAATGAGTCCTGGGGATGTAATGTACAGTGTGGTGACTATAGTTAATAGTACCATGTTGCATATTTGAAAGTTGCTAAAAGAATAGATTTTTAAAGTTCTCATCACAAGAGAACGATTTCATTAGTTATGTGTGGTGACAGATGTTAACTAGACTTATAGCGATCATTTTGCAATGTATACAAATATCAAATCATTATGTTTTACACCTGAAACTCTTATAATGTATATGGCAATTATGTATCAGTGAAGACCATGCAAAGACACAAGGATAAGACAGCCATCTATAAGCCAAGGAGAGAGGTTTTAGAAGGAACCATCCCTGTTGACACTGTGATTTTGGACTTGTATCCTGCACAACTGTGAGAAAATAAATGTTCATTGTTTAAGCAAAAAAAAAAAAAAAAAAATAGCCCTACTGCTTTTTCCTTAAGGTAGGTATCAATCTACTGGAAGAATTTAAAACTGTGCCACAACTCACATGTTATTAGAGTTAATTGCCAGGCACCAGCAGAAAAGTAGCCCTAAATGGTAGCACAATTGAAATTCTGATCCAGGAGTAGTAAGCCTGTTGAGAGACTGAGAGGCAATAAATTCAGTTCAGGGACATTTTCTGCATATAAAATGACCCACAGTGTTGACCCTGAAATGAAATCAAGTTGAGAATTGATTGGGGAAAAATCATTTGGAATAGTTGTAACATAGTTATTCATGATTTTATAGTTACTAAGAAATTAGAGGTTGTTTCTCTCATCACTATATCTCTAAAATGACAAATCTCCACAAATGTTCTAGGACTGAGTAGACAGGCACCAGAGGTAGGACTCAGGTGGTGTGAGGTTCATCCTGTGTCAGTGTTAGTTTTCTGTGCCTTGCATCTTATCCTCAGTTCTTGTCTATGGAATATAATTGTCAGTAAAATCTCAGCACAAAAAGTGCTCTGGGGATTCTAGGAGGAAGTATGGCTTTTTCCAGTAGATTGGGTTCCCTCTGAAATCACCTTACCAACCTGGCCATGACAGTCCGTGGAGTGGATGAGAAGGGGGTGGTCAAGGAGATGTGAGCAAGAAAGATGATGGAGGAATGCTTGCTCTTTGTTTTACTGGCGGCTTATAAGAAAAGGACCTTGAGAAACAAATTGAGGGTTGTAGAGGGGAGGGGTGTAGGGGGAGGGGTTAGCCTGGTGATGGGTATTAAAGGGGGCATGTATTGAATGGAGCACTGGGTGTTATACGCAAACACTGAATCATGGAACACTACTTCAAAAACCAATGATGTAATGTATGGTGATTAACATAACATAATTTAAAAAAAAGAAAAAAGAAAAGGAAAAAAATCTGTGGCAAACTTGCTTTTAAAAAAAGCTTAGTTTACGCATCAGAAACCCAAACCAGACAGATTGCAGGATGCTAAGGGAACTTGAGTGGTTTGAAGTTGGTAGATTGTTAGAAATTTTATGGTGCTACAGGTCAGAGAGTGTTTTACTTGTCTTTGTATCCCTGTGTGTGAACTATAGGAAGCATTGAATAAATGTTTGTGGAAAGAAGGAGGGAAAAGAAAGGAAGCATACTGTTGGTAAGGTTGTCTGAAGATTGCTTAGACTAATTAAAGAAAGGGAATTTGAAATAAAGATCAGATTAGAGGTGAAGTGAAATCTGTATTTGTCATCTGTGGGATAGATGTCTGGAAATGTATCTTTTCTGAGCAAAGGGCAGAAGTGCGTAGCGAAGGTGTGTGTAACTGGAAATGTCCAACATTCTTTCAGAACAAATGTAGACAGTTTGTAGCCTTAACAGTCTGGTTATTCTTTTGTGATAACATCATCTATAAGTGGGCGTCATGACCCAAACTGGCCTGGAAAGTGTAGGTTCAAAAGAGTGTTTACAATTCCTATTGCATTTTGATATAGCAGATATTGTCCAAATCTATACCCCAACAAATCTAAATTTAAAGTATTTTCAGAGTTTTCAGTTGTCTAGTTTGTTGGGAATGAGACTGAATCTGGTAAATAGTAACACTATACCATTTTCATGAGTTTTACTCAAAAGGTTGGTACACATATGGCTATGCCTATTATTCTGAAAAACTGAAGTCATTGTTAATGGGCTGTATTATTACTTGACATTATTAAATTCACTGAATAAGTTATTAATTAATGAAGCTGATAAGTCCACAGAGAAATGCTATGCACTCCTTTTCTTTTATAGCTTAAAAACATAGCTCCCAGAGTCTACTATCCACTTAACAGGGCTCCCTAGTTCATGGGAATGAGATAAAGAAGGTATTTAAAAATTGCTAGACATTTAGGGTATGATGGTTCCCACAAAGAAAATCACAGACAAATAGAAGCGTATTTCTGGTTTTAATTCATTTTTTTAGAAATTTTATTTACATACACTAGAATCATGTAATAGACTCATTTAATTCATATGGTTGGCTCCCTACATCTTTCAAAATAAATCTGAATGATTCAATCACTGTAACAACCATGGTCCATCTGCATCTCTGTGTTTACCTGTCACAAACTGTGGTGGACAGAGATGACTTGCCACATCATGATGGTTTACTGGATATCAGGTAGATTAGTTGAGAAGGAGGTCATGATCATCTACTATGAAGCTACAGGAATGAAATGAGGCAGAGGGGGGTTGTATGGACTATGAATTTATTTGCTAATGTTATCTCCATAGTTGAGCATTAATGCCCAACATAATTGAATAATTAAAATATAATTTAATAAGAAAATGCATGAATGAATGAAAAGAAGAAAGATGGAGGTAGGTTGAACTAACATTAGACATTCAGATGAGAAAGCAAGACTTAATCTTCATTGAACTTGATATTTTGTAGTAATAATATAGGCAAGTGGAAGACATCCTGATTCTAGCTGTTGCTTTGAGTTTGGTAAAGGGCAGTATTTATAAGTCCAAGGAGGCTAACAAGCCTCACTCCAAAGGATGTGTTCATCAGTCTTTCCATGACTCCAAAAGCAAAAGGTGGTGAGACCTGGGGTGGGGGAGGATATTGGCAAAAGCAAGGCAGAGTTCCAGACTTTAAAACCTCCATTATTTTATCATTTTAAAGTAAACTTTTCAGATTCAAGTACTGTAACATTATATAGTAATAACTAAAGTGTACATCTTATAAGCTTATATAGTTCCATGAATGCATACAAGATGAACAAACACATGTGAAAAGGCTTATCTCAATAAACAGAATATTACCAGCACTACAGGAAATCCTTTTTATGCCCCCTTCTAGTCATTATCTATCCTTCCCCATCAGGGTAACCACTATCATGGTTTCTAAAATTTTGCCTATATTTTTTGCCTATACTGACATGTTATAAAAATGAAATAGTTTCATTTGTAGTTTTGCCTATATTTATATGTTATAAAAATGAAATCATACAACATGCAATTCTTTAGCATCTGCTTTTTAAATTTTTTCTTATGTTTGTGGAATTCATGTTATTGCATGCTATAGTCTGTTCATTCTTCTTGCTATATAGTAATCCATTATGTGTGTATAACACCTTTTATATATCCATCCTATTTGGATTGTTTCCAGCTTTTGGCTATTATAAGTAGCGTTGCAATGAACATTATTGTACAAGTCTCTTGGTGAACATGCGTACATATTTCTTTTGAGAATGTAGTTAGAAGTGTGATTATTAGACCATAGGTTGTGTTTATGATCCCTTTTTAAAAGATATTTATTTGAGAGAGAGAGAAAGCATGAGTGAGGGGCAGAAGGAGAAGCAGACTCCCCACTGAGCAGGGAGCCTGGTGAGGGACTCCATCCCAGGACCCTGAAATCATGACCTGAGCCAAAGGCAGGTGCTTAACCGACTGAGCCACCCAGGTGCCCCTATGATCCTTTTTTTTTTTTTTAAAGATTTTATTTATTTATTTGACAGAGACATAGCGAGAGAGGGAACACAAGCAGGGGGAGGGGAGGAGGGAGAAGCAGGCTTCCTGCCGAGCAGAGAGCCCGATGCGGGGCTCGATCCCAGGACCCTGGGATCATGACCTGAGCCGAAGGCAGACGCTTAACAACTGAGCCACCCAGGCACCCCCCCTATGATCCTTTTTAAATAGATATTGGCACTCATCTTTCCAAAGGGATTGTATAGGTCCCCAGTTTTTGCAAGGGAATCTTCTGTAGCTTATAGCATAGGCAAATGGGGACCCAAATAGAGGCTACACTCTAAGACTTGCTGAATGTCTTTGTGGGACTCAGGATCACAAACTCATGCATCAGAACCATTTATTGGAATGGGAAGTACCAAGAGGAGATAGGGCTCAACTTGAAAAACACTAGAAATCTAATAGAAGACATGAGGAATCTGCATCCCAAATCTCATGGCAGTGCTAATGACAGAAGCTACCAAGGGGGAATTCCAGTAATCTACATCTTGACCTACTCAGCTGTGTGGTCTACTGAGCTCAGTTATTGCCCAGACCCAAGTTACTGCCCAAGCCTGTCCTAGGGACCTTGGAGAACTAATTTCCTAACCCATCCCTGCATGGCTCCATGTGACTGGAGCAGCTCACTAACCATCACCATAAGAGCACTGTGTATTTCCACACCTAGGAGTCCAAACTAAATTAACCCTATTCCCTAAGAAAGAATCAGGCTTCTCTCTACCTCTCTCTAAGAGTTTGTTCTTGATATCCTTCCCACACTATTAGCTGTGAGAACATCCATTCCCTTTTAAGTAAATAACCCACTTGGAGTGGTCTGGTTAGTTTATAGCCTGACAAAACAGTTCTACAAGCCTTCAGACGTACTTTTCTCAAATCTGGGTTATCAATCTCATCCTTGTTTGTAGTATGAAAATGTTCTAGTGAGTTTAATTATTGTTTGTTTTTTAAGTTTTTATTTAAATTCCAGTTAACATGCAGTGTAATATTAGTTTCAGGTGTACAATTTAGTGATTCAATTCCATACAATACTTGGTGCTCATCACAATAAGTATACTCCTTACAACCCATCACCTATTTAAGCCACCCCCCCACCTCTGTTTACCATCAGTTTGTTCTCTTTAGTAAAGAGTCTGTTTCCTCAGTTGCCTCTCTCTTTTTTTCCCATGATCATTTGTTTTCTTAGATTCCACGTATGAGTGAAATCATATGGTGTTTGTCTTTCTCTGACTTACTTTGCTTAGCATAATACTCTCTAGCTCTGTTCATGTCATTGCAAATGGCAATTTCCTTCTTTTTTATGGATGAGTAATATTCCATTGCATATATATACCACATCTTCTTTATCCATTCATCAGCCAATGGACATTTGGGCTGTTTCCATAATTTGGCTATTGTAAATAATGCTGCTATAAACATCAGGGTGCATGTATCCCTTCAAATTAGTATTTTTGTATTCTTTGGGTAAATACCTAGTATTGAAATTGCTGAATGGTAGGGTAGTTTTATTTTTAAGTTTTTGAGGAAACTCCATGCTGTTTTCCATAGTGGTTGTACTAGTTAGCATTCCCACCCACAGTGTAAGAGGGTTCCCTTTTCTCCACATTTTCACCAATGCTTGTTTCTTGTGTGAATTTTAACCATTATGACAGGTGTGAGGTGATATCTCATTGTGGTTTTGATTTGTAGTTCCCTGATGATGAGTGATGTTGAACATCTTTTCATGTGTTTATTGGCCATCTGGATGTCCTCTTTGGAAAAATGTCTATGCATGTCTTCTGCCCATTTTTTCATTGGATTATTTGTTTTTTAGGTGTTGAGTTTATAAGTTCTTTATACATTTTGGGTAGTAACCCTTTTTTCGATATGTCATTTTGAAATATCCTCTCCCATTCAGTAGGTTGTCTTTTAATTTTGTTGATTGTTTCCTTTGTTGTGCAGAAGCTTTTTATTTTTATGAAGTCCCAATCATTTATTTTTGCTTTTGTTTCCTTTGCCTCAGGAGAGATATCTAGTAAGAAGTTGCTACTGCTGATGTCAAAGAGGTTACTACTGTGTTCTCCTCCAGGATTTTAATGGTTTCTTATCTCATATTTAGGTCTTTTATCTGTTTTGAGTTTATTTTTGTGTATGGTATAAGAAAGAGGTCCAGTTTCATTCTTTTGCATGTTGCTGTCCAGTTGTCCCAGGACCATTTATTGAAGAGACTTTCTTTTTTCCATTGGATATTCTTTCCTGCATTGTTGAAGATTAATTGACCATATAGTTGTGGGTTCATTTTGGGTTTTTTATTCTGTTTCATTGATCTGTGTGTCTGTCTTTGGGCCAGTACCATTCTGTCTTGATCACTAGAGCTTTGTAATATAACTTGAAGTCTGGAATTTTGATGCCTCCAGCTTTGCTTTTCTTTTTCAAGATTGCCCTGGCTCTTTGGGGTCTTTTGTAATTCCACACAAATTTTGGGATTGTTTGCTCTTGTTGTGTGAAAAATGCTTTTGGTATCAGTCCCAAAATTGACAGTTGGACCAAAAACCATGAGGTACCTGGGAATAAACCTAACCAAAGAGATAAAAGATCTGTGCTTTGAAAACTATAAAACACTCATGAAAGAAATTGAAGATGACACAAAGAAATGGAAAAACACTCCATGCTCAGGGTTTGGAAGAATAAATATTATTAAAATGTCTATATTACCCAAAGCAATCTACACATTTAATGCAATCTCTACCAAAAGTGAGTTTAATTTTGAAATCATTAGACAATAAAGGAAATAGAGAATCCTCTGTACACTTTTATGTTATATTTTACTCCCTACTAAGTTTTTTTGACTTGAGGGAGAGCAAACTGAATCTGAGATATTTAGGTTATGGGGGGGTCTACTCATTCTTCAAATTAAAGGAAGATGCATTCTTCATGAGAGTAGCACTGATGATACATATGTATCTGTACAAACTCATTCTCTTCTCTCTACTCTGTCCTTGCAGAGGAGAGGCCAATATACAACCCTGTCCCACATATAAGGCTCTTTCCTACAGCAGGATTCATATAAGGCAAGTTGGGGTACAGATATCATTTCTCTTAGCTTTTCATTGGCCTAAGCACTTCCATAGGGGAATGTGACATTTAATGAATAAAGAAGAAGCTGTGAGAGTTGGGAGACTCAGACTCCTCATTTGAACAGCATAACTAGTGGTTAATATATGGGCTTTGGCATTAGGAAACTCTTGGTTTTAATTGGTGTTAAAACTAGTTGAATAAGTTTAGTGACTTGTTTAACTGGTTGAGTAACTATAATTACTTGTTTAACTACTTGAATAACTAGTTGAGTAACAGTGTAAGGCGAGTTATTTACCTTCTGAGTTTCTTTTCCTCAGCTGAAAGAATTGAATATGATAATATACATCAAGTAATTAATACAGTGAAATACCAAGATAGTGGTGGTGGAGTGGTCTGCTCCAGATGCACTTGTTGGGGGTGCATTCCCTGAGAAGAATTTTTTTAAAGGTTTATTTACTTATTTTAGAGAGAGAGCAAGAGAGAGTACACATGCATGTTTATGAGCAGGGGAGGGGCAGAGGGAGAGAGAGAATCTCAAGCATACTCCCCACTGCCCCGCCACAAAGCATGGAGCCTGATGTAGGGCTCGATCTCAGGATCCCAGGATCATGACCTGAGCTGAAATGAAGAGTCAGACACTTAACCAACTGAGCTACCCAGGCATCCCGCCTGAGAAGATTTAAAAAAAAAAAAAAAACCTACTAAAAGTTGGGTTATAATTTATTAACACTGTGTGCTATCAATTCTTAACAAGTGCAGTAATAAAGTACTCCACCCTGCCAGATAACCCACTCTCATCATTTCTACATTGGTATTACCAGTGAGTAGTTAGAAGATATCCACCTTGCTTATAAGAAATATTGATGTTTGCATATATTTTCTTGGGACGCCAAGTGACATTGGATGATAAGATAATCTCAGCCCTAGGTTCTCAACTATCTGTGTGGGTGTGTAGAAATGAGGTTACAGAAGATCTCTTTTCTTTCTTCATGAAGACACAGAGCGCAGCTGTGGATTAATTTCTGAGATTTGACTCATTCAAAAACCCTATAGAATAATTCAGTTGTCAAAATAAATTCAGATTATCTTTTGACAAATATAATCTGGTTATCTGTCAATAATTATAGTTTTCCAAATCCTTCTTCCAAAGGAATAACATTATTCATCTTCAATATTCTCCAGGACAGAGGGATTTGTGTACCTTCCAGAAAAATAACCCAATTAACTCAAAAAGAAGTGTTCACTATTAAGCAATTAAAATAAGTATTTGCTGAAGGTAACTTTGTGTCTTCCCTTCTGAATGTGATTCAAAGGCATAATTAGCTCTGGGAGGAAGCAATGTGGTTATCACTGAGAAGAGTTCTCACATTAATCTTTTATTAGATGACATATTTTTTCTATCCTTGCAGTTCACCCTGCAGATATAATGGATTCAAACAGACCATAATTCCTAACTTTCCTTCCCTTCATTTCCATGGATCTGGATTGGAATTGAATAGAGGCCCATGTTCGTGGCTTTTCTTCTCTTGAAGAGAAAGTATAACTTTTGCTGTTTAATTATCAGCAAGTCCACTTACATGAATTCTATAACACGGCTAAAACATCCATTTAGCTGATGTTCCCCGCCCCCCCCGCCTTGGTTGCATGTGCAATCACTTGCATAAAGAGTAAAAATCCTGATACCAAATGAAAAATCAAGAGTAATTCACATTTTTAAAAAACTGTAGTACTCTTTTTCCTCTAGGCACCAAGGCACTGGTATTACTCTTGCACTATGCTGATGTAATATCTTTTTTTAAACCTAAGTAGCTGTCTGGTGGATCACTTGAAGACACAGGTGTTCGGCTTTATTCCTTGACAGTAGCAAAATGAAAATAACTTGTAATCTCCAGGAGACACTTGACTGTGAGAAATGAGAACCTCCAAGTTTTATGCAGACATAACAATTTTGATAATCCCTATTCATGCTATCAGAGATTATTTTTACTTTCCTTTGGACCATTTGAACCAAAAGTTATCTGTTTCTCTAGCTTGATCCCCTTGAAAGAAAAAAGAAATCACCAAGTTTGACACTAACCTCAAGTCTTGATTGATAATTTTAGTGGCTTCAGCGCATTCTCACAAATGCAGGCATTAGAGGCTGCAGACCTTCTTTTCCTGCCCTAGTCAGCCAGCTAAATGCCTATTAGATTTGGTGTTAAGCCACACCACCAGAGAAGTGAGAATCTGAATTGGCTTCCCTGTTGTCAGCTAGTCTCACACATTTATTTCAGAGTGAAAACTTGTCACTACTTTCCCATTCAGTTTTTGATATCATTCTCTGTTTCTAGAGCAGAGATTTATTTTCATCTTTGGAGTATTCTAACATAGAAGGGATAAAACACTTTGAATCAAGAGTTTTTACTATAGCTCTCAAATGTTGCTTAATGGAACAAAATACTTGAAAGTGTACAACCAGACCAAGCCTTATCAATGTATTTGAAATAAATGCGAAGATTCCCATGATGTGTCTCCCCCTAAAGTTTCTTTACTAATTTAGCAAGGATATAAGTAACAAGAGCAAAGTAACTTTGACTTCCTATTTTTTTCTTTGTATCATTTTTAAGGAAGTGGAAAAGGTAGAGCCAGTCATCAATAAATGATAGTTTCTTAGGGGGAGAGCCTTAATGTTTGTGTTCTAGATGTTACTGCCGTCTGGGTGAAGGGAAAATATAGGTCTGTTCTCATTCTGATGGTACCACACTCTGTGTCCAAGATGAGAATGGTAAGAACCTAAGAATTTACTCATGTCTTTTTCCTATAAAATCTGAAAGCAAAACTGGAGAACACTGTGCATAGGTGTCAGATTATATTTTAGGGCATCAGGCATCCAAGAAAGCAGCACCCTCCTTTAGTTTGTCATTACCCTGTTCGGTTTTACTGAGAAAAAAAAGATTTTCTTTTATTTTCTTTTGCCCTACCCAGATCAGTTGCTATACAAGGGCACACTAGTTATCTGTTTGTGAGTAACAGATTACCACAAAGTCAGCACTGGCCGCATCCTCTTCCTACTCCCACTTCCCGTCTTTGTCTCAGTAATGACTACTTAATCTTCTTAAAGTGTCACTTTTCCAGGAACCCTTCTCTGATCATCCACTCTGGTTTATGTTTGTTTATTGCATATTCCCTTGGGATGATAGTCCTAAAATCATTAGCATGATCATTTCATTAGTTGTGTTTCTCATCCCCAAGATGGTTGGGCACTTACGTGTTTGCTCACTGTGTAATCGCCAGTATTGAATACAGTGTCTGCTTCACAGCCGAATCTCAAAAGTTTGTTGGCTAAATGCCCATAACAATGCCATTTAAAATGTAGCTAATCTTCCAGCTGTGACTTTTGGATACAGTTGTCTTATTCTATGCCATCCGACACTAACAAAAAAGCCACTGTTGGATGCTAGGGCCTATAGCTGAGCATTGAATTTTCTCGGTGATTTTAGACATAGAAGCCTGACAGTGTTTACAGTTACTCCTTTAAATTTCTGGCTCTAAACCTCAAGAGATATGAGCAGAAAAGAATGAACAATGTTGAAGGGTCCACATCTCTAAAGCTGTACATAGTTTTCATGATCTTATCTTAAGGCTGGCATGCTGGTCTTCTCACTACTTGGCCATCTTTTCCTTTTTTCATGTTCCAGACAAGTAGAGCTTTGGGGGAATGGTAACTTTAAGCTGTGATGAATATCTAGTCAGTATCTAGTAAAGTGTTCCTTATATCTCCCATGTATATCTCTAAGCGCTGGGGACTCAGGCAGGCACAGGAGAGAGAAAAAATCAGGAAAAGAACAATTATGGGTATTGCATTAGACCAGTATGTAGACACACACACTAAACATTGTGGACCTGCTATTTATCTAAATCATTTTAAAAGGTACAGTTCTACAGCTCATATTATTACTCTTCAAAACAGGAAATGTGTAGATTTTGTTCAGCATTGAATTCCTAGTACTTAGTACAGTACCTGGAACACAGTATGTGCTCCTTTAATGTTTGTTGAATGAATATGTCACAAGGTCTATGCTAAGTGCTTTATAGGAACTGGCATGCTTAATACTAACAACTCCATTATTATTAATGTGCCTGCTATCAGTTCATTGCTGCTTAGGTCCTCGTGCAAGTTTGCACAGCTAGCAAGCAAAGACCTGACATCTGAATCCAAGTAGTCTGGATTCAGGGCCTATGCACCTACCCGCTACACCAAACTGCCTCTTACGTGTAAACATAATGAATATATTGTGTTTCACAAGGTTACCAATTGTGTGATACAAACCACCTTTTTTATTCTTCACTTGGTGGTGACATATAAGCTAATATGTATGCATACTAGAACTCTGTGATTCCATTGCTTTTTACCCTATATCATATTTTATACTGCTCACGTGATTCTGTGATTCTTTATGTCTTCAGTGGAAAGGTACTATTAAATCATTAGCTATCAGCCCCCCCATATGTTAATTTCTCCACCTAAGTCATCTCCAGTTTTATTATGTAAATACATGTTTTGTGGGGAAGATTTCTTTGCATATATTACCCAGTTACAGGTTGCGTGTAACTTTGAGTGTTTCCTCGAGCTATACTTAGAATTAACCATACGACCAGGTCATCAATAGTAAAATTTTGGAACATAGATAATATGCTAATGTGACTTTTTGATACCTTATTATCATTTTGCATCTAGTATAATATAAAAAAAGTTAAATATTGAAAGGAATCAGAAAGAAAGGGTAGAAACTGATTAATTAGAAATGATGGTTATTGGCAGGGGGGAAATGATCCCACCATTTGCAAATGGATAATCTTGACTTCATCCTCAACTTTCTGGAATTGTTTACTTGAAAAGATAAAAGCTCCATGAGAATTTGGGCTTCCTCTGTGTCCTAATTCACATTGCTCTTTATGTTTGGTTTCTGCACAAAAACTGAAGAAAGTTTAAGCTATTAAGTCAATGATCTCTCATACTCTCAAAACAAAATAAAACTCCACAAAAAAATTGTTTTCAGTCCTATAATTTGGGGTATTGCATACCCTCTCTGGAAATGTACACTTTTTTTTTCCCCAGTCCAAACCAAAATAATTTACTGGTTTGAAGAAAAATGATTGAATTCTAAACTTTACCATGGAAGATTGTAAATGAGTGAGCAGTTTTCCCACCTGACAGCCAAGCCAACACAGCATCTTCTAGTATGTAACTTGGCTCTACAACTCATTATTGTTACCATCATTATATCTCCCATATGACAGCTTTAGTTTTCTGAAAAGGGTTTCATTGGTTAAAAAAAACTCCTGTCCATTTCCCAGGAGCATGATGCCTGTTTTGTTCTTTCTTTCAGAGGGGAAGGTTGAAAGTCAAAGCAAGAGTGCTCATGGAAACCTTTTGAGGGCCCTGTGGAGTGGAGCTGCCCCATTTTACCTTTCATTCCTCAACAGAAAGATTCCACAGAGATAATGTAGGGAGCTTACATGAGCCAGAGCTGAGTTCCTGAACTTAGTTATGTATGATTCAGAGACAGTTCTATGGTAAGTAGAGCATCTTGTTTGCAATATTTTTGAATATAATTTTAAAGATCTCTGGGTGGCTGCATTTATTTTTTATTGTGTATATGCATGTGTCCAAATGTGTATTTATATATGGGTATGAAGTGCGTGTGTTACGCACTAGTTTATGCTTCCATGAACAGAAAATGACCGTTGGAGGGTGCTGCCTCCGTCGTGGGCTAACTATGTACTGGTTATTTTGATTTTTTTCCTTAACTGTGCCCAAAGGAGATTACTTTTATCCATTTTCATATGAATAAACCCATGTTAGTGATGTGAGGTTTTTTTTTTCCATTTTGTCTTCTTTCAGTTAATTTTAACTTCATTATTAAGATGAATTGTAATGATGTTAAAACCCCAGAGGCAAACTGGCTTCATTTGATTTCTTCTGGTAGATGGAAAAAAAAAACTGTTAGCAGTTCCAATCTTCTGTGAAATGTGCCCTGTACTTTGTGCTTACATTTTTAATGTGCCTTTCAAAACAGAATTGATTTGGTTCTTTCTTTTAAAATATAAAATAATAAATATTTTATAAGAGAAAGGATAGTTTTTTTTTTCTTTTTTGGGGTGTGAGCAACTGAAACAGTAAAAATAATCTCACCATAATAACCACTTGAAAACAAAACAATACTGTTTTTAGTTAGAGTTTCCAAAAAATATATGCGTCAGGATGCAGCTTATTTGGTTATGTACCATCTCAGGAAGAGAATTTTGTCTTGGCACTTCATGAAGTCTGTCCCCTGTTCAGGACTTCTGGTCTCCCAGACAAAAAGAGATACAAGTAACAAATTATGTCTGATTCACTCAAAGGAAAACATATTACAGATGTGTCAAGTATCATGATTTCTGGTGGAATATCAGGCACCCTTGTGAAAAAAAAATGATACATTTTCATGAATGATGTAGGTTTTTATAATGTAAGTTTTATTTTATGCAAAGAAGGGGACCATTTTTTGCCAAGCTCCCTGTAGTCATCAGGATAGTCCCTGTATTACCTAGAACCTGCCCTCGTCCATTCATTTATGTAAAAAATATTTATTGAGCATTTTCTCTTGTCTTGTTCTGTAGGAGCTAAAAGCATGAATTAAACACAGACCCTGCCCTCAAGGAACTTCAAGTCTAATAGCAGAGGTGGACCAGTGCATATCGCTTATACTCATGGAAGACCAAGAAAAAAGGAAGAAGAAAAATAAGTAAGTGCCACATGAAAGGAATATGAGTATTTATCATGGGATCTCTTGGGAAGGGAACCTGAGTTAAAGACTGTTTCTTCTTTGTAGAAGGCATCAAGTACAGAATGGGGTGGTTTTTGCTTGGAAATTATTTTTCTGTGATGGAATTTAATCTCACCTGAATTTTTTAGAACAGAGGCATTTTTGGTTGCTGCTTCATCTTTTCTGTCTTGTTAGGGCAGAGGCTTCTGTGAACTAAAGGGGCCCCTCACCCACCCTTTTGGTAACAAACCTGAGCCTGCCTTGCCAGCCTAATTATTAGCAAATTGCTCTTGCTAGATCAATGGGCATGCTTTCAAGTCTAATAAAAATGAAAAAAAGTGTTCAAAGCTGAGATATTTTTAGTCCTACAGACAGATTGATTTTCTATGAGATTCTGAATTACCTTAAAAAACTTCTTTTAAATTCTAGCTAACATTTCTGGTTTGAGACTCATGATGATGAAAGAATGTTTTCTTGGATACCCCTCCTTCTCCAGCTAGTTTCTCATTTCTCTGGATTGGGAATTCATTCATGCTTTCTCGGTAAACGTAACATCCTGATGGTATCAGCTTTTGCTATATTTAAAAAAAAAAAAGGTAACTTAGATGCTTAAAATTAAAAAAAAAATTATTCATCATGATTCTGAAGACTGTCTCAATGTTCTGGGCTGTGATGGATCAGCTGGGGTAGGATGGCTGCATTCTCATGTTTGGAAACTCAGCGAAGAAACCCGTGAGGGTTGGGATCTCTCCATGTAGTTCCTCATTATTTGGAGGCAGTAGGGGTCCCAGAAGCAAGCAAAGGCAGGCCCCCATGTATGCTCTTGAAATTTCTGCTTCTGGCATGTTGGCTAATGTCCCATTAACTAAAGAAAGGCTTAAACCAAGCTCAGATTTCAAGAATTGAAGAAAAAGACTGCATTTCTTGGGCGCCTGGGTGGCTCAGTTGGTTAAGTGACTGCCTTCGGCTCAGGTCATGATCCTGGAGTCTTGGGATCGAGTCCTACATCGGGCTCCCTGCTCAGCAGGGAGTCTGCTTCTCCCCCTGACCTTCCCCACTCTCATGCTCTCTCTATCTCATTCTCTCTCTCAAATAAATAAATAAAATCTTTAAAAAAAAAAAAAAGAAAAGAAAAAGACTGCATTTCTTGATAGGAAATGTGGCAAAGTCACATTGCAAAAGGCAATGCATATGAGAAGGTGTGAACAAATTTGAGGCTCTTACTGCTACATTTTGCTATACCAATTTACCCCGGTTCACTACACCAATTTACCCCGGAGAGGTGAACAGGAGGTGAACTCACAAGAAGAAGCTATTTGGGCATAGACATTCTATAGTAGATCTTAAAGTGCTCCAACTGTAGATGGACTTCCCTGAATCTCCCCTTTATTGCAAGCTTCTTCCTCCTGCAAGTCATTACCTCTTAGAGGTTTTGGAAACTGCACTAAACTAGTTGTTGACAGAGGCACTCATGGCCAAGAGGGAGGCTCTAAAATGAGAGTGGAGCTTGTTAAAGAAAAAAAATGGCACTGGACAAGATGAGCAGACAGAAGTTGATTTTATTTCAGTACTATTGCCAGCAACAGGGCAGAGAGCCCAGAACAAGTCTGGATACTTAGCTTCATGGAAACAAAAGGCGGAGGGTTTTAAACCCTGAGAGTGAGCTCGTGGAAAAGTACTAGAAGATGTTAAGAGGAGGTTGGTCAATAGATGTGTTGAGCACATTTAGTTATTCTGGAATTTGCAAATGCTTTTTTTTTTGCTGGGATTAACCTACCTGTGTTTGATAATTGACACCATGGAAGTTATATGGAAGAATAGACTCCTATTCTCCACAGGGACTGGGAGATAGGGGTGCTGTCTTCCCCATTGTTTACATTTCAAAAATGATTCCTAGGTCCTTGATAAAAACATTTCCTAAGTTGTGAAACTGGCAGGAGGCTGAGATTTACATATATTTCAAAGGGGCAGAGAAAGAATTTACAATGACTAGTTTTCTAAAATATACTCCCTGAGAAAAGGAAGGTCAGGGGCCTGGACTCAGGAATAAGCCTGTCTAAAGTATAGTCAAGCTGAGGGGGTCATGAAGACCATCTTGATCATGCTGTTCAGGAGCAAAACAATGTGTTGCTTACCTCTGCACAGGCCTGCCTGGGCTAAACGTCCTCCTTCACGTAATGACTGTCTGAGAGAAGAGAACATTTCAACCAATTTCATGTTTTAATAACTGTTCAGAAAGTTTGTAAGGAATTTTAGGAAAGATCTCTGTATCTATGATTCTTTTGTTTTCTATGCTATTTTCTAATGAGTAGTTGATATCATCATTGCCTGTCAGTGTCTCTCACCTGTGTGTCCCTCTGGGTCCCTCCTCTGGGGCCCTGACACAGTCATGTATCTACAGTGGTGTCATGTACTGAAATCTCCATTAAAGGCCAGGTAGCCGATATGCATTCTATAGAACAGGAAGTGAGGTCTAGAGACATTAGATGATTCACCCTAAGTTTCATAGATCAGTAAGTACAACCAAGATGGGATTTGGATCAAAGTGTGTCTCACTGTTAATACCTAGGCTCTGAGTACTCCTCGAACAAGCCAGTCTCAGAGGTAAAGCTGGTCCTGGGTTACTTGTGGGATACCCCACTATCTTAAATATCCTTTAATTTCCTGTTTACTTCTCATTTTCCCCTCATTATGACATCTGTCCTTCCAAAACACTTACCCTTGTCCCAGCTGGCTCTCTAACTTATTAAAACCAATTCTTAGGTAAGGTTTTGATGTCTACCTTGCAAAGGTGTTAGATTAAGGTGTCATTTTAATTGGGAAATGAAATCTCGATAACCTTTGAAGGAAAATTTAATCACCAATCAAGTGGGTGAGGGTAGCTTTGTTTTTGTTGCTTTCGTTTTGTTTTTAAACTAGTAGAATGAAGAGGAGAGGGAAGAGTGTGCTCTGTCCAAGGTGCATGAAGACATAGGTCAGCATATCAAGCATTGTATGAAGGTATAGCCTTAATAACCTGGAACAGGAAGTTCTATTGGAAACATTCTCATGCTCTGAGAGGTTGCATTTCTGTCAGCAGGAGAATATCATTTTTTTGAACTTGCTTGAAGTGAGGAGATTTCTTAATTTTCTCAAGAGTAAAATTAATGTCTCAAGAGTATACTGTTTTCTTCTGGTAGAAGTTGATATCCCCTCTGGTCTTTTTAAAGATATTTATTTATTTATTTATTTATTTATTTGAGAGAGAGAGAATGAGATAGAGAGAGCATGAGAGGGGGGAGGGTCAGAGGGAGAAGCAGACTCCCCGCTGAGCAGGGAGCCCGATGCGGGACTCAATCCCGGGACTCCAGGATCATGACCTGAGCCGAAGGCAGTTGCTTAACCAACTGAGCCACCCAGGCGCCCGATATCCCCTCTGGTCTTAATGCTATTAGTAGCAAGGCTATTCTTAAAACCATCCCTGAAAAATAATGAGCCACCTAAACAGAAACTCTGATAGAACATTCCCTCTTTCTCTTAGAAATTCTGTTTTGTGCCATTCCTGTTTGGACCATACTATGCAATTAAGGGTTTTCTAGTTCCTGTGAGTAGTGGGAAGAATGCTCATTGAACAATGGATGTAAATATGACACTCGTGTATTTCAGGAATGGTGAAGCTGAGCCTTAATTAGATAAGACAGGGAGGGAAACAAGGTCTTTCCCTCTTGTGATGCCCCCATATCTTATTTCTGAAATAAATAACCTGTAAATAATTGGCCTAGATATAGTATAATAAAATGGTTCAGTTTTATAAATGGTGATGTGTAGGAAGCACTATAGAACTCGTGACTTCTTTTCTAGTTTTTGGTTAAACCTTCGGAGGCATGGCTGCCCAGGAGGCGGAGATGTTTGTTCTACCCTAATTATCCCAATTGGAAAGTCTGTTTGGCCCGTAGGAAGGTGGCCAGGTAATGAATGTGGACATCACTGTTCTCAGCTTGGATTCAGAAACCTGCTTTTCAATGCCTTGTGGAAGGCAGCGGCTGGCCGACTACTGCCATGTTAGCCTCTCTGTAACCATGGGTGTAATTCCAAATCAAAGACCCCCGTTGTAAGCACTGTCAATCTGGCATCTTCCAAGATTAAAAAAAAAAAAAATCATCCCATTTGTGAAGATTCTGGTTGTAATGAGCTGCAAATCATTGGAGAGCTTTCCTTTGGGAAGCTCAGGAGACAGAGGAGCTCAGAAGATCCAAATAGGTTTATCTCAGTCAGCATCTAGGCTGTAGTAACCAAATTTTGATTAGAAATGCTCCAGAGGAGGAAAAAAATGGCATTCACTGATCTTTGGACACTTTAGAACTCAAATTCTGTATCTTTTTTTTTTTAAGTTTTACTTTATTATGTTATGTTAATCACCATACATTACATCATTAGTTTTTTTTTTTTTAAAGATTTATTTATTCACTTGAGAGAGCGAGAAAGAGAGAGTACATGAAAGGGGGGAGGGTTAGAGGGAGAAGCAGGCTCCTCGCTGAGCAGGGAGCCTGATGCGGGACTCGATCCAGGGACTCCAGGATCATGACCTGAGCCGAAGGCAGTTGCTTAACCAACTGAGCCACCCAGGCGCCCACATCATTAGTTTTTGATGTAGTGTTCCATGATTCATTATTTGTGTATAACACCCAGTGCTCCATTCAATACGTGCCCTCTTTAATACCCATCACCAGGCTAACCCATCCCCCCACCCCCTTCCCTCTAGAACCCTCAGTTTGTTTCTCAGAGTTCATAGTCTCTCATGGTTCTTCTCCCCCTCCGATTTCGCCCCCTTCATTTTTCCCTTCCTACTATTTTCTTCTTCTTTTTTTTTTAACATATAATGTATTTGTTTCAGAGGTACAGGTCTGTGATTCAACAGTCTTACTCAAACTCTGTATCTTGAAAGCTGCCGAATCCTTTCTAAATGGCCTTTGTGAGGGTATCACCAGGCAAAGGGAAATGAGGCAGACACTCGTAAGTCATTATTTCTAGAAAATGTCTGTTCACGTAATCCTGTTTGGTCAGGGTACATATCTCAGACTCTCAGCACTTCATGGCAGGCAGGGCAATAAAGCATTAACTTGTGGACAGGAGATTTGCTTCATACCTGATTACTTCAAAATAGTGAGTTGTAGGGAGCTGTTGCTGTGTCCAGTATGAATTAACTCCCGCTTCGGCAGGTGTGTGGAGGTACAGAAAGTGGTATGAAATTGTGCTCTAGAAAACCCTGGGCATACTGGCTGGGACTAAGTGTGTGGCTTGAACAGCAATGTATCATTCTTAATAAGTTCGGAGAACCTCCCCAAGTCCCCAACTTAATTGGTGATTGTTCTATAGACCATCATAACAACAGGAGAGGGAGTTTCGCTGAAGAACCAAATAGTTAACCTGCCAACACATTTGTTTTACCTTAGCCTCTAACACTTTTTCCCATCTTACACAATCCATCCGAGTGAAGGAAAGAACAGTATAATTGATGGGCTCAAAACTGTAATCAGATTAGTAAACTGCCTGATTTACTGATGTTGTGCGTCAAACAGTCGCACACTAGGTAAAGGGGGGGTGGGAAACGTGTGTGTTGACTAACTACAAATGCTATTTGCCAGTATAAACAACCTCTGTAACCTGTTTTTCATTGCCCTTTAATGCATGTAGTTTAATGTGTGTGTCTTCTGCATTAATGGACAAAGATACTTAGCTGGATGTGGGCAGTTTATAGGAGGGATTAGAGGGAAAATCTAAAGCTTGGGGTGTAATTAGGTATTTGACCTAAAGAGAAAGGAAGCTCAGGAAGGAGAAAGAGTTCAGTTAGGATTTCCAAGTTAAAGGAGAATCCATTTCTGAGGCAGTGGCTCTTTGTAGCTGGCATATTTTTGCTGTGATCCATACAATAGGAAACAGAAGCAAAGAAGGATAGGGCTTCCTTCCAACCCCTGTCTTTCTTCCACACCTGCATCCACCCACTGACGTGCAAATACAGTGCTTCTATGGTGGTATAGACAATGCATCTCTGTATCTAACCTAATATTTAACCAGAGAAATGGTTTTATTTTGTAAGAGCGATTTTGTAAGATACAGGCTACATGATTCACCGTGATCCAGTTCTATTTTCTATCAAAGTAGGTCCCTTTGGGAAAGATATACTAAGAAGATTGTGTTCTGCATTCCTTTGCAGACTTTTTAGTGACAGTTAATTTTACCCATGAGGCTTATTTTGTGAATATGTTTTTGTATACAAACAATCTTTAAATGTACTGGATTTAGTGTGACTGAGATAATATGACTTTCATCTCAAAAAAACAGACTTTCGTGATACAAAGCATTCTGTTGGGGTTGGTATCTTTTAAATCACATTTATTACTTCAAGGACTCCATATACACTCTCTTTCGGATAACTTTTTCTCTACTGGGATGCTTATCCGTATTTACATCCCTGTGACAGATTTTCCTACACTTCTTGAAAATAGGGGGTCTTTCTTCTTATCTCATGTCACTTCTTCATCTGTTCCCTTAAATCCATCTCCTTCCTCATCCAGACAGGTATGGTTCCATTTACTAACATTTCTCTCTCCCACCTCATTAATCTGTCTTCTGTGCTGACTCTTTTCCCCCTCACGTTTTAAGAAACTCAAGTGTCTCCCATTTTCAAATTACCTTGCCTTGACACTGTCTCCCATCTGAAGTAGCCTCTCAACTCTTGTCTCATATAAATGTTTCTTACTCTCTTCTTACCCTTCTCTTCTTATAATATTAACTGTATGCTAGTCCATCATTTACCATTCTTTCCTCAGTTTGCTGTGATTGGCTTTCAACCTCCCACACTCTGGAAACTGCTCTTGGAGATTATTAGCTATCATCTCATTGCCAGTTCCAGTGAGTGTGTTCCCTTTGCAGCTTCCAGGCTTCTCTGCGCATGCTTGCCTACTCTGTGCTCGGTGTTGGTAACACCATCTTCTTCCAGTCGGCCTCCCTGTCTGTGACCATTGATGCTCTTTCTCATTGTTCAAGTGTTGGTGAACCCCAGGCTTCTGACTTCTGCCCACTCTCCTTGCTGCACACAGGGTCTTTTAGTGGTTCCATTGGACTCCAGCCTTTCCCTTATTGCCTCCCAGTCCTTATCTTTAGGTTATACTTTTCTTCAGGTTTCTCCAGGTAAGCTTGTTGGATATTTGGGACATTCAGATGTCCCAAACGCTCCTCAAAGTCATTAAGTTCCAAATTAAACATCAGTTTCCCCCACCAGAATTTAGACTCACTCTTCCACCAGAATTTTTTTTTCAGAAATTCAAAAGTACCTAAACGTATAAAGAATAATTTAACAATTGCTAGTGTGCGTGAGTGGCAGAAAGATAGAGTGTAGGACCAGGTTCAGGGACAGGACAGTGTTCTCCCTGCTTTCAGCTTTATGTAAGAAGGCTAGATTGGGTTTTCTGTTAAACCAAGACAGGCGCTACTACTCCTGAGTCTGGATAAATATTAAAACCCTAGCCTTTAATTAAAGAGTATCTTACCCAATCTCTTATTATCCCTTCTCTTATCCCCTTCCCCAAATCTTACCTCAAACTTCATGAACAAAAGTCTGTCTCCTGGAGACTTTTTTAAATTAAAATATAGATACCCAGAAATTCTTTGTATTTGAAGGGTATGTATATGGAGTGGAGAGGAGTATAGAGAGTTATTCTTTTTTTCCTTTTCATTAATATTTAATTTTTAAAAATGGATTACCTGTATATGGCTCAGGATCTAGACAGCCTGGATTATTCTTGCACCTGCTTTGTCTGCAATTGCCAGTTTACATGAAAGTATCGGCAGGTACCCAGTGAATCACTGAGTTCCAGACAAACCCCTCCTTGTACCCACTATGTAGTACTTTCCTACATTCTTGTGGGAATCAGAACTAATTTTCAATTAGTAATCAGAGTAATTAATAACTGGCATGAAGTAGTCTATAAGCATGAAGAGCAAAAAATGACTAGCAGCAGCCATAACTTTGAAATAATAATGAGTAATCCATTAATTTTACTTGTTAAAATCAACTTTATTGAAGAATCATTTATATCCAACAAAATGAGCCCCTTTAAGTATTGAGTTTTATGAGTTTTGAACTCACTCGATCACCATGCTAATCAAAATAAGGAACATATTTGCCACACCCCAAATTTCCCTCATGCTCCATATCAGTTTGCCAGGGCTATTGTAACAAGCACTTCAGACTGGGTGGCTTAAGCAACAAGTTTGTTGTCTCACAGATCTGGAGGCTGGAAGTCTGAGATGAGGTCTGGAAGGGTCGATTCCTTCTGAGGGCTCTGAGGAAGAATCTAATCCATGTCCCTCTCTTAGTTTCTTTTGGCTTGCTGGCAGTCACTGGTGTCCCTTGGCCGGTAGATGTGTCACCTACTCTCTGCAGTCTTCACAGGGCATTCTCCCTCTGGGCCTGTCTCTCGTCCTAGTTTCCCTGTTTCATAATTCACAGGTCATATTGGATTAGACCTTCCCCTAAAGGTCTCATCTTAACTTGACTACATTTGTAAAGATCCTATTTTCAAATAAGGTCACATTCTGAGGCACTGGGGGGTGAAGACTTAAACATATCTTCTACTATCACCCCCCTTTTCCTGAGAGTATTCCCTAATACACCATGTGAAAAAGGATCCCTGTTCAGTCTCTTCTTCTAGGAACCTGTCTCTTGGGTGGATTATATGGCCCAGCAAGTTCAGTGGCTACAGGGGCATATGGGTGCTCTTCACAGTGTCTAGAAAGCCCCCATAGCAGAGTCACAGTGCAGACCTCTGAGATTCTGGGGAAAGTGCTGTGTTCTGGGGAAGAATATGACTTACTGTTTGAAAAGCAGCTTGTGGTCTGCTACTGTGCTCTCGTAGAGATTAGAAGTCTGACGAAGGAACCTGATGTGAATACGGCCACCAGAGCTGCCCATCGTGATCAGGGTGTTAACAGATTTTCTGAGGTGATGATGCCGGGCAGGTGCACCCGTAATCCTTTCATGATAGAGACATTCACGCAGTCTCAGGAGGCACAAATAAATCGCATGAACAGGTGGTTCAAATTCCTGTCACTACTCTCAAAAAAATTTATGGTTTCTGTGACGTTTCCTTCAACAACCAGCAGAGCTCAGTATGTTCCTGCTAGGCAAGAGTGAGTCACCACTGTTTACGGCCTTCTCAGACAGGGTCATGAAAGCCAGTTACGAGGGGATATTTCCCGAGTGGGCAGACCTGCGAGCATGCACTTGGATGTTTGTGCTGTATGAGTGAGGAATTCATCTAAGGTACGGATATACATGGTCAATTGTTTGGTTATTTAGGGATGTTGGAAGAATAAGATTAGAAGGCCAGAAATGAAGAAGTTTGAGGAAGAGACACGTGGTTAGGCTGATGATAGTGAGCACAGAAATTGAGAATTTTTATGTCTCATATCCTACCAGCATCTACCTCAGAGAGTCACTACGTATCAGCTGTGTAGGGTGACTCATTTTGCACATGTTAGCCAGTCTTTCTCCTTGGTTATCCCCCTACTTATACAATGGGCCTGTGAACAGAGTGGTGATCATGGCAGGCATAGAGGCTGCCTGTCACTAACGCTGAGGCTTTCTGGCTGCCCTCCTGCTAGCCCAGATCAACTGAGACCAACTCCTTGGCTTGATATCATCCCTCAGAGAGACCAGATAACCATTTAGGGCTGGTTGATTATATCAGATCCATTTCAACCCTGGAATTGCCAACCATTATCCCATAACTCAGCTATGGATTTGCTTTCATAACTTGTAGTGCCCCTGCCAACACTACCCTTTAAGGGTTTTTAATGCCTGACTCACCACAGGAAACTTTCTCATAAAGAAGGTATGATTCTGGGTGCATGACCACCCATGTGATCCACTGCGACTGCTGCATCCACGTCATGTGGAAAAACTTGCCTAGTAGGATGATAGAAGGGCTTATTAAAAGTTCAGTTAAGGTACAAGCTAGAGTATCATTCTTCACAAGGTACAGGATCTATTCACAAGGTTGCGGTTTATACATTGAACTAATGACCATTATTTCATGCTATGTACTCAATAGCTGAACTACCTGGATTTGGGAACCGTGTGGAAGTACGATTGGCTCTCTCACTCTCTCTTCTAGGGATCCACTTGTGAAATTGTGTTTATCATCTATGCAATCTTAGAATATGCTAGATTAAAAGTCCTCATTCTCAGGACTGGTAAAGTGATGCTTTCACCAAGGGATATGGTAACAGATCCATTGAGCTTGAAGCTGTGACTTCCATTTGGACATTTTGGGCTCCTTGTGCTACTGACCCAGCAAAAAAAGGAACTACCATACTAGTTGGGGAAATTCACCTTAAGTTTCGTTAACTTTATTCTTGTATCCCAATGAAGACCTAGGGTTATTGCTATACTAATAGGACAGAAAGGAGTATATCTAAGATTCAGGGAACTCATCACCTTTTAATACCTTTAAACTCTGTGCTAATCGTATATTGAAAATGGTAGCAACAACAGCCCAGCAAGGATAAAGCATCTGAGGATGTGATGCCTTAGGGTTGGAAGGTCTGGATCACCCTGCCAGGCAAGTAAATTAGATGAACTTAAGCACTGATTAAGGGTAAGGCAATCCAGAATGAGTAATGAAATAAATAATCGTGCATACACTCTTACTTGGTGTTCTGATTTTTGGTTGAGCATAGATGAAGACTCTTAGGAAGTGATGAAACCTATAGAGGGTCAGGCTAATGGAATTTCTCTTAATTCTTATCCTTCTCCCACCCATATTCTTCTTTTGTTACTTTTTGTGAACTTTTCTTTTAGGTTTTATTCTAGTCTGCATTTATTGCCAGCTCCTTATTTCAGGGTTGGCATATTATTTGGAAAGCACTCTGAATCTTTGTAAATGTTTTAACTTATGAAACATATAAAGCATATAGAAAAGTATAGGGAATAATATTGCAGGCATCCATTACATCCACCAAATAAAATATTATAGATACAATTGAAGCCATTTCTTAATGCTTCGCAGAACCACTCTGCTCCCCCTTCAGAGATAACCACCACACTAAAGCTGATGTATATGTATTTCTGTGTGCATGTATTCATAAATAATACATAGCTACATATTTTTAAATTAATTAAATTATATCCCATGGTATGTAGTTTTATGTGTAACTTATTTTTTATTTAATATGTTTTTGAGATTTATTTTTGTTGATTAGGCTTGATTTTTTTTAAAGTCCAGAAGTTGGTTTTGTTTCATTTTGTCATTTTGTGTTGTTTTTTCACCATTATTTTAATTATCCCTCTTCTAAGACCATCAACTCTTTGTATAACTCTAGAACGTTCCATTCTCATTAGCAGAGCTCTAGTAATTCTGGAACATAAGAGACACACTCTATTCCAGCCTAAGATATGCGTAACAGAATAAATGACTGCCACTGAAGGGTGACTTGTTTTCTCTCCATTGCAGTATTCTGGTGCTGGTTTCAGGAAAGCTCTCTTGGATTTCAGTTTTGCAAGAGAAAAAATTCCAAGTTGAGACCCAGAAAATTTAACAGAAGTTATTGACTCTCTTACCCAGTTGTTTACCAATAATTATTGAGAATAAATTAGTTCTCACTTTTGTTCTCTTTTCCAACAGAATGCCATTCTCATTGCTTAAAAATATATTGTGTTCGGAAGCAATAAAAAAAAAGAGCAAAGGGTGAATAAGGCTTCGGTGGGTAACTGGGAAATAACTCTAAAATTCTTACAGAGAGCTACCACAGTAACTGCAGAGGATCAATAAACCCACAAGTAACATCAAACAACAGCACCTCTGTTAAACATAACAGCTATACCATGGAGCTACTGTGCTAAATCCTTTCTTTCCTCTTAAAAAAAAGTGTTAAAACAGAGTTTTAGAAGTCTAACAAAGTCTTTATAAACACACCTACTCTCCAGAAATTTAAGATCCACGTCAATTTTTGAAGTTTTTATTTTTCCTCCCTAACTTAGTACCAAGAGCCTTCTCTATACCTGCTCTTATGATTGTTAGTATCCTTCCCAGGAACAGTCTGTACTGGGGGCCTCAGGGCAAGTGGTGGCTGGTAATATTAACTCTAGTTTATAGCGCACTGCCTTTCTAATAGATATGGCCAGGCATTATCAGATACTCTCAGTTCTATCAAGTCACATAGCAGTGAACAATAGAAGCCAGGAGGAATTTGAATGTAAAAAAAAAGGTAGTATAAAAGCACCTAGTTGAGTTTTATGGAGCTCTGCTTGCTTATTTTGGTTTGATGACAAGAAACACATTCTGGACTTTGAATGAATTGGACGCTGGGTGTTGGGACACTGTCAGTTCCCCATAAAAATTGTATTCACCTTGTCCTTTAGGTGTGGAGGGGTCAGATATCCTGCATTTTTTAGTTCATAGATCTCCAGATTGAGAGCTGCTGCACACAAAGATCTGCATTTGAACACGATGTAAATCATGAAATCCTTTCCATATTGACTTCTTTCACTTAGTAATATGCATTTAAGCTTCTTCCATGTCTTTTCATGGTTTGATAGCTCATTTCCTTTTAGTACTGAATAATATTCCATTGTCTGGATGCAACACAGTTTATTTATTCATCCACCTACTGAAGGACATCTTAGGTGCTTCCAAGTTTAGGCAATTATGAAGAAAGCTGCTATAAACATCTGTGTGCAGGTTTTAGTGTGGACGTAAATTTTCATTTCCTTTGGATAAGTACCAAGGAGTGCAATTGCTGGATCTTATTGTAAGAGTGATATTTAGTTTTGTTAGAAACCACCAAACTCTCTTCCAAAGTGACTGTACCATTCCCATCAACAGTGAATAAGAGTTCTAGTTGCCCTACATCCTCAGCAGCATTTTGTGTTGCCAGTGTTCTGGATTTTGGCCATTTTAATAGGTATATAGTTGTAGCTCATTGTTGTTTTAATTTGCATTTCCCTGAAGCCATATGATGTGTGGAACTTCTTTTCACATGCTTATTTTCCATCTGTATATATTTTTTCAAGTATATTTTTATTTTGAAAGGAATCCTCATATTTAAAAACTGCTGACCTACGCATATTTAAAAGTACTGACATAGACAGTACTACTAGATATTAGAATTAGTGACCACGTTTCAGTTACTTGTGCTAGTGTTAGAGGGATGAGACCAACAATGGATCTGGGAGACAGTTCGTCATGTACCCAGGACATGACCAGTATTCATGCCAGTAGTAGGATGCAGGTTTAGTGTTCCTTCATCCCTCTTGGGACTGGTCTCCTGGTTATAAGAGGAAAGGGATAGAAATCCTGCTAATACAACAGTGGAAGAACACTCTGCAAAAGACCATAACTATTAACATGACACATGCTTGTTTTTGCCATAGAAAATTTCACTCTGAAGTTGCTAAATACTCCATCAATGATGTATATGAAAGGTCTACCCTTGGCCCTCAGAACTGAATGTTAAGAGCTTGGATCCTGGCTGTGATGCTAGTGGAACTTGGGGAGCAGAAAATGCACATGGAAACTGGAGAGGGAGAAAGACTAGGAAGAAGCAGAGATGGACTAATTCCCAACTGAGATTGAATTTAATGACTGAAAGGTGATTTGACGGGAAAAGTAAAGAAATTTTTGCACTAACATCTGAACTCTCAGATTTTATCATCATTTAGTAGTGTGATAGATTAATATTTTTGAAATGTTAACTTCTGTTTGTCTTCCCTTTCAAGCAGCCTGTACACATTGCCACAGGGAAGAAATGCAGAGCAGAAAGCCCATCGATTTTAAGTCTCTTTCTGGATTATATGTTCAGAAATCCTTGGGCTTCAAGGTAACATGGACACAAATATTCTCAATAAATAATCATGCACGAGAGAACCCAAAGTTTAAGGAATGTGGGTCTTTACTTGGAGATTTTAAAAATCGTTTCCCACTCTGTCTCGAGGGAAACTGGTGAGATAAGAGACCTGGGCGGGTCCCAAGGAGGTGTGCTGCCCATCATTAGTGCCATTCATCCAGTGTATCTGGGTAGCCTTCCCCCTTCCCCACCCGGCCACTTTAGGACACGTGGTAGGATTGCATTTCTCAATTCTCTTCAGACTGGGTGTAGCCGTATGACTTACAGTGACAAATACAGTGTGGATGAGAGTGATATGTGTAGCTTTAAGAGCTGTGGTGTGACTCACTACCTTCCCCTCCCACTGTGGTGGTTTTTACGGAAGCGCTTGTTGAGATGAAGCCTCCAATGGCCTGAGTCCCTTGGTGAGCACAAGGAGCAGGGCTTGTCCAGCAACCTGCATTGGACACAACACAAGAAGTTAACTTCTCTGGTGTTAAGCAATTGAGGTTTGGGAGGCCTGTGTGTGTGTGTGTGTGTGTGTGTGTTTAGTCTAGCAGGTGTAAAAATAGAGCCCTAATGTTGCCATCAGAAGCCTAGTTGCTGAAGTGCTTAGATTCTGAGGTGACATTTCCTGGGTTGGAAACCCTGCTCTGTCACTGACTAGCTAGGCATTCTTGAGCAAGTTATTGACCTTTCCGTGCCTCTGTTTCCTCATCTGTAAAGTGGGAGTAATAATGATCCTGTGCACAGGGTTCTTGAAGATTAAATAAGTTAATATTTGTAAGAAGAGTTTGGGGCACATCAGTAACATATAAATGTTAGCTTTGTTTCTTCTCTCTCTCTCTCTCCACCCCCATCCCTCAGGTCAGGCCTTCCCTAAGAGATAATCTGTGACAAAGAAACGAGCAAAATATTAATCTCCAAGGAGTTGAAATAGCAGCTTAATTCATTTGAAGTTTCAAAAAAGTATCAAAGAGGAGCCTTGCTGAGCATAATAGAATGCCTCTTTTAATCATATATGCTTAACTGCACTTACTGAATTATTGTCTGTTCCTGTGAGGCAACTAGGTATTTACTGTCACCCCACTTCTATAGCACTGGTCTCATGCAAGAGTTCTCCCCCAGTCATACTTTTCCCTACCCCCTTCCCTGGGAAAGGGGCCACCAAACATTCAGGAAGAGAGCTAACTAACTTTGAGACTGTTTCATCTTCATACCTGCAGTGAATCGAGAAGCCCCCCCCCGCCCCCGCCCCAAGCTATCTGGGTGAATGCTGCGGGTTTTAAAGCAATCTTTTAATATATTCACTTGAGGGCGCCTGGGTGGCTCAGATGGTTAAGCGTCTGCCTTCGGCTCGGGTCGTGATCTCAGGGTCTTGGGATCGAGTCCCGCATCGGGCTCCCTGCTCCTTGGGAGCCTGCTTCTCCCTCTGCCTTTCTCTCTCGCTCTGTCTCTCATGAATAAAAAAAAAAAAAAAAAAAAATCTTTAATATATTCACTTGATTTTAAAGACAAAAACCTCCCTGGAACATTTAACCATGGACACCACTTTTGCTCTTCTGAGTGACTGCTCCGTGAACTTCTCTGAAGCTGGTGTTAGAGGTGGTTGGGATATATTTCCAAAGATTCAAGTTCTGTGCTGGACCATTAAGCCTTTGAGGTCCAAGAAAAACCACAAAGGATTGCCAGTGTCAGGACTGAGGGAGAAACAAGCTTTGAAATACAGGAGAGGATAAAAAGCAAAACCTCTGCAGGTATGTCATTCCCAGTCAGATAAAAATACAAACCAAGTGGACAGTAAAGGTGAGCTTTGCAAAGCTGCTGCCCATGGGGTGGAAAAGTTTGGGAGGAGAGGGTCAGAGAAAGGGGGGATAAAAACCCCTCCTGGTACATTTAAACCTAAAACCTGCTGTTTAATTATACTATTACCACAAAAATTCTTTCGAGCCTGTGGAGGTAACCGAAAAGGAACAAAATGACAAAGTGCACAGGTAGGCATTTTATAGGATTCTGGACATGGAAACCCTGTTCCATTTAGAAAGTCTCTCAAAACCCTCAGTTCTCAATCACGGGTTTCATCTGCATGGCTCATCAAAAGATCACAAATTTCAGTTTTTCCTCCAGGATGCTGATGAGAACTTTTAACCAGAAAGAAGGTCACTGGTAAAATGATTCAGGGTTTATTAAATTCTTAAGGTTGTTTTCCAGGGATATTTATAAGAGAAATGTAATTTTGGAAAGAAAAATACGTTGTGAATTGATGGCAATTCTTTCTGGCCACAGGTCTTTATTAAGGCAAAGCATTGCAGCCACACAGAAGAATTTGAGTCTCAGCTTTAACTTTTTCTCACATAAAAATGCACCAACCACGGTATTCTGTAGAAGGACCTGGAGTTTTTAATGCCTTTAGTTTTGTGGTTTCCTGATTTACATGGGGCATTGTGCATAAATATGCAGCGCCCCACTTCCTTGATGAAAATAGGCTTTCCTATTTTATGGGCCTACATACATTGTACTGAATTTCTCCACAAGGGACAAAATTTATGTTGAAAGCTGATCCAAGGAAAATTGACATGAAAGGATTTCTCCAAAAGTAGCAAAAGTGCTTACTTTGATCATAGTTCCTGGTAGCTGAGTCGAGTAGATAAGATCATAAGACATATATATTGTCAATAATATGAACACTCTTACAAAAAAAATCAATCAATTTAGGAAATTATAGATCACAGAGAACACTATCCATTTATCATGATTTTTTTATATAGAATTTTCTATTTGCCTCCACTCAAGAGATTTGTCATGTTTCAGAACATCTTCACAAACATACTTTAGGAGCCTGCCTACAAATTTTCCATAGTCTCAGCCTTGCTTTCTAAGTATGGGCATATTAAACACACATCTTTTATAATGGGGTCATGTCAAGACCATATATGATTCCATTTGCCCTACTGCATGTTTTGTCCAGCTCTTACCATAATTCCTTTGGGTAAGCTATTGTTTAGTCCCTTGGTAGAATTTTTTTTTTTTTAAAGATTTGATTTATTTATTTGACAGAGAGAGACACAGCAAGAGAGGGAACAGAAGCAGGGGGAGTGGGAGAGGGAGAAGCAGGCCTCCCGCCGAGCAGGGAGCCCAATGCAGGGCTTGATCCCAGGACCCTGGGATCGCCTTGGTAGAAGTTTTATATCATACCTCCTTCCCTCTCATCATCCTTCCTTTCTTTCTTGCTCTCTTCCTCCTCCTCTTCTTCATCCATCTCCTTCTTTTAGTGCTGCTGTCGCATGGCTTCTAACACAATAAAAGTCTAGGCTAAGAAACTTCCATCATTTCAGGTCTCCATGCAGACTTGTGATATAGCAGCAGTGATGTGGAGGCTATTAGAATAGATTTATTCATCAAACAAGAGCTGTAGGCAAGTGTCTGAGGTCAGTAGCATTGGGAAACATAAAGCACACCATCTGCATCCAAAGAATTTACAGACCAGTAGGTCATAAAGACAGGATAGTAGGAGAGTAGGGTAAATTGTTCAAAATTCTTCATGACTTTCTCCCTTGTAAAGAATGACCTCACCGCACGTATACCCACAAGTGACAAGAGTTTAAGGTTTCAACTTTTTTGTGGTTTTTTTTTGCCATTTGAAATTTGTTATAAACAGAAATTATCTTTCAGCAAGTAGGAATTTATATTAAAATCATTCTATTCATAATGCATTAAAGATTTAAAATATAATTTTCCTAAACCATACAGGCAGAAATGTTGAAAATCAGATATGCAATGCTATGAAAATAGTATTTGAGTGCAGACATCACCATGGAGGACTAGTGTGCATGACTGTGACAGTTCTCATTTGGTCAGAGTTGATTGTAGAAGATATAAGTTGGGTCTGTGTGTTGCAACCAGAGCAACACTTTAAAAACCAATTGTATTTCCTGCTTTTCATACTGAATTTATTGTTTGAGCAAACTGACCTGTTGAAAGGGTCAGGGTGGCTACACGGTATGTGTAAACCAGCTCCAGACCCATAGTGAGATGTGGGCACATGGCCCTTAACTTGACCCCATGTAACTTTGACTCCACTTCTGATTTTCTTTTGGTTCTTGGAGGTTGTTGGAATTTTTTCATGGTACTCTGTGATGGTGGAACAACTCAGAATACACTTGCCATAGTAAGATAGTTTTTCTTAACAAACTTTTGCAACACAGTATTTTTTGCCACACAGTATTTTTTGCCATCTGCTTAAGGAACCTGTTTTTTTTTTTTTTTTAAAGGATAAACTCTTTACCCTGGTTTTCAGGGCTTTTTTGTAACCATATGTGGTGAATATGTGGGAGAGGAGTTAGATACTCAGCATTCATTCTTTCATACTTTTCTGCCTTATCCTGTGTGGCAAAGGCTACAAGCCTGAGAAGTACATCTTCTAGACTGTCTGTAGTGTTTTGGATAGATTGACCTTCTGCCTTGTAGACACACTTATACAAGATTTGGAAAAAAAGGAGGCAGAAGCTATTTTATTCTTACTTTCATAGTAGACTAGAGCTTTACAGAGATGAGTTTTATAATGACCTCTGTTTTCCTTTGCTGTTTACCAGCCACAGGTGTGTGGAGCAACTATGAAGTGTTATAGGTTTTCTGTAGGTTCTCAACCTCTAGACATGGGTTTCTGACTTTCTCTAGGCCTTTCTATGGTTCATAAGTGCCTAATTTCCTGTATTATATCCTTTTCTGTTTAAAATACATAGAATGGCTTCTCTTTTTCTCTTTTTCTTTTTCTGGCTTCTCTTCTTCTAACTGAACCCTGACTATGTAATATAAACTCTCCTCTAATAAAGATGGCTAAAAAAGGCAAAACGGACTGACACCATGCTTTGATGCATTCCCTAGTCTATTTCTTTCACCTATTCAGATCCATCTGTGTCTGCTTCCATGCAGTATTTCCTGCTCCTGAGCCCCACTAAATCCACATTTCTTAATTCTTTCAGTGGTAGCACCCTATAATATGTTTATCAGTTTCAGCTTTAATCCTCTTTTGTATTGCTATTTTTAAAAATCATTTTTGTCTCTTTAGTATCCTCCATTATGTTGTAAGTTCCAGGAGAATCAGCCTATTATTTTATTTTTCTTTTGATTCCCTTAGAGAGGCAACATCATATGATACACATAATGGGCTTGCTGAAAACACACGCATACATGCAATGCATCCCACTGTGGTTTTGTTTTGTGATTGGTAAAAGTTATATATGCTTATTATATATAAAGAAGGTAACAGGGCGCCTGGGTGGCTCAGATGGTTAAGCATCTGCCTTCGACTCAGGTCATGATCCCAGGGTCCTGGGATCGAGTCCCGCGTCGGGCTCCCCGCTCAGCGGGGAGCCTGCTTCTCCCTCTGACCCGCTCCCCTCTCATGCTGTTTCTCTCTCGCTCACTCTCTAAAAAATAAATAAAATCTTTAAAAAAAAAAAAAAAAAAGAAGGTAACAGATAATATTCTTAACTTTCTAATTCAGAAATGATCACTATTAACATATCAGTACATTTTATTCATGAATATTTAATTCTAATCTGAATTATGTTAGGAATGAGAACAAAGTTTTTTGTATCTTTATTTCTACTAACATACAACCACTATTTTACCATCATTAAACATTTCACATGAGTGCTGAGCTGGCTTTATAGCACTGGATTATACACATGTACCATCATTTAATTAATCATTTTTCCACTGCTAAATATTTAGGTTGTTTGTCCATTTGTACTATAAATAATGCCACAGTTGAAATAGTTGCACATTATTCTTTTTTTTTTTTTTTTAAAGATTTTATTTATTTATTTGACAGAGAGAGACCCAGTGAGAGAGGAGCACAGGCAGGGGGAGTGGAGGGGGGAGAGGCAGGCTTCCCGCAGAGCAGGGAGCCTGATGTAGGGCTCCATCCCAGGACCCTGAGATCATGACCTGGGCCGAAGGCAGATGCTTAACCATCTGAGCCACCCAGGCGCCCCGTTGCACATTATTCTTAGCATCACAAAAAATTCTCAGCGCATCTTTTCCTTAAGATTAGAGATGTTTAGGGGTTTACCTATTAAAAATGAATAGTGTTTAGGTGACTTCAAAGAGCTATGAGATGTGGAGAAGGAAGCGTTCAGTGATAGAATGGCTTTCCCCAGGTACTGATTTAGTAAATAAATAAATGAGTAAGTGATTGAATGAATGAGCAAAATAGTCCCGTTCCTAATCCATTTCACCTGTGGCACCTAAGTAAAAAAGTTGGAGGCTGTATTTAGAAATGCACTTTGTATCCATGTGTGTCACGTATGCATACATAGCTAGTTTTACTCTCTCCGGTGTCTGTTAGTGATTTTGAAGCATCTCTTATGTAAAAGTTGATCAAAGTCTAGTCCATATTAACATTATCAGGTAAAGAATCCAGTCAATGACATTATTCCAGTTCTTAATTTAAGAATAAATGACTTAAGCTCAGTGAAATCCAGACTCAGGGGGATACTGAAGGCCCTTTGAAAGACAAAGAGGTGGCACTTTGGTGTTAGGGTCGGCCTTGTGCAGAGCAGAGATGAGTAGGAAGGGGAGCAACATGGAGTATTGATATGGGCCAATGTAAATGTTTGGATGAAAATAGAATTATTTTGAGGCTTAATCATTTTAGGGAACCACTCTCTGGACTGTAACCTAGATGAGCAATATGGTGAGATAATTTCTCATTTGAGGTTGTTGCAGTGGGTAAACAAAGATAGCTATTTCCAGGTTAGCCTCTGGGCACTCAATTCCCAGAATTGGCATTTAGCATATCAGACACTGATAGTTTCTTTTTGCCATATTGGTGCTTTCAAAAATGGAAAACCACATCAAATACCAATATAAGATGGGGGGAAATAAAGGTCAAATTTCATATAATAAAAGAAATCCATTTTCTCTGCTGGCAATCCCTAGAACTTCAGCACTCAGGATGTTCAAGGATAGCTGCATGATGAAAAACATCAGAGGGGGAAGCTTTTTAAAAATTATAACAAATCTGATGAGCAAGATTGCTTTCAAAAAATGTTCCAGAAGGAAATCCTGAAGGAAGCAAAACACAGCATAAAATAACGTTGGTTTAGGTAATGGAGTAAGGGATCACCTTGCAGAAACTTGTAGATAGCCTTCTCTTTTGTTTGGCATGAGTGATTAATAGCTGCTTCTGCCCATAATTTGTCATCTCACACACCGGGCTCTCAGCACCCTGATGTATTTTCAGCCAACACGGCTCTTATTTTGGCACTGGATCTTGACAGGAATAGTACTCAAGACAGAGCATATATTTTGTTAGTGCACTGTGCAGGGTGACCTAGGAGTAAGGAAATGGTGGATCTTCGAAATGTGTCTGAACAATGGGTCACAAGAGAGAAGGTCACTCTTGGAGACAGTAATAAGAGATATGGTTTTTAAACCACTTAATATGAGTCTGTACTGTTTAAATACTCTGCATATATTAACTCATTTAGTCCTCACAATAACACAAGAAAGAGGCGCTGTTGTGGTGCCCTGCAGGTGAGGAAACTAAGCCCATTGATAGAAACAGAAATCAAGGGATTTCCCCTGGGCATAGAGCTGAATTGTCTGGGATTCACACAACACTCTTTTCCTTAAAGCTTCTCTGATGACTTCCAGTGCATGTGCCAACTAAAGCTTTACTAATCTGGCCCCAGCCATCTTCTCTATCTCATCTTCTGTTACTATGCAGTATGCTTGCTGTATTCTAGGAACTCATATTATTTGCCATTTGCAAAATGTGCTTTGTCTCACTCTATCCACATCTGTCTGACATGCACTTCACACCTTCAGTGGCAGATTTCAACTTCAAAGTTCAACAAATAGCTCCTATTCCTAAAGTCATCATGGATGTCTCCTTCGCAGGAGAATATACTAATCCCCTTCTCTGTTCTCTAATGACCTTTCTTCCTTGCCCTGATTAGCACTTACCATGTTATATTGACATTCTGAGTATCTCTATCTTTCAAGTGGCTTTCCTTTAGAACAGGAGCAGGAACGATGTGCTACCCATTTTTTTAAAGATTGCCCCATCCGTGGTAGAATGTGTGGTATCAAATATGTACTTGATAGGCTTATTCTGAATTAATAATTAGAAATAAATGGTTAGCTACATAAATGATTACCAAACACCAGAAGAGTGGGAACATTATCAGACAAATTAGGGATAAATGATGCTTTTTACCTGAAATTAAGGGTAATATATGTGATTCTGATCTAATTAGCTGGTACCTTTATTTATATGTATATATCTGGAGTTGGAAACTACTAATATTCCCAAGATTGACCTTGAAGCCATTCTTCCCAGAAAGTCATGCCCTAATTTTTGCTTCACCGCTACTGTCTGCTATTGCCTTCAACAATCCGTGTCCCTCTGGTGTAGTCATTTTCCATATTGATCATTGACCATGAGGTCAGAGGAGCAGCTGCTGGTGAAGGCTCAGCCCTCATTCCTCATGCTTCTCTCTCACATTAGGCTCTGCTTCCCTGTGCAGTTTATTCCATCCTTCTATGAATATTCATGGACACCTTCTGTTTATGAGACATTGTTCTAGGGCTTGGCATTGAGATGTGAACGAGGAAGATACAATCCCTTCCCTCATGCGGCAGGCAGAGTAAGCATTGGAAACGTAGATAAAGAGCCACTGTTTCAAGGTCTTGGCTTCTCTACCTCTCCTCTCCTGATTCCACTCTTGGTGAGACCAATTTCCAAGACCAGGAACTCTGGTTGTGAGCAGTATGAGTGAAAGGGTTAAGAGAGGAGGCTAGTATGGCTCATGTAGCAGGTGAAATGGGAAGAAAGCCACATGAGAGAGGGCTACTGAGCAGGGAGAAGATGTGGAGACATTCAACCAGAATGTAGCCATACTCTATTCTAAATGGAGATACTCATAACCTTTGAGAGTAGAGACAAACAAAATGCAAGAAATAAAAATTAAAACAATAATAGGTAGCATTTATCTACAGTAGTCTTCTACATATTTTGTGTATATGAATTCATACAATCTTCATAAAACCCTATTGAGTAGATAGTAGTATTACCTCATTTCACAGGTGAGAAGACTGAGGTACAGAGAAGTGACTTAAGCAAGTGAGTTACAAAGGTAGGATTTGGACTCGGGCAGTATAGCTTCAGACTCCTTGCTCTGAACTATTAAATAATATTGTCCCTTAGCAAATACTTCCTTAAGTAAAAACAGATGTAAATTATCTTACTATATCACAGGAAAATCAAGGACATTTTCTATGTCTTAAAAGCTGGTTCAGCTAAATTTTAGTTATTATGAATTGATTTTCTGGTATATGGATTATTGAAGCATTTCAGCTTTGCTTCCTCTCCTCTGTCTTTGGGTCTGCTGATATGCCTTGTATAAAAGAGAACAAAGGAGAAAAACTAATTGCACCATTTCATAGAGGCTTAACCACTCAGTGCTCCTCCATGTCCTGCTGCTGGGCTAATTTTCAAAATTGATATATATGAAAAGCAATTTTCTGTAGAAATTTTGTAGAATATATTAATAGAATTCTGGATGGTCATTAGAGCAGACTATAGGGAGAGAGGGGTAGTTGATAAAGCTGAGGACTGTTCTCACATTGGAAACAGGCACTAAGGTTGGGATATACCAGCTGTGGTAGGGAGCTGGATAGAGTTCCACAGGCTCTAAGCATATGGGCGTTTACTATAAAATAAATGTGACTACCAGAGAAAAATCAGTCTTGATAGTGGTTTAGAAAAGGGGTCAGCAAACTTTATAAAAGGCCATATGGTAAATATTTTAGGGTGAACTATTTCTGGCACACATGGTCTCAACTCTCTGGGATAACAACTCAGCTCTGCCACTCTAGCACACATAAAGCCAGAGGGAATCCTTGAATGAACGAGTATGACTGTGTTCTCGTGAGACTCTGTTAAAACAAATAGTGGGCCGGGTTTGACTCGTGGGGCCATAGTTGGCAGGATCCTGGTTTAGAACCATAAGTGAGCAAAACAGTTGTCACTGAAGAATATAACTCACCATGATTTATGTTTCTTCTGTTAAATGTTACAGAATAAGAAGGTATTGGTCAGGGTTTAAGGAAGAACTTCTCTGGTTGGAAATCCAAGAAGTTCTCCTTTGAAGAAAGGTATTAGGAAGGATGTTAGAAGTAAATATAAACCTGAAGAAGAATGGCCAAAAGTCCAAGAAAAGGTGTTGGGCAACAGTTTAGGAAGCAGCTTTATCACTTGAGGGCTCATGACTGGACCCTGGCCATCACTGTAGGAGACAAGGAAGATAACAGTCTAGCAATGGCCTCACAGTCTAAGGACTGCAAACCTGACTCTATGGTGCTTGTGAGGAGAAAAATGAGGGAGCAACGCCACCCCACGTCTGTCCCAGGATAAATGGGTAATGGGATAGAGGCCAGGACAATTTCTGGGGCTTGGGTATCTGGTAAAATGTGAGGCTGGCATAATTTTACTACCTTAGGGTACATTTTATGTAGACTCACTGGTTTCTCTTTTTTAATACTTTGTCTTTCTCTCATTTTTAAATGTTTTCCTCAGGTTTTTCTTTAAAAAGATTATTTTAGAAAAATTGCAATTTTCATATTCTCTAGACATATCTTTGCCTAGTCCTCTCTGTCAGCTCCCACTGCATTCAGCCCCTTGGATTTCTAGCCTGGATTATTGAACAGGTCATAGCCAGCCTCATTGCCTCTAGCCATAGCCTTGAGTCCTTGTCTACTTCTCCAGCATTCCTTTGACACTCACTACTTCGAACTTCATATTTGAGCAACATCAAATGGTGTTTAGTTTAGCTATTTCTTGCCTCTGTACCAAAATTCTTACTCCTTGACCAGACTGCTTAACTTCAGTCATCATTTAAGACCCAGATTCCATTACCTTCTTACAGGCTATGCACATTTCTTCCATTGTGCTAAAATATTGTGTTTCCTCACCTTCTCCTTCCCTGGAGTGTGAACAGGACCTATATTCTTATGTCTGCACCGCAGGGCTTAGTACATACTATGTAGGTTTTTAAAATCAGTCACAAATGAATCTGTGTCTGTGATAAGTAGGGGAACAGGATGTTCTCAGGATTGAGGTTCAAAACAGAGAAAGGGGAGAGAAGTCAACACTTGGGACAGAGAAAATGGATAGAGCTTGCATAATTGCCTAGTTGCTTTCAGTGTAGGATGAGTTATGGATGAAAAACAGATGCAGTGTAGGTAAATAAATAAATTACAAGTCATTCCACATACCTTCTTCCTAATTATTTTTTTTGGGGGGGAATGACATTTATTGTAAGAGTTTGCATGCGGTAGTCTAAAGAGATTTTGGCATTTGTATGAGTTCTGAGCAACACAGGTACTCATAGGAATGTACACCCAGTTTTTCCCCTGTCATAATTAATGGCATTAACTTTTAATGATGGCCTCTGCCCTTAGGTCTGCAGACATTCAAAACAATTTGGTTGGGCATTTTAATGCACAGGGAAAAAAATATATGGACATATTTAAAGTAGCCAAATTTTTAAGCCTTTTCTGCACTTATCTGTGGCCATTGCCACACTAGCTCATTACCATGGTGGTGCTATCCCTAAAATTTTCTGTACGATTCAATGAAAATATCAATAATAACTATTCATTATTGGTTATGCCTGGCATCATGCTAAGCACTTCACATGCATTATTCCAATTAATCACAATAGCTCTGTGAAACAAATTAGGACTCTGAGGCCCAAGGCCACCCAGCAACAGAGCCAAGAATCTGACTCCAGTGACTATGTTCTTTATCATCACACTATGCATTTGCTCTAATTTATTAATTCGTTTAGGTCTTTCTATTTCAAATGCCTTTAGTCAACACAGCCAATATGGGATCTGCACACATACTGGAAATAACATGGTCTGCTAATTCCAACCCTTCACTCACCGTGTAAGTCAGTTCCTAGTTTCAAGCTCAGGCTCAAAGTGTAGGCTCTTTTATGAGATTTCTGGTAGCAAGCAGGTGAAAGAAAGAATTCAAAACTATTTCCTTTGCTGGGAGAGACACGCCAAGTAGTTGGGAGGAATTGGGGCTGCCTTTCTGACATTGCTCCATTCAGCCCACAATCTCCTCTCTTGGAGAGCCTTTCCATAATTGCCTGCCTGGAAGGTGGAAAATGGGACGTGCGATGTCACAGCAAATGAGGGCATGAGGAACCCAGTAGAGCATGTCAGGATTAGCTGGGCACCTTCACCCATTTTCTCATTTAGTTTTTCTTCAAAAGAATACTGCATAAAACATAGCACAGTAACCCACAGCTTATTTTAAAGTGCTATCTTCTGGCAGCACGCGTTAGCACATGATTAGAGTTGAAAACTGAGAAACTAGACCTTCTTCAGTGGCTGGCCTGCTGTGTGAAAGGCAGTCAGGTAAGCTTACCCCAGGACCAACTAAACCATAAGCATTTATTAAGTATCTATTTGCAATCCAGCATGAATTTGAATGCTTTGGATACCAAAAGAGTACCGGGAGCAGAGTTTCAGTTTAACCCTAGCAATACACAAGTCAAAGTAATGCATTTCAGTCTTAAATGGCTGTTGGAAGCTATGACAATTGAGAAGATAAATAGATGAATGACAGCTGGACTTGTCGGGCATAATGAGCATTTGCTCTTACTGCCCATGAGGTACTCCTCTTTTCTCTAATAAAATGATGCAGATTTTTCTCTGGGGAATCATGCATCACCCACTATCAGGCCATTTAGTTTGGGTGATAACCAAGACAGGAATGGGCGCATGACTGATGACAGCCAATGAGATTTTTTTTTTTTTTTAATTTGCGAGAGAGAGAATGAGAGACAGAGAGCATGAGAGGGGAAGGGTCAGAGGGAGAAGCAGACCCCCCACTGAGCAGGGAGCCTGATGCGGGACTCGATCCAGGGACTCCAGGATCATGACCTGAGCCGAAGGCAGTCGCTTAACCAGCTGAGCCACCCAGGCGCCCCAGCCAATGAGATTTTTAAAAAATTCTGAGATTGCCTATAGTTGAAGCCAGTCTTACACACATGGACTTTCCAATTAGGTGAAATGATAAATCTCCCCCCTTTTCTTTCTTTTTTTTTTCTTAATATATGGCAGTTTGCATTGGGTTGCTAGCTACTTGCAACCAAAGGATTCCTAAATTGGGTTTTTCTGCTTCTAGATAGGGCAGAATAGATTTCTGCTTCTGGGTAGGATACAGTCAATGCTGACAAGGTGATGTTCCCACTGCAGCAGCTTAAAATGGATGGATAGATTACAAAATTACAAATTTCTGAGTTCATGAGAGAGCTGTGGAAGTAACAGAGATGAGATAAACCGTAACTCGAGAGAAAGGAAGTAAGCCGCCCACCTCCAGGCATTTTTCAGCCTGGGTCATCTGCCAAGTTGGAGCATGATCCGAGGACTAGTCTTGCTGAAGCAGCAGGACTCTGCTGAGGGGAGGAGTAACTACCTAAGCTTTTAGCAGTTAAATGGGGGTGATGTGGCAATTTTGAAACTTGAGGGGACTCAAACACTTGTTTTCCTCAAATAAGTTTTGGAGTAATGGAGGAGCTAAGCTAAAAGCTTCTAAAATGTGGAGTAAAATATCCAGAGATTCTTGGTACTGAGGAAGTTAGATCTGCTAGTGAGGGAGCTTCCATGAAGAACATTAATTAACTGCCAGGAATTTAAAACATTGGGTTGGGGGCTGGATAGATCGACTGAAACTTACACAGAATAGAAATGGACAACATTTATTGTTCTGGGGTTTGATAGACAAAGTCCTATCAGGGTTCTAGTAAAAAATCTAGGAGATGCATGTCCTTAGAGCATTAAAAATCAGAAATGTATTGAATATTATAAATATTGCAATCTAGTTTTATCCCAAATGAGTTTCTAATTGGATTGAGATGATCATGTCCTCACTGTATTTACTTAAATGTGGAGAAAGCACTCTTTGGTGAAAGTTAAAATGATTTGGACCCTCTTTGATTCTTTTATTCATTATATCTGGCATATAATTAAAAATTAATAGACCTGTGGAAAGGCAAGATAATATGACGTAATTAAGAGAAGAGTCAGGAAAATAGATGTCAGTCCACGGATGATCTAGGTAACTGAATTAGCAGACAAAGTATTATAAATACTTTGTATTTATACTTTGTATAAATACTTTGTATTTATAATACTTTGTAATATAAATATTAAAGAAATTAGAGGAAAGGACCAAATAGGTAAGGGATATTTATAAAAATCAAATGATCATTCTAGAACTAAAACAACAGCAACAGTAACAACAACATACCACCACAATATGTGGAACTGTCTGGATACAATAGAATACGGATACAACTGAACAGAGTTTAAAGCAGGTCAATAGAAAACATTCAAACTGATCCACAGAGGAAAAGAAATGGAAAGGACAGAACAGAGGGCAAAAAACATATGAAATGAACTTAAAAATTTATAGTATGTAACATATGTATAAGAGGAACCCTAAAAAGGAGAGCACAGAATGGGAGAGCAGTAATATTTGATAATGATTAAAATTTTTCAAAATTAAAATTCATCAACCCAAAGATTCAAGAATGTAGCAAATATAAAGTAGGAGAAACAGATATGGGCATATCACAATAAATCTGGAAGAAATACTAAAAGAAAAGAACCTTCAAGCATCCAGATAAAAGTAACATTACTTTCAAGAAAATAAAATTCAATTGTTAGCTGACTTCTTTAAAAACACAGTGGAAGCCAGATTGTGGTGGAATAGTATCTTTAAAGTGCTGAATGAAAATAACTGCCAAATAGAATTATGCATTCTGCAAGAATATCCTTCAGAATAGCATGAATGTTTTCAAAGATTGTGAGAACTTTTCTTCAGTAAGCCTGCAGTAAGAGACAACCTAAATAAAATTCATCAGGCAGAAAGATTATCATATTCAGAAACAAAGAAATGCAGGAGAGAATGAAAAATAACAGAACGGATAAGAGATAAATGTATGATAAATATGTTAATAAATATATGAATATATGTATATGCAAGTATATATGAGTATTGAATATCTGTGGAGATTCATTTATATGTAGAACTAAAATGTATGACAACAATAAAAGTCAGGAGCTTGAAAGTCCTGATGCATTGACACTACTACAAAGTGGTAAATGTAATAAACTGAGTTAACTATGTAATTCAAGGATGTGTTTTATAAGATCTATGAGTACTGCTAATAGAAAAATATAAGAATATGTGAGTACACTTGATAGAAAGAAAATACAGAACAATAAAATATATGATTAAACCAAAAGAAGAATGGAGAAAAAGTGAACAAATGGGAAAAATAGAAAATGAATGGTAACACAGTAGATATGACCCTAACTATTATTAGAAATTAACTGTAAATGGACTGAATGCTCCAATAAAAATCTAAGGTAGACCAAGTAATAATTAAAGTCCCATTAGGTTGCTGACCAGAGACAGAGACTACCTGAAGGACATAAAAAGTTTTAAAGTCAAAGGATGGAAAAAGGTTTTAAGAGAAAATAGCCAAACTAAGAGACAAAGTAGACACGAATAGCAAGAAGCAAGGGTATTTCCTAGTAAGGAGGTTCATCCTACAGAAAGATATTCTAGTCTGAAATTTATATGCACTCAACATTATAGCTACAAAATAGATGAGCAGAAAACAAACAAATTCAAAGCAGAACTAAAATGACATTAGAAAATTCCTACAAATGAAGTTGATTTAACAAGCAGACAGAAACTCAGTAATGGGATAGATCTGAACAACAAAATTAATAAACATGACTCAATTGACATCCATAGAACACTGAAATCAGCTTCAATAGAATTCAAATCATTTTCATGTGCACATGTCAAAATTGACTGTATGTTGGGCCAAAAAGAAAGCCTCAAAAATTTCAAATGATGAAAATGATTCAGTCTGTTCTAGGACAACATAGACATTTAGCCAGAAACCAGTAACAAAAACATGATGAGGAAATTCCCAAGTTCACTGAAATTAAATAACAATCTTTTAAAATAATCCCTGGGTAAAATAAGCAATCAGAAAATATTTTATATGGAATGATAAGGAATATTAGCATATCAAAACTTTTAGAATGAATCTAAATCAGTGTTTGCAAGAAAATTTTTAGCTTAAATGCATTTAAAGAAAATAAGATGAAAATAAAAATAAAGACTTAAAATATTTTAAGCTTTTATTTCAAGAAACTAGAGAATGAAGAGCAAATCAAAGCTACGGAAAATAGGAAAGAGAAATAATAAAGTAAGGGCAGAAATAAATGATACAGAAAAAATGATACATGGGAGAAAATCAACAAAGATAAATATTTTGTTTTTTCTTTAAGGATTACTGAAATTAAAATATTTTTAACTACCAGCCATGATAAAGGAGGGAGGGAGAGACAGAAGGGTGAATGAGAGAGCACACTAGATTTTACTTTACAGATAAAAAGAATGTTTGAACTTTAGGTAAAGAAATTCAAGAATTTAAATAAAATGGACAATATTGATGAAAAATATCACATACCAATACTAACAGAAGTATAAATAGACCATTTGCAGTCAAATGCTCTACCACTGAGCTATACCCCCAAAATAGACCATTTGAATAATCTTTTATTTGTTAATGAAATAGAAATCTGGTATTAAAAAAAATTTTTTTTCAAAGATGCATATGGCTTCACCAGTGAATTCTTTTATTCACTCAAGAAAGAAGAGCACTAACCTTGGACCAACTCTTTCAGAGAAAATTCAGTGAGGAATCTTTCTCTAATTCTTTTTGTGGGACCGCCTCACCTTAATTTCGACACTTCACAAGGGTATTAAAAGAAAGGAAAGTTACAGACCAAATTCTCTTATGAATATGGATACAAAAATTAGCTAATTGAATCCAGTAGTGTAGGAAAAAGGGCAGTACTTTGCAATCAAATGTTGTAGACACATAAGATTGGTTAATTTTTTGAAAGGTCAATCAATAGAATTCACTACAGTAATTAGAAGAGAGGGGAGTGACATCATCAACATGGTGACATAGGTCATTCCAGACTTCAGGTTTCTTTCGCAAGGACACCAACTAGCGACTATACATAGACGAGACACTCTTGTGAAAATTCCAGAACCCAGGGGTGAGACTGAAGCATCCCCTTGGACAACAGAAACCTTGAAGAACCACATTAGACAAATTAAGAGGAACAGCCTAACTTTGACTGCATAGCCTCCCCTCAGGCTGGCATAGACCTGCACTAAGAGAGCCTCCCCGGTGCCTGTGGATATCTAGGCTCCCTAGCATTGTGGGACTCTTGCCAGGAGGCTTAATCTGGTCTCATGTCTCAGGGATCACTAGGGGAATCTGTGGAACTCTAACGGTGGGGGAATCAGGGATGGAAAAGGGGGGCAGGGCTTACAGTAACCAGAGCTCAGATCTTGGTGGACTGTGTTGCTCCTTGCAGAAGTGCCTGAGCAGAGATCCCAGCCAGTATTTCTGCCCATCTGCAGAGCTGAGCTGCTAGTCCCATCCAGCCAGGGAGCTCTGTTAGCATTTGTGCTTGATTTGGATCCTCAACCAACAGGCCATACTGGCCACGGAGCCCATTGTGCAGCTCCACCGGGACAGGGGAACAAATTCACAGGGAGCCAACACAGAGTCCTGCCCAATAGTTGAACATAGCCTCTGGGGCCACAAAACCAGTGAGCCTGCAGAGTGACCCTGACCAGCCCCAGGGCATATGCTATGGTACCATGTATCCATGGAGCCCAGCCAGCAGCGAGGCCCAGCATTTGGCCTGCCCAGTTGCTGAACGAAGCCCACAGAGAACCAAGTCAGTGACCCCACCCAGTTGCAGACCATAGCCTGCAACCCCATCAGACCAGAAAGCCCAGACAGAGACGTTGCGTGACTGTCCAGCACAGTCTTCAGCCCCACTTCTGTGTTGGGTACAACCGGCAGCCCTGCCCAAACAAAGAGCCCAGCCAGTGACCTCGCCCAACAGTAGAGCACAGCTAACAGCTTATCTGAGAGTGAAGCCCAACTTCAGGGCACAGCCTCTGGCCCCACCTGAATGCAGACCAGAGCTGGCAGCACCATCTGGTCAGGGAGCACAGTCTGAGGCCCTGCCAGACCAGGAGCAACTGTGGAGCATAGCCCGCAACCCTGCCCAATTGCAGAATCCAACCCCAAACAGGGTTGCGGACTAGAGGGCATTGCAGAGAGCCCAGCTGCTGGCCTCATGTGGCCACAGAACATAGTCCGCAACCCTGCCTAACTGGGGAGCCCACCGGGGTCCCCACTTGAGTGTGGGGCCTAGCCAGCTGGGGATCTAATGCACAGCATGTGGACTATAGTTAACAACATTGTCTACCTGAAAGTTGCTGAAAGATTAGATCTTGACAGTTCTCACCACAAAATATATATTTGTCAAATTTACATTTATCACACTGTACACCTAAACTTATACAACGTTATACTATGTTAAATATATCTCAAAGAAGCTAGACTCCAAAGAAGACATACAAATGGCCAACACACATGAAAAAAGGCTCCATATCACTTGTCATCAGAGAAATACAAATCAAAACCACAATGAGATATCACCTTACACCAGTTAGAATGGCTAAAATAAACAAGATGGGGAACAACAAATGTTGGCAAGAATGTGGAGAAAGGGGAACCCTCTTAGATTGTTGGGGGCAGAATGCAAGCTGGTGCAGCCGCTCTGGAAAACAGCATGGAGGCTCCTCAAGATGTTAAAAATAGAGTTACCCTACGACCCAGCAATTGCACTCCTGGGCATTTACCCCAAAGATACAGATGTAGTGAAAAGAAGGGGCACATGCACCCCAATGTTCATAGCAGCAGTGTCCACAATAACCAAACTATGGAAGGCACCGAGATGTCCTTCAACAAATGAATGGATAAAGAAGATGTGATCCATATATACAATGGAATATGACTCAGCCCTCAGAAAGGATGAATACCTACCATTTGCATTGACATGGATGGAACTGGAGGGGATTATGCTAAGTGAAATAAGTCAAGCAGAGAAAGACAATTATCATATGGTTTCATCCATATGTGGAATATAAGAAATAGCACAGAGGATCATAGGGTAAAGGAGGGAAAACTGAATGGGGAAAAATCAGAGAGGGAGATGAACCATGAGAGACTCTGGACTCCAGGAAACAAACTGAGGGTTGCAGAAGGGGAGGTGGGTGGAGGGTTGGGGTAACTGGGTGATGGGCATTAAGGAGGGCATGTGGTGTGATGAGCACTGGATGTTATACACAACTAATAAATCACTGAACACTACATCAAAAACTAATGGTGTACTATATGTTGGCTAATTGAAATTAAAAAAAAAAAAGCTGGAAAGAAAATAAGAGAAAACAAATTATATGATCATCTTTTATGTAAACTGCACCCTAATCAATTAAAAACATTAAAAGAAACCCTACCTTATTCATTGGGAAGAGCCTATAGAAATTACTTCTTGATTTGGATCTTAAAGCATTAATAAGAAAAGGAGTGCCTATTGTCTGAGCTATAGGATTTTCCACCAGGGATACTGCAGATAGAATTCCTGCATTGGATCTGGGGTCCTACAGAAGATGACTAACATGGCTTTTAACTCTCTGAGCCCATGATTCCCATGTTTCATCAACAACAAATCAAATTATAGTTTATCAACTCCTATCAACTGTCTTTATCATGGAGAAACATATAGCAGTCATCAATTTATTTGATGGTAGTTGCCCCAAGTATATGCAGTAACAGACATTTTAAAAAGTAATTCATATATGCTCTTTTTTTTTAAAGATTTTATTTATAGTTATTCATATATGCTCTTAACATGTGGACTATAATGTCCCTCACTGTTGATTTATACAAACAATGAAACAACGTAAAACATACTTTAGTGCTATCCTTAAGAATATGAACTTTGGCATCAACATACCTGTGTCTGAGTCCTTGCTCTGCTTTGCATTAGTTGTTAGGAAAGCTATTGGAGTCTCAAAATTTTTTGCCTTAGTTATTTTATAAGGGAGACCTGGGCCCTGGTGAACTCTCTTATCTACATCTTCTTACACATCAATTGAATTGATTTTTTTTTCAAAAAAAAAAATTCCCCAATTATTTTCTCACGTGTACAATGAGAATACTAAACGTAACATACTCATTGAACATTTATAAAAATTAGAAGAGATAATTTATGTAAACTTTTATGTCAGTACCTGGCACATACGTATTATGTGCTCAATAAATGGTAACATATATAGTGATCGTTATTCCCATTTCCTTTCTTGTAAACAACAAAAGAAGCATAATTCTTGCCATCTTGGGAGTATTAAGCACATTTTTATTCGGCTCTGATAACCACTACTGACTTTCTTAACAATACTTTGTTTTTTACACTTAGATAAGGTTGTAAATTAAAGGTTATTTCATCTTGCCGGCCTCCTTACTTAGTTCAACCACCAAGCCATCCTTAAGCACAGTGAGATTGACCACAAGAGCAAGTCCCCCTTCCACTTATATCTAATTGGATTTCTAACAATGAGGACAAAATGGAAAAGGTGCTAATTAATTTGTATTGCTTTTCTTTGGTAGCTACAGGGAATAAAGTGTGCTTTTATCTGGAAAAAAGGCAGGCTTCGCATGTGGCCCAGAGATGGGTGGACGGCAAATCATTGTGGTTGGGTTTTATGGAGGCCAGTTTCTCCATGTGCCAAGATACTCTCCAGCCCAATAAATACAACAAAGACCAGCTTGGACTATCTGACAAAAGCTCTTTCTGCTCTCCTGGCCTTTGCCTTAACTAATAGGAGTCTGACTTTGGAGGTGTCATACACTGAATGTTTGTGTCCCCTCAAAATTCATATCTTGAAACCTAATCCCTAAGGTGATGGTATTTGGAGGTGAAGGCTTTGCCCTCATGAATGGGGTTAGTGGTCTTATAAAATAGACCCCAGAGATCTCTCTTGTTCCTCTGTCATGTGAGAACACAATGAGGAGACGTCCGTCTATGAATCAGGAAGCTGGTCCTCACCAGCCTAAATCTGCCACCACCATGATCTTGGACAGCCTCCAGAACTGTGAGAATTAGACGTTAGACGTTTGTTCTTTAAGCCACCCAGTCTATGGTATTTTCCTTACAGCAGCCTGAACAGACTAAGACAGGAAGATCTAGTGAATTCCATTGGTGGTGGTATGATCCCAGTAAGATGACACAGACATCTAGAACCTGACTTAGCTCTGGGCTCTGCCAAGTTCTGTGTGATTTCTGGGAACAACAGGACAGAATCGTCTTCCCTCACTTGCTGTGAGAAATCCCTTCACCTGACTGCACAGCCTCCCATTCTAAAATAAGCAGTATGCTTAAAATGCCAAATACTAAGATAGGTAACGTGTTGACTTAAACTTAATCTAAGATGTAAATGTCTATCAGCAGCAAATTTCTTAGACCACTTTTTAATCTATGGATGGTCCCTAGGAGCTGGCAGTAAAAAACCCTCAAAGGAAGAAAACAGTATAGTCTGAAGGAAATCTTTGTTTAATTTCATCTGGTGTTACCCTGTTTTAGCTAATACAGTGTTTCTCAAAGTTTTGAGGAGCTTGAAAAATTCACTTTTCTGAGCCCCATTGCTCAAGTACTGAATCAGATCTCCAGTGGGGTGGGCAGGACTCCAAAAATATGTTTGTGTAATAATGATCCTTTGCACACTCACATTTGAGAATCTCTGTCTTAGGGTAATCAGCTCTGTGAGAGTATGCATACTGCCGTGCACACTCATGGGACAAGGGGGTACCGTGCTGAACCACTGGGAGTGGTGTGAGTTCATGCTCTGCCTGCTTGCTTGGGAAGGATGCCATTTAGGGGGATGTACTCGAGCCATCACTCTTGACTCGTTGCCTCTGCTCTTCGTATTTATAGCTCCCAGTGTGGCTCATTGCAGCCACCAGCTCCTTCATCATTTTAATATTTTCCCCGGATTCTCTGCCCACTGATAATATTTTTCTGTTCCAAACTATTTAATTTATTAATACCGCCCTGAAGAATGAGGAGGAATTGTCTGCTGCACCCAGGAAAACACACACGCAGACACACAGCCCAGCACCACAGCTGACACAGGAGAGAGGAGATGATTCATCTCTGCTGTTCCCACCTTATCAGAAAGCCTGGTGTTCATATATGTTAATAAAAGTAAGACACCACCATCATCTCTACCCTTTCCATTATGCTTGCAGGTGCAGCTGACATTTGCCTGTGAATCTTTCAGTAACAGCCACGGGGTACTGCTCCCAGGTCCAGCTCTACTCTTTGCTTTTGTACCAGCTGGTCTGCACACCTTCAGCCTTCAACTGCCCCCAGCACAGCTCTCTGAATCCTCTATCTTAGTTCTAAAGCTTTCTTTGAAGGCCCTGGGAGAGCAATCCTTAGTGGCATCCCCGCCTTGCTCCCTAGCTCCTTTCCTTTATGTTCCCCCTTTCTCAGGCTGACCCTCTCTTTCTGTCTTTCTTAGTGGTTATCAGCTTCCAGGGGACACTCCATTGCAGACTGAAGCAGGCAGGGGGAGAGGTCACTTTAGCTGAGGTGAGTCTGGCCTTGGGAATAAGCATAGGCCTTACATACGGGTCCAGGGGGACGCCAAGCCTTTGGCATGGTCACTTCGTATCACTGACTGACAGTTCACTCCTACAGCCAGCGGAGCTTGGCCGACTCACTTGACAGTCTCCTCAGACTTGCTGGAATCTGCAAAGAGCCTCCTCAGTGCCTCGGACGCAGAGAAGAACATTCCACATGGGGAACCTTTAATCTCCTGCCTCATTAGGCTGTACAATAGCTAACAGATTGCACATACCACCTTCCCCTCCCTGCCCTGAGGCCCGATCGTCTAAGGGCAAACGGTAAGAGGCCTGGCTCATGCAGGCTTTACAAGAGCAATGTTATAAGCCAGAAGGATGCAAGCAGGTTTCACTTTGTGCACAGACGGCATTTTAAAATGGATAAATCTTTCTTCATTGTGTAGCTTTTCAAAAGGAGAGTAAAAGGCACGTGCACAGTAACAGATCTTTTGAGTATGTGTATGTGGGAGACAAAGAACTATAAAAATTGCATTTCTCTTTGACCAGACCAAGGACATCAGCCTCTTCCTCATGCCACATGGTCAGTGCAGCAGTGTCCCGGGCCGGTCCCCCGGCCAGCTCCCCTTGCTCTCCCAGCACCGCCTGGGGCCTCTCATCACCTATGTGACCTTGACAATTTTTGGAGATAACTAACCTCCTAAACAACCCTTGGGTATGGTCAACAACATAGCCTACTCAGTTCTAACCAGTGACCTTAAATAGGAATCTGAAAAACTTTTAACTTTTCAGATACCCTCAACATTTCATAGCATCGTGGCTACTGATATTCTGGGTTCCTTGATCTGTTCCCTGACATGAAATTTCTCCTTTCCTCTATGTAATAACATTTTTTTTTAAATTTTTTTAAATATTTTTAAAGATTTTATTTATTTATTTGAGAGAGAATGAGATAGAGAGAGAGCACATGAGGGGGGGAGGGTCAGAAGGAGAAGCAGACTCCCTGCCGAGCAGGGAGCCCGATGCGGGACTCGATCCTGGGACTCCAGGATCATGACCTGAGCCGAAGGCAGTCGCCTAACCAACTGAGCCACCCAGGCGCCCTGTAATAACATTTTTAAGAGATCACATGGTTCAGGGGAAGTTTTATCCAAGTTTGGACCGGATATACTTTTATACTTACTTACTGTACTTCTATTTTCTCTTAGTTCTGATACCAATTTATAGCATTTTGAGTGTGTTTGTTGTTGCACGCTTAGTTAAAAAATTCTCCATGTGTCCGTGCACACGCGGGACTGATGTGCTGGCTGTTTCCTTTCTAGCCAAAAGCACAGATGTAATTGAAAACACTCGATCTCGACTTTTAATTGTTCCTCGCCCCTCAGCCTATTTGGGGCCCTAGAGGACAGAGATATCATTGCGAGTGTTTCCAGGCAGAGCAGATTTAGGATGGTCACTGGGAAAGATGAATTGACAACATAAAATGGAACAACAGGAGTTCATTTGCCAGGTGATAGCTTGGGAGGCAAGAGGAGGCCTGCTCTCAGGAGAACCGCGGAAGAGAAACGGACCCAAAGTTAAGAACAGGAATGAGCAGAGGAATAAATCCACCAAACTACTGAGCAGGGGTGGACCTGTCTTAAAGAAGAGGATAGCTTCAAGGGGTGCTGAAAGGCAAGGGTAGAAAGATAGGTTACCTTCTTCTAAGTGCATTTGCTGGCTGTAGCTGGGAAAGGATATATGTCCACAAGAAGTTTATAAGACAAAGATACCCTTGTTTGATCAAATCTGTGCCTGATGGCCTCAGAGCAAATAGCTGGGTTTGCCAAGAGCTGACAAACGATCACTATTTGGAAACAGGTATCAGTCACAGGGAACCATCACACAAAGCTACAGCTTTCCTGTTTGATGCTCTGCAAACACCCATCACCTTCAAATGTGATAACTACTGCCACATCCACAAACCCTTTTAAGAATGCCAGAATCCTTCCTTGGAGCCCCAGAAACTCAGACTCAGGTTGCCAAGTGGTATGGACTGAATGTTTGTATCATCCCCCAAATTCATATGTTGAAATCCTAACCCCCAGCGTGATGCTATTAGTAGAGGTATTAGGCCAGGAGGATAGAGTCCTCATGAATGGGATTAGTGCTTTAAGAGAAGAGACACAGGAGAGCTTGGTTCCTTTCTACTCTCTCTGCCATGTTAGAATACAACAAAAAGACAGCCACCTGCAAACCAGGAAGAGGGCTCCCGACAGACACATCTGCCAGCACCTTAGTCTTGGACCTTTGAGCCTCTAGAACTGTGAGAAGTAAGTTTCTGTTATTTAAGGGTCTGTGGTGATCTGTTAGAGCAGCCTGATCTGATTAAGACCCCAAGCCAGGCAAACAATCTGGGTTGTCTCTAGGCCCGTGGTAGAAGCTCCTCAAATAGTAGCAAGCTAAAGGGCTTTGGTTTGGCGAGCAGGCTGAGAGCACTTCCACACTAATCAAAGGCAGGAAATCCCTGCTGAGGGCAGGGTGAAAGCAGCCTGACTGGGTTTTCTTCATTGCTGACAGTAGATCAGTTTGATAGAATTACTTTAAGGCTTTTGGTCTGCACCCCTTTGTGCCTTGGACATTTCCTGGGTTTTAGAGTAAGAAGGGAGAGACTAGAAGTAAATATATAGTCATAGTTAATGACTGTCTTCCCATCTCTCTTCCATGATACCAAAGAAAAACCAATCCAGACCAAACAACAACCAAAAAAGCCCCCAAATTCAGCCATTTCCATTTCCATCTGTTCTGAATTTGGGGCCTGGAGGTGGGACAGCAGGGGTCCAGTAGATGATCTTTCTCCCAGTAGCACTGATGCTCTCCTCCTCAGGTGATTTTCCCAGGGCACAGGGATTTCCAGGACCCCCTCAGCCTGGCGCTGGCCCTTGTCTTGGACTCCCCTCTCTCCCTGCCAGGAATAGAGGATGACCTTGGTTACGCCTTTTTCTCAGCTACAGCTGCCAAAGGAGTGAACATTCCCTGGGGAAACAGAGCTTCTTAGGGGTTATTGAGTTTTCCTTCAAAATACCTGGTTGGTGACTTTCCGGCAGCCTGCTTGTTGTGGGATCAGGAGCTGGTGTGCGGGAGGGAGGCGGGCGTCTACCAGTGGTGACTAGTTCTCAGGTCATTCAAGAGCAAGTCTTTTGAGAACTATCATTGCAAAAATACCAGCACCACAATATTTAGGGCTACAGAAGGTCTGGGAGAGGACTGATCCAAGAACAGGAGCCCAAAACAGTCATGAGAGAACCCAAACATAGACAGGAGAGAGATGCAGCATGGGTCTCCCCCTGCCACCTTCACAGTGTTGCACTGGGGGTAAGGGTCCATCGCCTTCCCCCTCCCCCACCCCCATGTCATATTCAGGTTCTAAAAGATTCCACAAATGGGGACACCCGGCTGACAGTTGAATCTTCACTTGGGCCTGAGCTGCTTCCCTCGATCTCTTTCTGCTTCTCTACTATGATAAACTGGACTGAACAACACCAGCGGTGACCATTTTAAGATCATCTATTTGCCTTTAAAGTATTTTACCTCATTATGTGCATATGTATATCTATTTTTGTCCGAAGAAGCCCCAGATGACCTGGCTGCTACTCTCGCTACTTTGGGCTGCCCATTCCTAAGAGCCAACTCTCTCCTCTGCCCGCATTCCTCCCCCCACAGAACATAAGCACACATGCAATCCTCTGCAAGCTCCTAAACATTTTTGTATTAGAGTTACTATCCTTATGGTCCTCTTGACAAACATCTTGTCCCCCACTGTGATGAAGCCTACAACTGGGCCGTAGCCTTCTTTGCATTCAGCTGAGGTCAGGTGACTATGTTTGTGCTAAGGAAAAGTAAGCAAACATGTTGTAGACAAATTCTGGGAAGTCTCTTTCTTCCCTTCCTCTTATACTGATGCTTAGAATGTGACTGTGATGGCTGGGACTCCAGCAGCCTTTTTATGCTACAATGCTGAAGGCCACACCTTCGTAATCACAGGAAGAGCCTGAGTCTCTGGTGACCACAGAGCTATCATTTCAGTCCAGGCCTGGCTACCTCTATACACTTTTTTCTGATGTGTGTGAGAAATAAACTCTTATTATCCCTTCCAACTTCAGTTACTCTTTTTATTTTTTATTTTATTTTATTTTTTTAAAATATTTTATTTATTTGACAGAGAGAGACACAACGAGAGAGGAAACACAAGCAGGGGGAGTAGGAGAGGGAGAAACAGGCTCCCCGCGGAGCAGGGAGCCGGATGTGGGGCTCGATCCCAGGACCACGGGATCATGACCTGAGACGAAGGCAGACACTTAACGACTGAGCCACCCAGGCGCCCCTAGAATACTCTTTTTAATCTTATGTTAATTACATCATCAGCATGTGCTAACATATACTGGGTTTACTTTTCTCCTATTGCTATTCTGTGTTACATTTCTCTGGGAGTTCCTAGCAACCTTATATATCTTCTACTATATTAACTCTTCCCTTAAACAAACTTTAGTGGAAACCAGTGATCCAGGAGCTATGCCAGGCCATTGGAAAACAAGGATTAGTAATATAATACCCCATGGCTGTGAGATATTCACCAGACCCCCATTCTAAAGAAGTACAGGTGAATGACAGCAGATGAATATCACTACCACACAAATCAGCTTTGCTGTTGGCATATAAAAAGAACACGTCTGGTCTCTGACCTTGAAAAAAATTTAGCCTAACAGAAAAGGAGAACAGAAGGGCATAAAATAATGATTGTTTACAAGCATTCAGGGAGAGAACTAGCTTGGTGCTTCTTTTCCTTGGAGGCTTATTGTTAAAAAAAAAAATTACTAATCATCTGGAAGTCTAACTATTAAAATAGAACTGCAGTGACCTCATAGGGAGCCCAGAACTTTCAAATTTTTCTCCCTCTTCCCTTCAGTGGTTGGGAACAATCCAAAAGCAGGGTGACTATGAATGGCCAGACATCTGCAAAACAGCTTTTCTTTTAATTCTTGTGATTGTTTTAATATTTATTTGAAACAAATGTACTTTTCAGTCCCTGAGCCCTATTAGCGCCTTCTAGAAACATGGATGAAGTCACGGAAGGGGAAAATTACAGTTTTTTTTCCCCACTTCCTCTAATCCAGAGTTTCTGAGGATGCCATAGGTGCCAACGCATCCCATAAACCCAGGTGTCCTTCATGTTTCCACACGGACGTGGAGTGTTGCGCCTGCGGGCATTACTATGACACAGCTTTGATCTGGTGCACACTCCTTGCAGGTGCGTGTGTTCTGGCTCTCCATGGACCCTCTCTCAACCCTCACAGCCACTGAGCAAGGTAACCTAGCCACCATCCTACAGATGAGGAAACCAGAACTTAGATGAAGTAAGCTGTTCCAAGTCACACAGCCAGCAAAGGCAGAACCGGGATTTGGATCCAGGCAGCCTGACTCCAGAACTCTTTGTTTTTAACCATGTCACTGTAGTTGATGAAGTAAGAGCTCACCAATACAAGAAAGGACTGGAAATTTGTCAGGACAGAGAGCTAAAACCCCAGGAGCAAGCCGACCCCCCCACTTCTTCCTTCTGTCACACAGTTTGGGAGGTTATGAGTTGTGGAGGGAGAACGTCGGGAGAGTAGTTAATTTCAGCCCGGAGCAGGAGAGCCCGTCTCCGAGTCAGCCTCAACCCAGGCCGTGGTGTGGGCCCATGTGGGCTGTGCTTTATGAGCAGTAAAGGCCTGTAACATTCTGCTGCCAGACCACCCTTTGCCTCCCAGACGCTTGCAGATAATTTTCATTACCTCTAGACCACAAGGACCATTACTACAAAGAGAGGTAGGAGGTGTGGCCTGGCCAGTTGTGATTCTCCTCATGTTTTCTTATTTCTTTGGAAGCTGAGAAACAGTCTTTGTGCTGGGTCTCTGTCCTAGCTGCCTTCGGGCCAGATGAAAGATAACCTATCAGTGTGGAGGCCACCTAACACATAGTTTTATTGCTGTGGAAGACTGTCTGGGTCAGAGATCAGGCTGATCATGCTCATAAATAAATAAAGAAGGGGCGCCTGGGTGGCTCAGTTGGTTAAGCGACTGCCTTCGGCTCAGGTCATGATCCTGGAGTCCCAGGATCGAGTCCCGCATCGGGCTCCCTGCTCGGCGGGGAGCCTGCTTCTCCCTCTGACCCTCCCCCCTCTCATGTGCTCTCTCTCTCTCATTCTCTCTGTCTCAAATAAATAAATAAAAATCTAAAAAAAAAAAAAGAAAGAAAGAAAGAAAGAAAGAAAGAAAGAAAGAAAGAAAGAAAGAAAGAAAGAAAGAAAGAAAGAAAAGTGATGGCCTTTGGGTTTGCTCTTCACTCTGCCAGGAATGATCTCCCCTTCCTGTAATTCGGCTCTCAGCCCAGATGTTACCTCTTCATCTTTAGGCAGCTCGTCATAAACACCCCTCCAATTTCATCCCATCCTATTTAGTGTCCTTCAGAAAAAGCATCTTTACGCTCTGAAATCATTAGTTAATGATCACTAGTTATAATGATATATACTGATTATATCACTAGTTGTGATGATGTAACTAATGGTATAAAATAATATACCTCATAACTAGTTGTTACTAGTTGTCACTAGTTATATAGTCATCGCTAGTTATGATCTCCTTGAAAACAGGGATCTTTTTCTTATTCAACACTATAGCCTCAGCTTATAGAATTAGTACATGGCATACATACCTGGTTAGATGAATAAATGATTAAGTCCTATTATTTTCTTTGGATAGGTGTAGCAAAAACAGTCTGTGAAATATAACTAGAGTTGACAGAATTTGGACACAAAGTTTTAGCATGTATTTCCTTTTATAATAAGGTCCAGAAAATGGGAAGTTTCTTTCCTCCAACTGACCCGTATGTGTGCTAAATAGGGGGCTAGCCAGCTTGCTTTTAATAGTTCTGAGAGAGGGACTCTGCTTTCCCTCTGCCCGTATCCCCCCATTCTGCCAGAGGAAAAATGACAAAGTCTTTCTGAACTAGTTCTCTTTTCTGCAGTTTTCTTGTAGTATTTCTGCATTGTGTGTGGGTGAATGCACACACATGCCTGGTGCTATCTAACACACTCTCTGTGTTAGAAGGTACTTCGGTATCTGTCCTACTGCCCCATGAGCCCAGTAGGAGAATGTTTGTGACACGGGCTAAATGCTGGTCAAGGTGAGCCAGGAACATTTTCAGGTAACTCCCCACTAGAACACTTGCCTACCAGATACCACCCAGTCATAATGGGAAGCCATCCCTGCAGATTCCAAAACTTTAAAACAGAAGTTAAACTTCTTCTTGCAACCCAGAATGAAGTTCTTTGAACAAGCTAGTGGCATTTTCCACCACTCTGCATCTCCTGAGCTACCAGGGGACTTAAACCATGAAGAAATACAGGCATTTCAGTTTCCCAACTGATTAATCCTATAAACTATCCCTTATTCATTGTGGACCTGCCGTGCTCAGCTTCAGTGCTAGATGCTATAGGGGATATAGACCACATGGGCTTGCACTCTAGGATTTTATATTCTGAGAGCGGGCCTGAGACTAACTCTGCTTAACATCGAATATAATTAAGGCTAAACTGGCTCTCAGGACAATATTGTAATTGTTACAGCATTGTTTCAGGTTTGTAAATCTTGTGTCCAAAAAAAGATTGTAAGTGACGGGATCGTGCGGTACACTCCCCTATTTTTAGTGGCAGTCCCTCGTGCAGTCTTGAATGCGTAACAGACTCTTATGGACAAAAAGGGTGGTTTGAACCTTACAGAGCCCGATAGAAGTTGGTCCAGGCTGCTGTTTTGCTAATTGAAAGGAATGGAAGGTAGGACAGAATTTCTATTCTACTCCCAGGGCACATTTCAAGAGAAAGAGTCACAGGAGTCATCCCCAGAAGCATCACTGCACTGCTGAAAGAGATTGGCTTTTACATTGACCCAGAAAGTTTCAAGGTGTCCCTAGAAAAGGTGGCAGTTATGAAAATGTCCCAGTCACGCCTAGGGGACCTGATCGTACTTTGACCTTGGTAGCCTGGCCTCTCTGATTAGTTACGCGGTTGCCAGAGTCTCGGGCCGTGGCTCTGTCCCAGGCCTGGGAAACTCTGCATGGCCTGCGTGCCATTGTCGGCCTGCCTGTGTTGTCAGAATGCCTGCTCTTTGACTGAGTTTAAGTTCTCCCTTCTTTTGTTCCATTCCTTTTTCCGACCGGCTTCCCTGAACCTCATTCAAATGCCATGTGCATGTGTTTGAAACTTGGCCATTTAATTCACAGAAGAGCCTTGAGAAACTTTTAGGTCTCAGGTTGTGCCGGGGTCACATTGCTTTGAGTTTCGGCTCTCAGTTGATGTTTAAAAAAGACTCAAAGACGGACTCCAGCTGCACCTTCCGAGCTTGGCCAGGCATGTTGGCAGAAGCCAGCAAGGAAAGGAGGTAGGCAGATCGCAATCATGTCACACTATTTCAAATGGATTTACTGTACTTGTTTTAGATGGTATTTCATAGATGGGTATTACTGTTCATCACAATACACTGAGAGCATAAGAAAAGAGGAATTAAAAAGCACTAGTGAAAATGATTGGTCCTGGGTCCCTGGGACCCCAAGCTGGGAGCCGGGGAGTTCATGATTCCAACAGTTTCCACCTCAGGTTGTCTGTTTTTTTCAGCTGAGGCATTTATAAGATCCCCTAGTTTCTGCAGACCTCTATGCCCGTGTCTAAAAGAAGGAAAGAATCCCATCTATGTTCCCAGAACCTTAGGATGATGAGGGAATGACTCAGTGGAGAGGTGTTCTGGAAATTCGAACTGTTTGCAATCCCAGTAACAGAAGTAAGGAAATATCTCAAGAGGTCTCACACCTTTGTTCCAGAGCAGTGTTGCAACCAACCACTAGAAAGACAGTTATTTACCATTTTATTTTGAAAACATCCCTTGGAAATTAAAATTTTTATTAAACCTTACTTCCTAATACCCCGTTGTTGTGTACTGGGGCATGCAGAAGACTACACAGGCAATGAGCTAAGCGAAGTGGATGGCATGAGCCTCCCTGAGTGATGGTTCCAGCCAGAGCCTACTGATGTACAACACTGGGGGTCCCTCTTCATTCTTGCTGGGTCCTTGGGATCTGCTTCTCCAATACACTCACCCATGATTTGGTCCCTGAGTATAGATTTGTCACTGAAGAATTGAATTCAGTTGCTATAAGAGATGCCATGTGCATGAGGAGGTGTAAAAAGTCTATCCCCTTTAAAATAGAGGAAACTAGCAAGCCTCGCACTTATGTTTGCAATCAAACCTTTTTCCTTACCATTTTAGGTCTCTCTCGGTTCATGGTAAGAGTCATGCTTGTAGTTACATCATCTGCACTTCATAAATGAAACCACTAGACCTTGAAGCCAAGTCATGTCAAGTTGAAAGTCTTTTAAGCTCTTCATGCATCTAAAACCTCATCTCAACACAGAACTTTTATTTTCCCTGAAGCTTTTCAAATTGACTTCTTTCATAGGGGAAAAAAACCCTTGCATGCATTAAGTTCTTTGGACTTCCCTATTTTTATTTCCAAACTGGCACATTATCATTTCCTCTGTCATACACAATCTGGCCTTATTGAATTCTTTGCCATTTGATCTCCTTAAGTAGCTCAGCTTCATCAGCCTCTTCTCTGACATTGAGAGTTTTTGCCTTATGCTGAATATAAATTACCCCATTCCAGTTCCGTGAAAAATTACAGAGTTTCAGATTTTATCTGGTTTGCTCATAGTATTAAAATCCAAGAAAATATTCACAATTGCTGATCAGATGATCTGATCAGATCTAAATTTGGGTGAGGACCCAATTTGCTGGCTCTTAAATTCTTCAGCTGGCTTTGTACTTTGTAGCTTATGCATCTTATCTTCGTTATCCATTCTTGAGACTTTGACATTTTGTCCATCAAAAGAATAAATGCCCTTTCAGCTTAAGTGACTTCATTTATAAAATGGAGTAGGAATTCTTAATCTCAGGAAACAAACTGAGGGTTGCTGGAGTGGTTGGGGGGTGGGAAGCATGGGGTGGCTGGGTGATAGACATTGGGGAGGGTATGTGCTATGGTGAGCACTGTGAATTGTGTAAGACTGTTGAATCACAGACCTGTACCTCTGAAACAAATAATACATTATATGTTAAAAAAAGGAACAAGATAGTAGGAAGGGAGAAATGAAGGGGGAGAATCGGAGGGGGAGATGAACCATGAGAGACTATGGACTCTGAGAAACAAACTGAGGGTTCTAGAGGGGAGGGGGGTGGGAGGATGTGTTAGCCTGGTGATGGGTATTAAAGAGGGCACGTATTGAATGGAGCACTGGGTGTTATACGCAAACAATGAATCATGGAACACTACATCAAAAACTAATGTAATGTATGGTGATTAACATAACAATAATAATTAAAAAAAAGAAATCCAAAAAAAAAAGTACAATGAGAAAAAAAATAAAATAAAAAGGAATAATTAATAATACCTACTTCATTGGATTAGTGGATTAAAAGAGATGCTACATGTTCAGTATTTAGAATAGTACCTGACATATAGAGACTGCTCCAAAATGTCAAGTTATTATTATTATTATTATTGTAAGGACTTAATAAGTAGGTTGTTGAAATGGGCGTGGTACATGACATTTGGTTAAATGACATTTGGCTCCAGATATCAGATGCTAGGAATGTTGATATTATTTACGGCAGAATAGGACTCTCAAAACATACCTAAGTGATACTGAGACCCTCCAGCCATATCCTGCAGGCATCTTAGACCAGTCGCAAACACATGGCATTAGTCTGCCCTCCCTAATAAGAGAAGGCTGCTTTCTTACTTTTTTTTTTTTAACTTCATGCTTCAAGCACGTGTTCTTGCTCAGTCCAATGTCTCTTGTAATTACATTGTGTTATCTTTAAACATGCCCACTTTTTTATAGACAGCTTTCACGACTAGAAGAACCATTTTCCATGGTTAAAAAAAATATCTATCTATCTATCTATCTATCTATCTATCTATCTATCTATCTATCTACCTACCTACCTACCTACTTATCTCACAGGATCAAAAAAAGCTTGAGGTCATTTAGTTCTCCCTCTGCCATCAGATGGGATGTCAATTCAGTCACCTCAAGTAGATGAGACACTCTTGTAAAGTACCTCCAGAGAAGAGCACTGCACATCATTCTTTGTAACTTATGTCAAAATACTGAATAAAAGTTTTGTTTGACTTAAATATTTCAAGTTTTGTTGGCTTTACTATTCTTTGCTCCAGTATGTTTCTTTTTAATACACTTAAAACAATTTCTTTAAGGAGCATCCTGTGGCTTTTTTTTTTTTTTTGCCTCTAAATTATGTCCCTACTAATTTTTCCTTAGTAAGATGGAGTTCACAATATCTTAAACTCAGGTGGCAGAGAGCCCAGCTCACATGGACTTAAGAAACATTTTCATATATAATTTAATTGAGAAGAGAAGGGCTAGGGTGGCTTTGGATTCCATTTAAGCGAAGAATCAAACAACATCATCAGGATTTGGTTTCTCCAGTTCTCTGCTTTCCCGTTGATTCCATTCTCCTCCAGGTTATCTCTTTACTCCATTAGATACTACAAAATTTCTCCACTTTATTCTCAGCTGGTAGTCCAGAGGGAAAGAGGGGATCTTAGTAGAACAAAGTTAGGTATTTACAAACATCATGAAGAACTATGATAGAGAGTTGGTGATAGGGTGAGTACTTTAGACAGGTTGTAGGGTAAGAACTTTTTAGAAGGTGTTTCTTTAAGGCCTAAATGAGGAGAGAGCCATGGAAATATCCTAAGAAAGATGGTTCAAAGGAGAATAAACAGGTGCAAATGTCCTAAGACATATTTTAAGGGTAAACAGAAGGCTGGTGTGGCTAGAACTGTAAATGAGGAGCTTGACATATTTTAAGGGTAAACAGAGGCTGGTGTGGCTAGAACTGTAAATGAGGAGATTTGGAAGAAGATAAGGTCAGAAGTTGGCAGGATCACACTTTATGGATTCCTATAGATCATCACAGAAAACCATTGGAATGTTTTCAGCCAGGGGTGAATTGGTTTGAATTAGCATTCACAATCTAGTTTTGGCTGCTTTGAGGAAGATGGACTGTGGGGAATGTGTTAACCTGGTCCCCTCACTCCCCCATGCTCCTGAAAGTAAAGGCTAAGACAAGAACATAGTGCATTTGTATAGCGTATATGGGAGATGATGATCCTAGGGAGCCTGAGTGAGAGACCAAAGAAAAAAATAGCTATATAGAAGCTAGTACAAGTTTCAGAAATAGTTAGCTTATTTCTCACCATCTCTGATGAGGTTACTTGCCCTTCTCTGTACTCCTTCACCTAGGGAAATACTCTGGATGTGCCCTAGGTCACTTACCTGACCCTTCAGTCTGCAGCCAAACCCTTCCCAAGCATAGGAGCTAACAAGGGGGCGGGGGGCAATGGCTCAGAGGGGAACTGAGGTACAATTACCAGAAAAATGATGAATGGATAATGGATGGCATCAACAGTAGATCATTGTCATTGTTCCTCTTCCTTAAAGTCCATAGAAGATAGGGTCCAAAAATAGTAGCAGGTGAAAATTAGAATTTCTTTATTTTTCTATGATACTGAATAATGGGCTTTTGATGTTTACTGTACCTAAATAATACAGATGAAAAAGCGCAGATACACCGCACTGATGGTAGAAAAATTTTGAAAATAGGAAACCCAATAGCAAGTTTTGAGAAGACACTCTGCTGGACTTGGTTAGATAGCATTATTGCAGTTTTTGCTGAGTAATTTATTTAAGGCAGGGCACTTATTTAGCATTTGATGCATCTATAAAAGGAGCCTTATCTTTGAGAGAAGCACTTTAAATATTTCATATCTCTCAGTTAATTTGGATCTGAATATATAAAATAATCTTTGAGCTAATTTCAATTTCAGATTACTTTCAAAAACCCTACCTCTTATTCTCTCTGATAAAAAGGAACACAGGAAAAGTTTTGAGACTGGAGGGTCTAACACCATAGATGAAGATAAAAGAGTGACACATCTGTGTGTTTGTGTTTGGGGATCGCTAACAAGGTGAAGCTCAGGAGAGATGCGCCTGTTTTTCCACGTAGCAGAGGGTCAGCAAACAGAGAAAGAACTCAAGCCAGGAAGCATTTGAAAGGATCCCACTAAAAGATAAAAAAAAGAGAGAGACCCCAGATTGCGAAAGACAATGTTGTTAAAGGTATGTGGAAGCATTCCCAATGAAAGGAAAAAATGAAACAAGAAATAAGGACACCCCAAGCAGAGAGGAATAATGTTGCTCACGAAACTCAAAGGTCAGATGGCTGAGCAGCATCTACTTGCAGTGCTGAGGGAGGAAGGAGGAGAAGTATTTGAACTTGGTCCAGTGCCCACCTGCTGTCCTGCAGGCATGGCTCTCCCCTGGGAGACTGGTCGATATTTTTTTGTGGAGGCCTGATTTTCTAAAAATTAATGTCTTTATCCTGGTCTTATTTGCTACTTCCTCTAGTATCGCTGTTTAAGGATAAAAGCTTGATTTGTTATTGTTGGAGGACAACACACTTTCCTTCCTGGGGCATTTAAGATTTCCCACCTACCTCTCTCTCTGAAGGCCCTAAGGAATTTTCAGACCCCCAGGCTTGGAAGCTGCTTCTCCTAAAAAAAAAAAAAAAGAAAAGAAAAAGAAAAAAAAAAAAGAGATGTCAAAGTGCAGGTGGGTTTTTGTTTTTCAATATAATTCCCACTCTGAGGGGGCCTATTCACAGAGATCCCTTTCTCAGGCCCAGATCTTCAATAGTCTCCAAATTGGAGCTTAGGCTTGAAGATTAGCTAAGGAAGCAATGAAGATGGACACAAAACACAACCAAGACTCTCACTGCAAAGCAGAACAAACAAAAGAAAACCCTGCATTGATTTTTATATTTGTTGAGGTAAAACAAAAACAAAAACAAAAATAAGCCACTCATTGTTAGGACAGAGGAGTCCTGAAATCTCAGTAATTAACCAAAGTAAAAAGTTTCTCTTGCTCATCTCAGGCTTGTGCTGGTCAGCATGTGAATGGGTGGGTGGGTGGAGGGGTCAGGTGGGAGGGCATTCTGCTCTTCACAAGTTTATGGAGCCAGGTTTCTTCTTTTGCCTCTGTCTCTGAGACTGCAGAGTCTTCATTCAGCTGGCAGATGGGGGAGGGGAGATAAAATCTCTGGGAGAGAGGTGGGTGGGGAGAGTGTCATCAGCCAGCCTAGTGGTGATGCAGTCACTTGCACTCATATTCCATTAGCCAGACTCAGTGCTCAAGGCCACATCCCAGGAGGGAAACTGCAGTACAACAGTTTCCCAGGTCAGCCCTAGCAAACTCGCTTGCAGCTTCTCCTGCCCCAGCCCATTGACTCACTCAGCCCATCCTCCACATGCTGGGTTGGAGAGGACTAATTCCAGTGCACAGGAGCCAGTTGCCAAATTTTCAGGACTTGTGAAAGCCAGTTGTTAAACACGGCCATTATTTAAAGATAAATTACGTAAACCTACTATTTAAAAATACTTAAAGCTTACTAATTAAAAACAAAGTATTTTAGAATTAAAGATAAATACTGAAAACTCATCACTTTTTACTTACTTTGCTGCTTTTTTTTCTTTCCTCTTGAGGTTATGTCTAATGTATCTGTGTTGTGGAAACACTGCCCATCTCTCCCCGAAGTCATATTCATTGACTTTACGCCAGCAGCCTGAAATCAGCCAAGGTGGGAATATGTCACTTTACCAATAGGCAAATGCTGCAGATCAGGGGTTGACTTATTGTTTTGTTGATTGTCTGGACTTAAGAAAGTGATTGAGAACATGTTAGTAATTCAGGTTGAATTTGAAAGTATGTTGAGTCTCTAGCCTTTACATAGTGGATAGCGTTCAACTTGAGGAAATATTCTTTTGGTATTACACACTCTTACCCAATTCAGCAAAGAAGTTGTTTGTATCACTGACGAAAGACTGAAGTTCTCAAATATGGTTGTACTGAAGCCTGAAGAAGTTTTGGTTTCACGAGTCAAATTTGTGTAAGGGTGAGACATAGTTTGAAAAGTAGGCCACACATCAAATTTAATCACAGTAAGTTTATTAGGTAAAGTTACCGGATTCGGATGTGACTCCAACTGTCAAGTCATGGTAACCTTGAAACTCTAGGTTGGCCAAGGGTAGAAGAGTTCAGCAAAAATCAGTGAAACATTTTTTGAGTCAATTGGCTATATGGAATTTATAATAAGGAGTATTTCATGTTTTATTATTAATTGCAAATTGTGGGCTACACATCATTCATATCAATAAAATTCACAAAAAACTTAAATATATATGTATGTATAGCTATATGTCTATATATACATATGGTGTGTGTGTGTGCACATTTCCCCCCAGAGACCACAATAAACTTACATATGTATGTATATATGATATGTATGTATATACATATGGGGTGTGTGTGTGTGCACATTTCCCCTCAGAGACTGCAATAAACTCACATATGTATACATATATTTTATGTCTACATATACGTGCATGTGCGGGTGTTAAACATTTACCAGCATACACTCATCCCAGCATCATTCTCAGCACTGTCTCAAATTCTCCCTCATCTCTCTCATGCTGTTTCTCTTATTTCCTTTCTCCCTCCTCCCTCCACCCTTTGCTCGCCCATCTTATTTCTTCAAAACTCACCCCAGGTGTTACCATCTTCAGTTTTCACCCTGAGCCTCCCAGAGTGAGTTCAGGTGTCCCCTTCTTCATGTTACAACGAATGCCTAATGGGCTCGCTGCTCTTCTGGCTGGCATGGTTAGCATTGTCTCACCTTTTGTTATAGTTGTAATACATTTAAATATGTACCTACCTAAATTCCGTGTTTTAAAAGTTATGTAAATTATGCTATATATGAAATCTAAATCTTACTTTTTTTTTAACTTGAACTTTTGTGTCTGAGATATATTCATATTGAGGCCCAGAGCCATAACCCACTTACTTTCACTCCTGAGTAGCACACCACTGCATAAATCCATCACAATTCATCCATCCTCTGCCTACATGCGGGTTGATTTTTCCTCTTTTACACTATTAAAAACACTTAACTATTAGAACCATGAACATTATGACATGACTTTCCTCGTTTTCATGTGCATGAAGCCAAAACTAAACTTTATAAGACAATACCAAAGTATCTCTTGTATTATTTTTATTAATTACTACTTCTACCCACAATGTATGTGCGTTCCTGTTGATCTACATTCACTCATTTGCTCTGACCACTTTTTATCAGATTGTCTTTGTCATTATTTTTACAGAGTTTTGAGGCTTCTATTGTCACTTTCTTTGTGGTATATTTTGGTGACCACAGTTTGTAGTTTTAATATATCCAGTCATTTATTTTATGGGTCATGTGCTTTATATATTTAAGAAATTTTTTTCCACCCTTAGTTTAGAAAGATACTGTTTTATAGTTCTTGTTAAAGTTTTCAAAGCTTTGCTTTTCCCCTTCAAGTCTAATCTAATTTTAGATGACTGATTTCCTTCCCTGGCTCCATTTATCCAATGGTCTATTCTTTTACCCTCACCCATCATAGATCACGTTTCAGCAGACACGTGGGTCTGCTTCAGGGCTCTCTATTCTAGTGCATTGCTCTTCATCTGTCTCTGCATTGATGCCACGTTACCATAATCCTAAGAATTAAGAATAATTATATCTAGAAAGGAGAGCTGTCCCATCTTGTTCTTATTCAGGAGTGCCTTAGTTCTTTTGGGCCATTTTTATTCTATATCCGTTTAAAATAAGCTTGTCAGGTTTCATGAAATATCTCATTGATGACTGATAGGACTTGCACTTAATCTTTAGTATCATTTTAAGAAAAGCAATACCTTTACAGTATTACAGCTTCCTCTGTGTGGACATGACCATTCTCTCTTCTGTGTTTCTGTATCACTCTCACTCTTCTTTAATATCTTCCAACAAATTTTAATAATTTCCCCAGTAAGGTCTTGCAAATTTGTTAGATTTCTACCTAAGAACTTTATATCACTGTGACTGCTGTTAATAGCGTCTTTTAAAAATTACGTTTTAGGGCGCCTGGGTGGCTCAGTCGTTAAGCATCTGCCTTCGGCTCAGGTCACGATCCCAGCGTCCTGGGATCGAGCCCCGCATCTGGCTCCCTGCTCAGTGGGAAGCCTGCTTCTCCCTCTCCCACTCCCCCTGCTTGTGTTCCCTCTCTCACTGTCTCTCTCTGTCAAATAAATAAATAAAATCTTAAAAAAAAAAACACTTAAAAATTACGTTTCAAGCTGTGTGTGTGTGTGTGCATGGATATGTTGTATTAGATCATGTGGAGCTAGCCATCATGACAAAAACATCAAAGCAGTGTGAGGGCTGTTCATGAAACAGTACTCGGCAGGTAAACAGGGTGGAGGAAGGCTCTCCTTCATGCCATTACCCAGGACCCAGGCTGACTGAGGTTCTGTTACCTTCAACACATGGTTTCCAAAGTTGCCTGGGGAATTAAATCCATTGCACCCAGGCGGAAGGGGAAGGAGCTTGGAGAAGCAGTGCTGGGAGGTTTTGAAAGGCATGGGTTGTGTATGGTGTACCTCACTTTTGCTTTTATTTCAATGAACAGAAATAGACACAGGACCACTTTAACTGCTGGTAGTAGGGGATATAAGTGAAGTCTGTGCCTGGAAAGCCAGTCCCCAGAAACCCTGCATTCCCGAAGTGGGAACACGCAGTTCTGCAGGGGAGATACCTGTCTCTGCCAAAGTCTGCCCCCTTGGTCTCCAACTACACTTTCACGCTCTTACTCCTACATGTAGACTACCTTCCTCCTCCTAAGTGTTGCCCCATCTGGCTCAAAGTCCAGAATATCTGGATAGTGCCCTGTACTCTCTGTAAGGTTTTCAGAGCCCTCATGGTCCAGAAACCCAAGATCTAAAGACAGTCCCTCTTTTGGGGCAGGATGGAATAGGGAAAGATGCTGGGATGCTCCATTTTTGCCTCCATTCCAGATTATAAAACTTCCTACCCCTGTTATTGGGAGTGCTGATGGCCAACAACCCTCTGCTGCCTTGCCCAAAGACATAGCAGCTTCCCAGATCTAGGGGCCATTCAGTGTGAGAATAAAAGGCCAGTGTCCCATCTCAGGACAGTGCTGAAGGGGCAGCCCACCATTAGAACCCCCTTCACGGGGTGGCTGAAGCTTCCCGTGAGACTGTGGATGAAGATCTACCTGTCTTCTCAATTCTGCTCATTGGCTTTTCTCCACAGGAGTTATTTCCAAGAGCATTTTCTGGTAACCTCCTGGTGCTAATCTCTGTCAGAGTCTGCTTCCTGTAGGAGTCCAATTGTGACTTTCCCAAAAAGCAGAACTATGGTCTAATTAAGGAATTTATTCTACTGCCAGGGTGCGGGGACCTCAGAAGTTTCACCCTATAGAGCTACTTCATTGTTATGGATTGATGTCTGTTTTCTTATTCTTCTCTGTTCTCAGTGGAGCTGTGCATGGCTGTTATCCTTTTCCCGCTGCATATTGTATTGTCTGTGATCGGGGTGGTGGAGTATCTGACAATAAAAGGGTGGCCATGAAATTATTTTGGGGGGTCATGAAACAGTCCTGCATCCCAATTGTGGTCATAGTTATATGAATCTATACATGTGGTGATATTTCACAATCTCCAACATAAAAATAAAGGAATATATAAACACTTGTGAAATCCGAATAGTGTCTATAGCTTACTGAATAGAATTATATCAGAAACAACTTTCTAGTTTTGATCATTTTACTATGGCTATGTAAGATGTTATTATTTGAGGAAGCTGGGTGAAGGGTACACAGGAACTCTTTGTACTATTTTTCCAACTTCTATGTACGTTTAAAATGATTTCAAAATCAAAATTTTTTTTTTTTTTTTAAAGGGGTTTCTTACCCATTGCTTTTAGACTCTGGTTCATGGTGAAGATTCATTTAAAATTATATCAAGTTTTTTTTCTTAACTATAAAAAGTTTTTAAGGAGAGTAAGAGAACTGCCTATTTCCACACTCATAGTTGGTCGAAAAGGATCTTTAGACTGATGGGTGAAAAGGTACCGTTGACTGGCTCTGTGTCAGTTGGTTACCATGATAGGACATTCACTACATCAAACATTCCACTTTGCTTCCAGTTCCTTGGCCACTAGGACTCTACTCCCTCTCATAGACTGGGTTTCCTGTATCTGTGAGCTTCCCACAGACCACAGACTTGGGGACACTGGAGATAGCAGATAGGTATGGGAGAGAATCCAATCCTGTTCTCAAAGAGCTTATAATCTTATTTGGGAAGTAACATGGCCACATGAAAGGGTTTGGCAATCTTAAGGATCACATGAAATAACTAAATGAGTAGATAAATAAATAAATGTGGGAAAAGGGATGAGGAGGAAATACGAGGACCGGCACAATTCTAACCGAACCGGCTTTAACACAAACAAGGCCAGTTGGTTTGGTAGTGGATTTAAGATGACTGAAAATTCTTTGACATCCCTCCCATCAGGCTGTTGGCTCTCTTTCCTGTTCCTTCATTGAGGATGCTTTAACCAGTGAAGTGCCATGGAAGGGATATTATGCCTGCTTCAGGCTAGCCTTTACGAGGCCTGGCAGCTTCCTGCTCCCTTGGAGCCCTGAGGCTTCTTGTAGGAATTTCAGATATCCTGTGGGACAGGTTCCATGGAGATGTGGAGGGGACGAGTATGGTTCAGCTTCCAGATGCCTCTACCAAGGTACCATTCATGTGACTGAGACTGTTTGGAACTCTCCAGTCTAGTCCAACTACCAGCTGAATACCGTCTAGTGACCCAGTCAACACTTGCAGATGCAAGAATCACCCACTGGAGCTCTGCCCAAGTTCCTGACTCACAAAATTATGAGTTTGGTTGGGGAACGAAAGACCTAAAAATGAGTGATTTATTACAGAGATTAGGCATTATAATACTATGAGAGAAGCCAGAAATTAAGTCTAGAAGGGATGGTTGGAGGATCAGAGAATTCACTAACTAGGGAACATGAAGGGAAAAAAAAATCGAAGTGTCTCAATCTCTTTAGACTTCTGTAATGAAACACAACAGACTGGATAGCTTACAAAAACAGACATTTATTTCTCATAGTTCTGGAGGTTGGGAAGTCCAAGATTAAGGCACCTACGTGGTTGTGTTCTGAGGAGGGCCCTCTTCTTGGTTCATAGCTGTTGCCTTCTCACTCTGCCTCTCATGGTAAGGATTCCCTCTAGACTTCTTCTGTGATGGCCCTGAATGACCTAATGAGAGCCCTCATGACCTAATCATCTCCCAGATGCCTCACTTCCTCATAGCATCAACTTCGGGGACTAGGATTTCAACTTGTGAATTTAGTGGGGGACACAAATATTTCAACCAGAGCACTAAGGCAAGCTCTTGCTTCCGCAACAGGAATAGGCTGTAATCACTGTAGGTCCCCAGGACAGGCAGTGGGAAAGAACAAGCTGGATGTAAAGCAGGGACATACTGGAACTAGCTGGGACAAATGGAATCTACAAGAACAAGCTGGCACTCACATTGGTCTCGCCTTACATGTAACCAGGATGATGGAGAAGATCTGCAGAAGGGTCTGGGGCCCCTTGCTGCAGAGCTGCATGTGTGCCTAGAAAAAAATGAGAAATTTGGTGGGAGGGTTGCTGGCCCAGGTTGCTGTTGCCTAATGAAACAAGGTGAGCCATCAAATCATCAGCAGAGTGCATGAGTTTTAGAGGCCTCTTCTGAGCTTAATGCCCACCACCACACCCCACTTCCAAATCTCATGCAGATTCCTCTGTGGCAACCCTAACCTGAACCATACAAGGAAGGGAGACCTATGAACCATAGTTCTAGCTTAGCTAAAACACCGGTTTCATATTTGGGTTTTCTACGTACTATTTAGAGGCTCATGACGGTCAGAATAGGGCTCCATGGGCCTGTTGGAAGGACTGTGTGACTTAGAAACCACCACAACATCATGCATTTTAGAATTTAATAAATGGAAAACCAAGACAAGCAACAATGAGTTGATTGCTCTTGGATGTTTTAATGAGCCAGAAATATACGTGGGAATGAAAAGTAGGATCCTTGGCTCTGAGTCCACCTGCCTCCTCTATACTAAGTTAAGGAAAGAGTGAATGCACTCATCTCAGTCTGTGCCTTATCTCATAGATCCTTCAGAAGCTTGGAATTATTTAAATGACTTCTTTTTCTCCATAGAGGAAAGTTTGTTGCATTAGCTCTTTCCTTCGTGACAGGATTGAAAGTCACATCATTAGCAGATTTTGCAATTTCCATTTCTCCTCAGGGGACATGATGGGTTCGAACTTAAGCACAGGTGTTCAGTGAAGACCATAGCCTGTGATTCAGGTTAAATGTGACATAATTTTGTAAGTACTCAGCTTCTTCGCACCAAAGCAGCATTATCAAATATAGACGGCCTTTCATGGCTTTCTAGGATTTAGTGTGACCTCAGAATCTTGACACTTCACGTTTCTTTCGAGGGCAAACTTGAGCTCTCCTCCCTTGCTGTTTTCATGTCTAATGAATGTGTTTTTCTTGAGAGGCTTTGATGTCAGGTTATTTCTCACCCAGAGCTACACTTTAATGTGTTATCTGAGGAGCGCAACTACTAGAGTTTTACAGTGTCATTAAATTAGGTAGGCGTGGGAGCTGCTGCAGCAAAGGAAGGCCAGAATCTTTCCATTTTACTATGAAAGAGTCCCCATTGGAAAGGGAAAGGGGTTGTTTTTCATTTTTATTTGGTCTTTGGTCTTAGGAAGAACGGAAAGAAGAAGGTTTTCCATTTGCATTATGCCATTATGGGATTTCAAATAACATACTGTACAAAGGTGATTACAGTTAATTTTAGCCTTTGTGAGAACTCAGCCAACAAGGCTCAGTCCTCTCAAGAGGTTGGGTTGCACAGAGAACAAAAAGAATTACTGGTTTCAGGATGGAGGGAAAATAACAACATCAAGAAAGACAGCTCCCCCTTTTTTTCTTAATGATTTGGCAGAGGACTCCAACACTGTTCTTAAGTTACTCCTAGTGCCCCTGGCATGACTACAACAGACTTGCAGTTCTAGGGACTTTCGGGTTCCTACAGGTTAATGAGCACCTAGACTAATAGTGCTCTTGGGAATTCAATTCAGAGTTTTATGTAAGGTAATATCCGCTTCCATGGAAATAATTTTTTTTTATTTTTATTTTTTTTTTTATTTGCGAGAGAGAGAATGAGAGAGAGCACGAGAGGGGAGGAGGGTCAGAGGGAGAAGCAGACCCCCCAGCTGAGCAGGGAGCCCGATGTGGGACTCGATCCTGGGACTCCAGGATCACGACCCAAGCCGAAGGCAGTCGCTTAACCAACTGAGCCACCCAGGCGTCCATAAATATTTTTTATCTACACAGAAGTTTTGGCTCTTAGGATTAAAACAAAGTCATCTATCGGGTAATTTTTTCTGAAATTTCCTACCCAAGCTAGAACAGCAGCAAAGTCAAACCCAGTTTTATGCTGCTGCTGCTGATGATCATCATCATCATTAACACCTTCATTTTCGTTTAGTTTAGGATAGCTTATTCTTCAGAGCAAACATAAACTGATCTGAGTCTATGCACAAGAGCATAATAAATGCTAAGAGAAATGCCACTCTGCATTAATGAATGCATTGCATTAGAGTCGGCTAGTAGTCTCTTGGCAATAGAGATGTTACTGGATGTCATTATATTTGAATTTAGCTTTTGTGACCTTTAGAGGCTAGCTAACATAGAGGAAGAAAGGAAGACATATCTTATTGTGCAGACAATGCACACTGTAAGACAGGTTGCAAAAAGCTCTTGGTTTCATCACATAAATCTCTTTGCCTCAGAGAGGTTGGAGAGATCTTCGTAATTCATGGGCACAAACTTTAATTTACTATTTTTCCTGGGTGCCACTGAGGGATGGGAGGAGGGAAAAAACCTTATTACAAGGTGCACTGTTCTATTAGGAGAAAAAAAGGATGTGAAGAGAGGATCCAGGGATTGCTGATCACGATGCATTTGCTTGTTATCAAGAACATCAAGTAAAATTTCTTTGTACATAATTGTTTGAAAAGTCTTGCAGCATTATTAATTTTCTTTTGGACTCCACATACATACTGAGGCACTGGGCTGGTACTTTGAATGGATGGTTACATTTTCTGTTATGTCAGGATAAATTGAAGAAAATCATTTTCATGACTATCTCTTTTTATGGGAACCCATTTTTTTTTTTTTTTTTTTTTGGTATATCCCTTGAAGTAATGTATGTGACAGATGGAATGGGTTTGAGAATCAAGTGAGTGACAAAGTGGGCAGAGATGGATCATGTACCCTCCTTTTTCTTATTGGGATTTCTCATGATGTTGGGGGAGAAGTTTTCGAAATATGAAAACTAGGTAGAAAGAACCACCTCTTTGGATTATGATCTTGATCTTGTTTGCAGTGTACTAAAAGAGGCCCGAAGCGTCTGGACTGTGGTTTTGTTTCTGGTAATGCTATGTAGTCCCATGTCCCAGCTCTGAGGTAGAGCAGCAACAATACTCTTTATTATTATTGTTATTATTATTCCCAGTTATCCTTGGGGTGCAGCAGTAAGTCATGTGTGGTAGAGACCAAACCCACAGCATGAACGCTTTCACGTCCCATTTAACGCTTGAGATGGCCAAGTCGGAGATGCAAGGCCACAGGCAGTCCCTCGGAAAGAGATTTCTCGGTGTTCACGGCAGCACTAGAAGTCCTCACACCTGCCACTCATAGGTGTCGCTGGCCCTGTTTTGCCGATCGTAAGCCTACTTTCTCAAGACACTTCCTAAAGAGGGGCTCTCAAGGCAACACTCTTAACACCGGCCCAAACTCTACAGTGTACCCAGGATCTCAAGAGCACAAATCATGCTGGCAAATAACATTTACTATGTAAATCAAATAACACATTCATTATCTCTGAGGACCTTGAAACTAGGACTGGAAATTAAGTTGAGTTTCAGGCTACCTCTGCTCTGCTTTGAGGAAAACAGCAGGGAGTTGGAAATATTGTCATGAACACCAGTAATACTGTGGTTTGAGAATGTTTAGCCCCTAGTGAAACTAGTGATTTATACATCCTGAAAATAGTAATGATGATTAAAACAGTAGAGGAGAGTTTTTCTTTTCTCAGTAATATTCACAGATGAACAGGTAAGACCACAAAGGAGGTTTCTCATACCCCCCCCTCTTTTTTTTTTTTTATCACGGCACAGCAGGAGGAATATTCTAGATTCAGGACCTATCCCCCGGGGGCTGATATGTTCAGGGACAACTCACAGTAGGTACAAAGTGGGACATGCTACAAAACAGGCACGTTCGCCATTTCACACTTCTGTGTTTTTGAATAGTAAATTGTTCTGAAACCATAGGCATTGTGTCTGTGTGATAGGCGAGTGTATTAAAATATTAATTTTTATTTGCTTTCCCCAAGTTTTTTCTAAGCAGGTAGACAGCCCGTTCGTATTTTTATTCTTCAGAGTGTTTTTGTAGAGCTAAAAGCAGAAGCTGCCTGAAGTCAGTGGTGGTTTCTGTCTTTTGTAATGACCGAAGTTCTTTGAAGGCATGATGCTGGTGTCTCCGAGGGAGGAGGGGGAAACTGGGCTTCTCAGGAGAAACCAGCGCAAACCTCCTGGATGCAACAGTACAGCAGAAGATGTTTGCAAAGCCCTAGGGAAAGGAGGAGCCGCTGTAATGACTGCAGTGGAACCCAGAATTGGATTTAAATGTATTTAAAGAGAATATATTTGATATGTCCTATACACTAGAGTTCATGGGATGGGATTCATACCTTCCTGGTTTTTTTTTTTTTTTTTTAATGTGTCCTGGCAGTTCTGTGATACCTTGTATATCGTCTGCGTAAGTCATTCTACTGGATTGTAAGCTGCAAGGGTATACTAATTAATAAGCCCCTGTCTCTCAGCTTCACACACTCCCTTTTACACTCTAGTTTGTGATGCTGGCCCTGAGACTGTTCCATCATGTGTCCGCTTTGCCCTTCCAGCTGTCGGTTAGGTTCTGCCATTAGGGTCACTGGAGGGAGGTGAAGTGTTGAAGGGGAAAAGGAACACTTTCCTTCCCGTTTGCTTTCTGTCCCCCTAGGAACACGTCTCAGCTGCGGCAGCTCATCCTGGTAGGAGCACTTGATCGAAATTTGCAGTTTTCCAGCTCAAGGAAGCACTGACACTGTGCCCTCCCACTGACCCAGTATTAGTAGGCCAGGCCTCCCTTCTCAGAGCTCTGCTTCCCAGGGCCACACAGACTTTCTGTGAGCTGAGGCACTAGTGCCTACCGGCTGATCTCTCCTTGGAGGTCTGAGGGACCAATCTGTGGGTCTCCAAAATTCCAAGCGTTAAAAATTCTAAACTTTTCCCTCTGATCCTTCAGTTCTAGGGGTGAAATCTGTGACTTACTCCATTTGATACTTGAGTGTTTCTTTTATTATGTCTTCTCAGCTCTTCTGTAGCTAGTTAACTCTGCTGTATGTTCTGTATATGATATTCTGTCTGATAAGTAACTGGTCTGGTTTCTGTCTCCTGACAGGACCCTGAAAGACACAAAGGGACTTTTTCTTACATGAGGCACTTTCACCTCTAATGGTTGGAATGGTGTCTTGCATTTAGTACATGCTCAGCAATGTACCTTGCTTTGGCTTAATTTATTGCCATGGTATAGCAAGAGGATTGTCTTTAAAGCCTACTGGTGAAGACCAAGAGCTTTGGAATTTGATAGAGATGGGTTGAAATCTCAGGTCTGCAACTTAGTAGCTGTATTATTTTAAGCAAATTACTTAATTTATTTCCTCATCGGTAAAATGGACATAAATAAACTATCTACCTGAGAGTGTTGCTGCGAACATCAGTGGGCCACTGTAGGCAAAACTGAGCACCTAGTAAGTGTTCAATAAATTGTAGTTAGGATTTGTACAAAAGAGAGGAAACTCAGAAGGAGAAGAGGAGTTTACAAAGTCATATAGCCTTGAAAGAAGGTGAAAGAGGGGAAGAAAAAAGATTAAAAAAAAAAAGCAGAGTGTGTGTTGGAATGGGGGGGAGAATAGATGGTAATATAGAGAGGACAGTGGGCGTATGGGTGAAGGTGACTGCACTGATTTTAGGTAAAATATGCAAACTTATAATGAAGGCTCCATAGTGTGTTTCATCTCGTCCTTTGTCCACTTAAAAAATAACGGTAAGTCACACAAAGATGTTTAATTGATGCAACTTAAGGGAACTGAATTTCCAAAAATAAAAAATTTCTTCATATCTAACTGCTTGTATTATAAACCTTTCTAAAGGAGATTACATATTTCATTTATTCTTTCTACGGACTTAGACTCTGGTAGAGAAATGTCCCTTCCCACCTTAATAACATGTCAAATGTTGCTTCTGATCTCTTCCTGAAACTGCTCCCTTCTTTTTCTGTTGAATTGAAGAGTCCGTGCTGTTAAGCATGTGTCTTGTAACAATTCTGTCACATCCTTCAATTGTACTGTAAAAGCATAAAGTTCTCATTTGCTCAAGCTGAGATTTCCATCTCAATTGTGTGGAATGACAGGCTGCAATTTGTGTATAGGCTCACAAACCAGTGATTGGGCTGAGCTCATGTCATGTGATCTTTCTCCTGGTACATTTTCTAGTGTTTGTATGTTATGCTGGATGCCAGCTATAAATTAGTCAGTGCCCATGCAAAGCATGGTGGTGAGTTTGAAAATAGTATTTCATGTCTTCAGAGAAGGTCTCATGGACCAAACCACCCAGTGCATGTTGTCTTTGACAAATAAGTCAATAAGGATGACATTCAGTTTAGCTGACCTGTAACAATTGCTCTGGTTTAAAAAAAAAAAAAAAAAAAAGGGGCACTTTGCTTGCCACAGCACGAAGATGCACACCACTAATGCTGGTCACCATGAATGTTGTTCAGGTTTGTTTATCCCTATACTGAATTGTTCTGGGTGACTATGATTAATGCAGGCAAGGTCAATGGTAAGAGCAGACACAAAAAAACCTGTAGAATAAAACCCAATTCATACTTGTTCTTGTAGCATATATGCATCTATGTGTGTGTGTATACACACGCACACACACACACACACACGGTAAATATACAAATACATATGTGTGTGAAGCACAATTTCTCTCTGCTATAATCTGTTGTCCCCTCCTCAAAAAGGAAGGAAAAAGTATTGTGACTGCTGTGGGTCCTGTAAAACTAAACTCCAGAGATGGGCTTCCTCTCATCATTAGTCCTACTGACTGTATAAGGGAAGCACCAAAAGTGTGTGTGTGCGCGCGTGCATGCATGTATGTGTGTGCCCATGTTCCCTTGTGTATATGTGTGTGAGAGAGAGAGAGGAAAAAAGAGAGAGAAAGAGAGAGACTTAATGGTTAATGGTTAAGCCACAAGACTTAGAGGCACCAGGGCAACTAGACATGGTGCCTCTCAGGACGCAGAGCCAGTAAAGATGGAAAAGCAGATTCTGCTGTTTGTTTTGTCATTTGTTTTTTTAGGCTCCACATATGAGTGAAATCATCTGATATTTGTCTTTCTGAGTCTGATCTATTTCACTTAGAATTTTACCCCCAGGTCAATCTGTGTTGTTGCAAATGGCGAGATCACCTCCTTTTTTACGGCTGAGTAGTTGGGTCATATGGTGACAGACAATAGCGACGCTTGTGGTGAGCGCAACGTAAGATGTTGAATCACTGTGTTGCACACCTTAAATCAATGTAACGTGTGTGTCAGCTGTACTCAAAAAATAAAAAAGATACAAATCTAGTAGATGAGAAATGGTGAACAGGAGGCAGTCTCGTTCAGTGTAAGTGACCGTTCGTGACTCTAACTGGTCATTTATATACAAAGGATAAGTTTTAATGGACAGGAACAATTTAAAGGACCTAGGGCAGAGTAGAGTGCAATTAACAGTCTGCTTTTTCCTAAAAGACCTCCAAATTCTCTTTCCTTACAATTTTCTGCTTATGGTCTGCCAGGGACTAAAGATTCAGATAACAAAATGTTAAACTGTTGTTCACATTAAAGATAAAGCAGTTTTGAATGAAATCATATATGTAGAACAAGCATGGGATTTAACCCACAGATGGTTTGATATGTGTAATGGGTTCTCAGAGGTCTTTATTCTGTGTCCTTTCAGGAGAGTTAGGATTTTAAGGAATGCAATTACCATATATGGAAATAATGAATTATTATATTTTATTAATATTAAAGATGTTTGTTGAATAAGTCTGAGTTAAGACTGTGGAGAATTATAAAGCTTTTCCAATACCAGTAAAATATAATTTCATAATTACTTGGAAATTTTACATTCAAGAAGTTGTAAAAAATAATTAGGCATTTTATTAGGAAGACTATGATCACATGAAGAAAAAAGTTTATTTAAAATAGCAGTCTTTCTTCAGAACTCTATTTATAAATTATAGCAAACAAGTAGCTAAATATTTAATTAGAATGAAATAAAAGTATTATGAATGTACTGTAAAAGCTCTGCACTGAGCAGGAGGTTAAAATTCAGTGTCAATTTAAAAAGTCAAAGGGTAAAAACTGCACGTATATGAAAATTATTAGGAATGCAATTCCATTTAAGGATGCTTTGAGTCCTTGCTCTGAATATCACCTTCTCATTCCCTCTGGTCCTACCCAAATCCACATTTAATAATTCATTTATTTATTCATTTGTTAATTTATTCAAAACATGTTACTGAGGCATCCACCATATGCCCAAACTATTCCAGCCATAGGTAATAGAGCAGTGAACATGACAGCTACAGTCTCTGTCCTCTTGGAGCTTATGTTTTAGTGAAGGAGACAAAAAATAACCTAGTAATCCAAGAAATACATCAGATGTTTTCAAAAGAAGATCTCAAGATAAATAAAGTAGAAAAAGCAAATAGGAAAGGAATGTATGGGGGCTGGTATGTGACATATTAGATGCAGTGGTGACTAAGGCCTCCTGGAGAAGGTGGTATGTGATCAGTCTTGAATGCTGTGAGGACATGAACCATGAAGGGACCTGAGCTTCTCTGCTAGAGGCGACTCACAGGTCAAGGACTTGAGGCAAAAATAAACCTGTCCTGTTCAAGGAAGAGCGAGAAGACCTCAGGCAAAGGCGGAGTGAGGGAAGGGAAAATGGTAGGAAATAAGGTTGGAGGGATGTATTAGTTACATGATATTACCTATTACTCTCGGTTTTCTGAAACAGCAGCCGTTTTCTTGGTCATAGTTCTGCAGTTTGAGCTGGGCTTAGCTGGGTGGCTCTCCTGCCACCATGTCTAGGCTCTAGTCATCTGCTGGTTTGACTGAGGCTAATGGTCTGAGATGGTCTCACTCACATATCTGATGGTTGGTGCTAGCCCTTGGCTGAGTCATGTGTCCCCAGCCAGTTTCTTTACATGGTAATGAAGTATTCCAAGAATGTAAGCCCCAGTTCCCAAGCACTTAACAAGCATCTTCATAGATCATGTTTGCTGATGTCCCAAAGACCAAAGCAAATCACATGTTCAAGTACAGCATCAAGGTGGAAGGAGAATGTGCAGGGGTTACGATGCTAGGAGGCTAATTCACTGGGCCTATGAGTGTGAAAATATACCACAGCAGGCATTGAAGGGGCCAGGTGACATTATTCCTTCTTGTCTTCCAACTCCTCTTCCTTTTCTTTTCCTTTTCAAAGCTCTAGACTGCTTTATGGTTCTCCCAAGAGTTCAGATGAAGGCCCTGCCATCCTTGAGCAATTAAAAATGCTTCCCAACCCTGTTCACATAATGCTACATGCACACAAAAGTAATATTCCAATGGACTACTGGACTAATTAGATTAAATCCTTGCTGCTAGACGTGACCAGCCCTGGTTTCTGGGGCAGCAGTGATAGCCTACAGCGTCTGGGTGGTACACTAATTTACTCTGATGTGCTGTTTGAGAAGTTCTAACTTAAAGAGTTCTAATTTAAAGAGTTCTAACTTAGAGTTCTAACTTAAACAGATTCTCCCTCTGATGCCTTCCTTGAGTCTCACCACTTTCAGATCGTAAGAACAGCTAACGTATTTGAAAGATCCTTATTCTGACCCAATATTCATTATCCTCTTCTCTCCTGCTTAGTAGAACACAGATTTTGTTTGAGGCAGGAATGTCCTGTTACCAAGCAATGACTCCTGATGGATCCAAGTCAGTCTTGGGGATCGTTTCCTTCACTTTCTCAGGGTTAGTTTGAACTAGGAGTATTCATCCTATCAATCTAGCTAGGGAAGAAATAAGGGAAGCCTGCTGGGTGGTGTGTGGGGGGGTCCTTTAGTGGAAAGCTTTAACTATCCTAATTCAAGGTACAAGCGGTGTTTGTGACAACCTTTCTCTATCATTTTTCTCTTGGATATGGACATGATGCCTGAAGATGTGACAGCCATCTTGCTAGAAAGAGAGAAATGTTGGGAGATTGCCAGAGACATGGCCTTCAAATATATATTAGTTTCTTCGGGCTTCTGCAACAAATTACCACAAACAGGGTGGCTTGCAACATCAGGAATTTATTCTCTCAGGGTTCTGAAGGGCATGAATCTGAAACCAGTGTATCAGGAGAGCCATGTTCTGGCTCTTTAAGGAGTATCCTTCCTGGCCTGTTCCAGCTTCTGGTGGGTCTAGGTGATCTTTGGTATTCCTTGGCCTGTAGATACATCCCTCCAATCTCTGCCTCCATCTTCATATCACCACTGAGGCTTGACTCTCTAGCCTTCTGTTCTGCTAGGTATTGCAGAAGCACATGTTGACCTAGAGGGGCCAGAAGATCAAAGGAGCTGAAATGCTGAGCTACGACCTGGAGGATAGCTCCTCAGAAACTTCTCTCCAGAGAACCCGTCTGCCAAGAAATTAGCACGGAGGGGCTGTATGAAAGTTGGAGGATGTTTGTTGTCATAGAAAACCTAACCTGTCTTGACTCACATACTCTCTTTGCTGGGTAAAGAAGGGGGAGAGGCTCTAAATATTTATATGGTGATATTCTTCACACATGCATCTTCTCATTTAATCATCCAGACAAACCCATAGGTAAGTACTACTCTCTTACATCTGTCTTATAAGCAAGGATACAATGGCTTGGAGAAGTGAAGTTGCACAAGGGCTCACAGCTACTAAGGTGGGAGAGATGGGGCTTAAACTCAGTCAGAGCCCATGCTCTTAGAGTTCCTGCTCTCATTGCCTTCCCCAATACTCATTCACTCACCAGGTGAGCCACTGGACTCTTTCACACGCATCACCCTCCTTCCATATCTGGCTAGTACCATTTCTATTCATGGTCTCATCCCAGAGGATTGTATACCAAGTTTAATCAGAGAAGAGGTGTTTTCCTTGATTTTATGAAACTGTTATATTCTGCTCATTATAATGATGTGAGAAAACTGATTAAAAGAACAATAGGCCTGGGGTGCCTGGGTAGCTCAGTCGTTAGGCGTCTGCCTTCAGCTCAGGTCATGATCCCGGGGTCCTGGGATCGAGCCCTGCATCGGGCTCCCTGCTCAGCGGGAAGCCTGCTTCTCCCTCTCCCACTCCCCCTGCTTGTGTTCCCTCTCTCGCTGTCTCTCTCTCTGTCAAATAAATAAATCTAAAAAAAAAAAAAAAAAAAGAGCAATAGGCCTGTAGTTAATAATACTGTATTTATACACTTAAAAAATTGGCAAAAGAGTAGATTTCATGTTAAAATGTTCTTACTACAATAAAAATGAAAAACGAGAAATTGGCTCTCTTGCAAAATATTCACAGATATGCAAATACACACATGCATATTATCATGGTAAAAAGGCTCTTTCAAGTGCTGAGTAGATAGTATTTATTATACTTAATCATAGTGTATCTTGTTTTTATTTCTAAACTGGACATTGAATGGTCACGCATTCATGGATTTAAATATGTTTCTGTGATGTACACATAACTAATCTATGGAAGGCATAGGTAAGCCAATCCATATAAGATTAGTTCATGTGGGGTGAGGTGCGTTCAAATGACCCATTTCATTTTAGTCCCCCTTTCTAGTTGATTGGTTCAGCAGAAATTTCCATTTGTCCGAACCACTCTGCTGACCTCTCTCTCAGTTGCCTTGAGAAGTTGTAAGTTTCCCTTCAAACTACTCCGACTCTTAGAGTGACCACACTTCACAAAGCTTTATGAAACATCAAATTCTTGTCCCTGAAATAAAAGTCTAGTGACATTCATTGTGAATGTTTTCCTTCAGCTGGGTGGAATGGAAACTTTTCTGTTTTCATCTCTTCAAATAACTGTCAGGTCACATAGAGGCCACAAAGAAATCAACAGAAAAACTTGCTGCTCAACACATCAGTGGTTCTAGCCATTGTTGTGAGAAAGTGAATAGGATGCATTTTCCTGACATAAGCTACCTTCTTTTTAGTTTTGCCTGTGCCTTCCAAATTCAAGAAGCTGTGATTCAAAAAATAAATGCAGTTTGCATGTTTATATTAAAAGTCTACTTCAAATATTCTCATTGAGTATTCTATCGTTTTTAAAAAGTACATGAGTTTCAGATATAGATAAATAAGACTATAGTCTATGACCTCTGGCCTCTAGATTTGCTACTGCATTTGATAAAAATTAGAGCAGTCAGATCTGTAGCAGTCGGATTTTATTGTAGTTCCTGATAAAGTAAACCTTTGTAAGTTTGAATCCTTCTTTAAAGGACATCAGGACAACCAACTAGAATTTATAAAAAGTATTAATGTTTGAACATTCTTACAAAGCAAGATGAAGAAACATTTTCTAAATTTCTTGTTGCTTTCACTCTAATATAGCTCCTTAAGTTGTATTTAAAATATAAGGCATTAGCTGATATTTGAAGACATCTAATTAAATGCTTACTGCTTAGGGCTGGTGAACATGAAATAAAAAGTCAGCAGAAAGTATCACTGGTGACTGCTTTCTACAAAGAGAAATTCAGCTGGTTTCATATTACATCCCTATACCAACTTTTTTCTAACTGTGTCCACAGGACATGATTCAGTCTGATTCCCTTGTTGAGTGGAGTGAGTCAGGGTGATGGTAACAACTGCCTCTAAAAAGGTAAAGGATTCCAAATTCACATAGTGCCATGTCCTTAATTTGCCTGTGCTACCACAGAGAGGACCCAAAGCTGAGTGTGGAACATTTTGGTCCTAGAATCCTGGTGAAAACTACATGTACTCTACAGCAAAATTCATGTCCTTATCAATAGATTATGAAATTGGTATTGTTTGTATATTTGACCATCTCAAAGCTCCCAAAGAGTCTAGTTTATAAGAAAAACAATAAATCATAAGTCATTTGCTATTCATAGAAATATAGCTATTCTTTATATGATGTTAATGAGAATAGGGATCCTTTTTTTTTTTTTTAAGTTTAGACTTTGATGTATGCTTTGGGTACTCAAGTATTGCATAAAACGTACTCCAAAATTCCATGATCTAAAGCAAAGCCAAATGGAATAGGAGAAGAATATTTGTGAACCGTGTATCTGATAAGGGGTTAATATACAAAATATATAAGGAACTGAAATAACTCAATAGCAAGAAAACAAATAACCTGATTTTAAAATGGGCAAAGGACCTGAATAGACATTTCTCAAAAGAAGATATACAAATGGCCAATAGGTATATGAATAGGTGCCCAACATTAATAATCATAAGGGAAATACAAATCAAGACTATAGTGAGTTGTCATCCTCACACCTGTTAAAATGGTTATTATAAAAAAAGACAAAAGATAACAAACAAGTATTGGTGAGGATGTGGAGGAAAGAGGACCCTTGTGCACTAATGATGGGAATGTAAACTGATACTTTCGTTATCGAAAGCTATGGAGGTTCCTCAAAAAATTAAAAACAGAACTACCATATAACCCAGCAATCCCACTTCTGGGTATTTATGCAAAGGAAATGAGATCGGTATCTGGAAGAGATATCTGTATCCCCATGTTTATTGCTGCATTATTCACAGTAGCCAAGAGATGGAAACAACCTAAGTGTCCACTGATAAATGAATGGATAAAGAAAATGTATAAGAAAATGTATGTGTGTGTGTGTGTGTGTGTGTATAGAGAGAGAAAGAGAGAAAGAACAATATATATATATAATGAAATATTATTCAGCCATAAAAATAAGGAGATCCTGTCATTTGAGACAACATGTATAAACCTGGGGGACATTTTGTTAAGTGGAATAAACCAGACACAGAAAGACATATATTGTATTATCACACTTACATGTGGTATCTAAAAAAAGTTGAATTCATAGAAACAGATTGTAGAAGGGTGGTTACCAGGGGCTGGGAGGTGAGGGAAATGGGGAAATGTTGGTCAAAGGTACAAAGTTTTAGATATGTAGGATGAATAAGTTCTGGAGATCTATGGTAGAGTGTGGTGCCTCTAGTTAGCAATACTCTGTTACGTAATTAAATTTTTCTAAGAGAGACCTTAATTATTCTCACAAAAGGAAAAATAAAACCAGGTAACTATGTGAGGTGATGGGTGTGTTAATTATCCTGATTGTGATAATCTTTTCAAAATGTGTACATATATTAAAAGGTCACCTTGTACACCTTAAATATAGGCAATTTTGTCAATTATACCTAAATAGAGCTGGAAAACAAAACAGTTACTCCCTCATGAATTGTAATTGGACAGGATTTGGTATGGTCAGTGTGCCTCTTCTCTGTGTGGTATCACCTGGGATGGTGCAATGTAGCTGATAGATCTACTTCTAAGCTGGCTCACTCACATGGGGTGATTATTGATGGCTGTAAGCTGGGAAGCCCCACTGGGCTGTTGGCGAGAGGCCCTGATTCTTCTTCACCTGGACCTGGCTGTGTGGCTGCTCGGGCTTCCTCACAGCATGGGACCTGGGTTCCAAGAGGGAGAACGTAAAAACCACTAGTCCTCTTAAAGCCTAGGCCCCAAATTGGGGCGCCTGGGTGGCTCAGTCGGTTAAGCAGATGCTTTCGGCTCGGGTCATGATCCCAGGGTCCTGGGATCAAGCCCCACATTGGGCTCTCTGCTCAGCAGGGAGCCTGCTTCTCCCTCTCCCTCTGCCTACCCTTTGCCTACTTGTGCTGTCTCTCTCTCTCTCTGTCAAATAAATAAATAAATAAAATCTTAAAAAAAAAAAAAAGCCTAGGTCCCAAACTGACACAGCATCTTTCCTGCTGTATTTTAACAGTCAAAGCAGTCCCAGGCCAGCCTAGATTCAAGAGAGTGAAGAAGTAGACTCCATTTGATATAAGAGTGACATGCATATACAGGAAAGGAATGAATTGATAGTGGCTATCTTTGCATCCAAGCCCCCACACTGTAATTAATAGAAGACAAAAGCTTTGAAAGCAGGAATGAGTAACTTTGGACATTTGATCTTGGGTCAGTATGATCCCCCGTATTCATCTCAGGAGCTTTTAGTAACTCCTTTTCAATTGTTGAATAATTAATTTCTTCTTTGTAAATGTCAGTTACCTGTGTTTATTTGAAAGAGAGGAAAAACTGGTGTCCATCACAAAAGTCTATCGACCCAGAGAACACTGGGAACAAGGGACACTTAAAACCACAGTGTGGCTCATAACCATCTGACTTGATAGTGTTCAGGAATACCTGGAAATCTGACTAGCTTTCTGGATTGTTGTATTTCTCAATATGATCATAACTAATATTAGGTACTTTTTTGGCTAGAGATTAAAAAAGAATATTTAAAGATCAAGACAGGAAATAGAAATATATGAGACATAAAATAGTTGAATTTGCTGGACTTTGACTCAGACTAGAGGAATAAATGCTTGCATACCACAAAAGTAATTTTTTTACCTAACTCCTTTATAAAGAATTTCATCTGAGAGATGGTTTCTCTCTAGGCAAAACTAGAATAAACATTTTTTGGTGAGGCTACTGTTTTCAGTGTCAAGTTGGGCCTTTCAAGCTTAATATAACATGGTCAGGAGAATTGAGAAGGTTATATTAGGGTTTCTCAACCTTGGGGCTACTGACATTTTAGGCTGGATAATTCTATGCTGTTCTGTGCATTATAGGATGATTAGTAGCATCCCTGGCCTCTAGCCACTAGATGCCAATAATTCACACCAGTTGTGACGATCAGAAGTATCTCCAGACATTGCCAAATGTTCTCTGGGGTGAAATTTCCCCTTTTGAGAACCACTGGGTTTTAATAAATTTATAATTAGAGAAAACATTTTTTCTCTGAGGCCACTTTCTTTGTCTCAGTAGTGTTCCTCTGTCTGCCCTTTCATAGTTGGAGGTATCTTCATGAGCTAGTTTTATCTTCCATTTAAATGATAAAAAAAAGACTCCTTCAATTTAAAATTTGAATTGATGTTTCAGGAAATATAAATGAGTACGTTTGCTTATTCTTAATGCATTTTACCCCAGTGCTATTTGTGGATGCTCCCAATTAGTGACTTTTTACTTTAAGAATGCTAAGAAAGAAATTCATAAAATAGAAAATATAAGCAAGACTTATAGATCATAGTGCTCAAGAGAACCTTCACTGTCAACTATCACAGACTCTCATGACAGAGCTAGAAGGGCTTTAGATGCATGTTGCCAAACTGCTAATTTGCAAATGAAGAAATTGAAGTTTAGAAAGATCATTTGACTTAGTCATATCCTCAGACTTAATCACAGGCAGAATCCAAAGTAGAAACCAAAATCTCCCCATTTTCAGCTCAACTCTCTTTTCACTATCCCATGGTGCTTTTCAAGGGAGCCTTCCCTTATTATCTTCATGGTGCAGTATTTTTACATAAACATATGCTACAGTATTTTTAGACAGAACCCAATAGCACTGTGGGTGTAAGATTGAGAAGCTGCAGGAAGAGAGGAGGTAGCAAGGAATGCTTATTTCAAGGAAATTTTATGTCTGTGGAGTCTGTTAGGATGAGGTTTAACTGTACCAATAAACACTTGTATATGTATTTTCTATTTCAGGGTTTGGCTATGACTATATCTACTTATGAAACTACCTCATCCTCTGCTCTCCCACTTCCAGTAGCCTGGAGTGATTATTTGGCATTGACACCATGCTCTTGGGAGTATGATTTACCTTCCTATTTAAGAAACAGGCAGATCTAGTTCCAAAGTTATTCCCTAGGGAGACATTCACACTATAGCTTGAATCTATTTTGACTGTTTTCCCAGAGAAACTGGGCCTGAGGAGCAAGATAAAAGGGGTGTTAGCAGCCCACCTTACAGTGATGGGGAGAAGCATCCAGAGAAAAAGCTGCTTAGAGAGGTCTCAGCCAGCACTTTCTCCAACAAGGTTCTGCTGTCTCTACTTTCTAGGTTCCTCCCAAACCTCTCTGTGCTGCCCTTTTGCTATCCCTGATGCCAGAAAACTCCTCTGTTGTTCAGCCAATTCATTTTACATTTAACCTTTAAAATTTAGGATAACTCTTCTAACATGCATTTGTTGTGAGGCAATTTACAGACCCTAGCAACTGACTCAGGATGAGCATGTGCTAAAGAAAGGTAAGACATACTCATCTTATTCTGCAGATTGGGAAATGCAGCCACAAGAAGTTAAGGATATGTCTGAAGATCCAAACCACTTAAGCAAAAAAGCTGATGACTCAGTGCTTTCTCTTAGACCCTGTTCTTCCAATACTTTTTAATGCACCGTCTTTAAGATGAACTAGAAAGAAATATTTAGCATCTCGTCTGCTGAAAAAGAGAAAATCTGAGATGTGGGAGTCAAAAGTAAATGTTAATAGTGTGGGAGGAAGGAGTAGGTATTCTCCACTATCTTTCATCTTCCTCTCTCTGAATAGTATTTGAAACAAATAATTTACTGAAAAAAATAGAAGGATTAAATGAAACTATCATTGTTACTCTAGAACTTGATTCCGAAGTATTGGTTAGGGTCGGTGCTCTAGTAGAGAGAGCAATGGTCATGAATTCTCAAAAAGACAGTTTGTTAAACATCTGGTGAGTAAACCACTTCAAATTCTTTTGAATGTAGGCAGGTAATATATGCATGGATGAATAGATGAATGGATGAATGGATAGATAAAGAGGTGAACCACAGACAGAAAACTTAGGCTTCTTACTACACCAGTAAGTATGTAAATCAGCTTTCAATTGGTTGGAACTTTCTTTTTTTTTTTTATTTAATTTTATTTTATTATGTTATGTTAGTCACCATACAATACATCATTAGTTTTTGATGTAGTGATCCATGATTCATTGTTTTCGTATAACACCCAGTGTTCCATGCAGTGTGTGCCCTCCTTAATACCCATCACCGGGCTAACCCATCCTTCCACTCTCCTCCCCTCTAAAACCATCAGTTTGTTTCTCGGAGTCCATAGTCTCTCATGGTTCGTCTCTGCCTCCGATTCCCCCCCCCCTTTCATTTTTCCCTTCCTTCTCCTAATGTCCTCCATGCTGTTCCTTATGTTCCACAAATAAGTGAAACCATATGATAACTGACTTTCTCTGCTTCACTTATTTCACTTAGCATAATCTCCTCCAGTCCCATCCATGTTGATGTAAAAGGTGGGTATTCATCTTTTCTGATGGCTGAATAATATTCCATTGTATATATGGACCACGTCATCTTTATCCATTCATCTGCTGAAGGGCATCTCGGCTCTTTCCACAGTTTGGCTATGGCGGACATTGCTGCTATGAATATTGGGGTGCATATGGCCCTTCTTTTCACTACATCTGTGTCTTTGGGGTAAATACCTGGTAGTGCAATTGCTGGGTCATAGGGTAGCTCTATTTTTAATTTTTTGAGGCACCTCCACACTGTTTTCCAAAGTGGCTGTACCAACTTGCATTCCCACCAACAGTGTAAGAGGGTTCCCCTTTCTCCACAACCTCTCCAACATTTGTTTCTTGCCTTGTCAATTTTTGTCATTCTAACTGGTGTAAGGTAGTATCTCAGTGTGGTTTTGATTTGAATTTCCCTGATGGCTAATGATGATGAACATTTTTTCACATGTCTGTTAGCCATTTGTATGTCTTCTTTGGAGAAGTGTCTTTTCATGTCTTCTTCCCATTTTTTGACTTGATTATTTGTTTTTTGGGTGTTGAGATTGAGAAGTTCTTTATAGATCTTGGAAATCAGCGCTTTGTCTGTAGTGTCATTTGCAAATATCTTCTCCCATTCTATGGGTTGCCTCTTTGATTTGTTGGTTGGAACTTTCTTCTGAGATTATATGTTCAGATTTTCCATTCCTGTCTCATCATTGGTATATACTCTGCTGCTCCCTTTCCCCCCAGATGCAATCAATACGTCTTTCCCCCGGGAAGGATCAAGATTTTGAGTTTCTGAACTCTTTCCACCTAATAGCCAAAGAATCATGCTGTCTTCTGAAAGGAGCAAAGAAATATCACCAAAAAAAAGGGGAACACAGAGACTTCTCTCTTTTAATCACTGGTAATTCTTAGGGAGTCAAAGCAACTAGGTACTTAAAACTGCTTAATGATTGCAAAAAGTTTGGATAATAAAGTCTATATTACTGTATGCTACTGTCTTAATATTATTCTCACTTTGTATCCATTATTTATGTTCGATTTAACTGATAATTAGTTTACTGATCTGAATACGTGTGTGTAAACCTAGAGTATAGGAACTTCTTTTTCCAGCAACTTTGAATAATCAATAATTAACATCCTCTCTGTAAAAGACTTGTATATAATTGGTACCAGTAAGTTTCCAACCATTAGTTCTCTATGTGTTTCCATTTTTAATTTTATCTGCTCTTGAGACCAGCATTATTTTGTTTAGGTCATTTAGAATAATATGTTCCATTTTTAACAGTTTATATAAGAAAAATTTGTTGTTAGTTGTCAGTGCAACAAAATCCTTAGTCTTTTGAGATGATGGGAAAACATTCTTAAAGACAAATGTACATGAACATTTATCATAGCCTTATATATAAAGGAGGAAAAATGGGGGCAATTAGTACTCCAAAATAGTGGATTAAATTAAGATATATCCAAACAGTGCAGCTATGAAAAAGCAAGCCTTCAAAGATTTCATTAATTGAGAAAATGCTTACCAAAAATGGCATGTGTGGATCCCTGGGTTGGAGTGTGTGTGTACAAAGATTATTCTCTGCACTTGCATAAAGTAGCTTTCGCATAGGACAAGGGCACTTCTAGGCCACTGGCCATTCTGATAAGAGGGTAGATTTTGAGTGTGGCCAAAAAAACAACAAAAAAACCCTCCAGTAATTCTGGCCTTTACATAGAAGCCCTCCTTGAATTGCCTCACTCAGCTCTTAGAACACTTGTCTTTCTAGATTCTCTCTTTTTAAAAGTCCATGGTAAGTGTAGGGGTCTTGGAGAAAGGGGAAAACAAGGTCTATTAGTCTAATCCCAAACCAGAGGGGCTGACATAGACCCTTATCAGATACGGTCAAATTCCCTGGAGATGGGCTTTTCTAAAGAGGCTTAAAACTAAAGCCTAATAGTGATACTAAGAGTACCTGTTTTGAGGTTTGGGGAGTTTATGGTCCTTGTTGTCTCTCAATCTCATGCATGATATAGTTTTACATAGAAAAACTCAGTCTACCAAATAGTATGCATGATACATATGAAATATATCAAAGAAATGATGGATATAATTCAAAACATTGATAGTGACTCTTTCTGAATGGAGAAAACATCGATAGCTTCTATTATTTTTCTTGAAGCTTTTCTGTATTTTCTATTAGTTTTTTTTTTTTATCAGAACAATTATACGTATGCAGACTTTTACACACAAACATACATGCCTTAAGGATAAAAAAGAAGTGAGGGTGGAGTATATTTCAAATTCTGGGGGCAAGATCAAAAAGAATAGCTCAAATATGTTAATTGCTTATCCAAGAAAATAACACACTATGATTCTATTTGACTATTAGTTTGGATCAGTGTTCACCTGGTCATAATTTTACACAGGGTCTATATCCCTATAATTCGATACAAAGCAAAGTGCATTGTTTAGAACCCGTCCAATAGCACACCCTTATTTATAAAGCTTGGTCAGTTTCTGCTCAAGGATGAAATGAGCAGTTCGCTGAAAAAAATATAAAGATCTGTTTGCTTGGCTCAGTTTTCTCAGGGCCATTGATACAGGAACTGGAAGCCAAAATGTCAGGAGAGCAAGCATTTCTCCCAATTTCTCACCTTGGTGAAGCCAAATGAATTCTTTTCAGTCTGATTTGGAGGGGCGCAGTCACAGGAGGTTGTAGCCACATACCATGAGAGCAGATTAGGCTGGCCCATTCTGGTGACAAATAATTGTCCTTGCAACACCTCCTTCAGGGCCTGGAGGCATTTGTAGCCAGATTCTTAGCATGGATGGCTTTCCACCTCCATGTGTCCTTCCTCTCTTCATGGGGGTCTCACTTGAGTTCCTGATATAATTCTGCACAAAATCCTAACCCTCTTAGCATCCAGATGGAAAGCTGAGCACCGAGAGAAAAAAATAGAATGAGGAAAATTGGATTTTTTCATGTTTCACCCCTGAAAATGGTCCATTCCCAGAAATACATACCTACTAGTGCCAGACACTGTTCTGGGTACTCAGCAGTGGTTTGTTTTGGTGTTCAGAAACCCTGGTGATTCTAAGTCATCTCCACATTGGTGATGCCTCTGAGGTAGCTGGGAGTCTAGAGAGCTATGGGACATTGCTCTACACATTCAGATCCCACTTGAGTCTCCCCAAGAACCTCTGAAGTGTCACTGATCTGGAGATGGTCTTGTTGTCTCAGTCATACTGAAGCCAATGTAAGAATATAAAATCAGTCCCAGGAGGCATACTTTGCTAACCCAGAAGACCTTTAGTTCCATGAGAAACTCTTAAGTGTTCATGGTGACTTGAATTTATAGTTGGAAAGCACAGTGTGGTAGGCAGAATCCTGAAATGGCCCCCAAGATTCCTGCCCCATGGTGTACGTGCAGGTTGTATAATTTTCTCCCCTTGTGAATGTGCAGAAGATGTGAATATAATGAGATAGCGCTCCCATGATGAGGTTATGAATCAGTTGCCTTTGAGTCACTCAGAAGGGAAATCATCTGGTATTGACCTATTCAAGTTGGTCTTAAAATGTTCTAGACCCTTCTGGAAAGAGATTTGAGGCATGAGAATGTGAGAGGATTTAACAGGAACTGTGGGGCAAGACGTCAAGAGTGGCATCTAATAACTTAGAGTGACTTGTGGCCAACAACCAGGGAAGAAAAAGAGGACTTCAGTCCAAAGCTTGCAGGAACTGAATTCTGCCAATGGCTTGAATGAGGCTGGAAGAGGACCCTAGGCATCAGATGAGACCCCAGAACTAGTTGACTCCTTTATTCATACCCAGACTCGTGACCTATGGAAACTGTGAGATAATAAATGTGTATTGTTTTAAGTTGCTAATTTTGTGGTAACTTGTTACAGAGCAATAGAAAACTAATCTATACCTCAAAGTTCATTTAGTTTTTGAGGTAAAAACCACACAGTGTCCATAAAAAATGATCATGCAGCTTCTCTTAACTTCAGTTCATGGAACACATTCTCTCTCAAAGCAGCTCATTGAATTGTGTGAAAGCTTTTAATTATCTGGCATTATGGTCTTTTTTATGTTGAGTTGAAACCTGGTCTATAATTTTTACTCATTGATCTTAGGTCTACACTGTGGAATGACATAAAAAAAAATCCCCAATCTTTCTATCATGTGTTAGTCTTTCAATTATCTGAAGACAGTTATCATGACCTAACGTGGCCTAACATACTCTGTTTAAAAATCCAAACTCCTGAACTGCCCTAATCTGATATGTTTTTAGATATTTCATCAACCTATACACTCAAATGTGTCAGACATTCTTTTTTTTTTTTTTAAAGATTTTATTTATTTATTCATGAGAGACAGAGAGAGAGAGAGAGAGAGAGGCAGAGGGAGAAGCAGGCTCCCAAGGAGCAGGGAGCCCGATGTGGGACTCGATCCCAGGACCCTGGGATCATGACCTGAGCCGAAGGCAGACGCTTAACCATCTGAGCCACCCAGGCGCCCCTGTGTCAGACATTCTTAAAATATGATACCCAAAACATTATCCATACTATGGTCCTGTGCTTTTGTCACCTTATTTGCATATGGAGCAACTAGTAACATGCTCAAAATTAATTTTTTAAATTTTTATTCCAGTATCATTAATATACAGTGTTACATTAGTTTCAGCTGTACAATATAGTGATTCAGCAGTTCTATACATTATGCAGTGCTCATTATTAAAAGTGTACTCTTAATCTCCTACACCTATTTCACCCCCCCACCCCCCCCTGCAGTAAACATATTTGTTCTCTACAGTTGAGTCTGGTTTTCAGTTTGTTTATTTTTTCTTTTTTTTGTTTCTTAAATTCTACATGTGTGTAAAGTAATATGGTATTGGCTTTCTCTAGCATTATACTTTCTAGATCCATCCATGTTGTTGCAAATAGCAAGATTTCATTCTTTTTTATGGCTGAATAATATTCCATTGTGTGTGTATATGTATATGGGTGTGTGTGTGTGTGTACACCACATCTTCATCCACTCATTTATCA
>NC_138375.1:62525783-62583651 GCF_054177405.1 Leptonychotes weddellii | reverse complement strand
CCAAAATTTGGCTGTTTTAAAACATGCTGCAATAAACATAGGGGTGCATATGTCTTTTCAAATTAGTGTTCTCATACTCTTTATGTAAATACCTAGTAGTGGAATTACTGGCTCATATGGTAATTCTATTTTTAATATTTTGGGGAACCTCCATAGTGTTTTCCACAGTGGCTGCACCAGTTTGTATTCCTAGCAACAGTACACGAAGGTTCCTTTTTCTCAACATCTTCGGCAGTACTTGTATCTTGAATTTTTTATTTCAGCCATTCTGACAGGTATGAGGTGATATCTCATTGTGGTTTTGATTTGCATTTCCCTGATGAGTAACATTGAGCATCTTTTCATGTGTCTTTTGGACATCTGTATGTCTTCTTTGGAGAAATGTCTATTGATGTCTTCTGCCCATTTTTAATGGGATTATTTGTGGGATTTTTTTGTGCTGACTTGTATAGGTTCTTTATATTGGATATGTCATTTGCAGGTATCTTCTCCCATTCATCTTCTACTATTTATTCCATCTGCTGTATTTTTTAATTTCAGTTATTGAGTTTTTCACCTGTGATTGGTTCTTTTTTGAGTTTCCTATCTCTTTGGGTGTCACTCTGGTCCTCCATTCTTTACTCAAATCCAGTGAGTATCTTTAGACCATTACTTTATTTTTTTAAAGATTTATTTATTTATTTTAGAGAGCGAGAGCATGAGTGGGAGGGGCAGAGGGAGAGGGAGAGAGAATTCCAAGTAGACTCCACGCAGAGCCTGACGTAGGGCTTGATCTCATCACCATGAGATCAGAACCCTAGCCTAAACCAAGAGTTGGATGCTCAACCAACTGTGCCACCCAGGTGCCACTATGACCATTACTTTAAGTTCTCTATCAGTCATGTTATTTATCTTCATTTCATTTAGGTCTCTTGCTATGATTTTGTCCTGTTCTTTCATTTGGGAACCTTATTTTGTCTAACTCTCTGTGTCTGTTTCTATGTGTTAGGAAAGTCAACTACATCTTCTACTATTGAAAATAGTAGCCATATGAAGAAGAGGTCCTATAGTGCCCTGCTGTACAATGTTCCCTGTTCACCAGAACCTAGCACCTTAGGGGTGTTTCCTACGTGTGTTTCGTTTGCTCTACTGTTGTGGCTGAGCCAGTTTTCTCTTCATTCCAGTCATCGGCAAGGCTCTTTTTCCCTGTTGTGGGCAGGGTTTGGTTCACGTATTCACGAGCCAGTCTGGCTTGAGTCAGACCAGGGGTTTGCCAGAGACACAGTAGCACTGAATTACAGGGCATTTTCCTTGTGTTGTCCGCTGAAAAGCTTTCACTAGTGGGCAGGGCATGTAGTCAGACCTGATGTTGGACTGGTATATGTGGTTATCTTCTCCTTTCCCCAGGAGTGAGTTTGGAGTGGTGCTAGTCCCTGCCAGGGCTGCTTGCACACTCTTAGGCCTGTGGCACTGTTTTGGATGGGTTCCATCCAAGGGTGTATTGGAGGGACAGGTCCCCAGGAGAATGTGGGAGTGTGGTGTACAGTGCCAACGAGGTCCATACTGGTTCAGTGTAGGAGAGGGAACGTGCAGGTGCCTGGAAGAACTCTTGCCAAGACCTGCTGGAATTGAGGGGCTGAGTCTGCAGCAGAGCATGTGGGCAGGGCAATTGTTAGCAAGCTAGGTGGAGAATATCTAGGCTATGGGGTGGGGAGGGAGATGGCACCTGCCAGCTGTTTGGTTTTTGGAGTAGTCTCCCAAAGATTCCTGCCCCTGCGGCAAATGCTCTGAGATTAGTAAATAAATCTCCTTCCGCTATACCCCAAGAGTTTTTCAAACTGCTGCTTTTATGCATATCTCAGTGGGGTTGTTTGTTGTGCTATTAAAGGATGGAACTCAGTTTCCTATCACCCTCCTGGCTCTTCCAGACCTCAGCCTGCTGATTAAAAGTTCCAGGTGTTAAGCCTCACTAATTGTAGGAATTCCTGAAATTAGACCCCTCTGGTTTTCAAAGCCGAGGGTATGGGAATTCTTCTTTGCTCTGTGGGTCCCCCATGCCTAGGGTGCCTGATATGGGGGTCTGCTCATCATCCCTTCCTCCCATGGACAGTCCTGCCAGTCCATTTGGCTCCCGACCAGGTGTCCATCCTTCCTACCCTCTTTTATGTGGCCTCTTCTCTACATTTAGCTGTAGAGAGTCTGTTCTGCTTGTCTTTGGCTTATTTTCTGGGTTATTTACACTGATGTGGGTATTATCTAGGTTTATCTGTGGGACAAGGTGAGCTTAAGGTCCTCCTACTCTGCCATCTTTCCTGGAAATTCTCAAAATTTATTTTAAGTTAGGGACCCTGGGAAATAGACCCTAACACATAGTTTCATTTGCATCATGTTCAATGAGGGGTGCTCTAGGGAACAACATTAGTGAGGTACTGAGGAAAGCAGAGTTAGGCAGAGGAAATGTAGAAGTGCAATGCAAGTGCAGCAAAGGCTTCTGCCTATTCCCCAGAGAGCTCTGGAACCATGATGGCCATGTGGAAGTGGCCTAAATTGAGGCAAAAGACCCGCGCTTTTATAGCTCATATCAGCCAATTACTGGATATAACCTGTTCCTGAGGAGGAAGTAAGTGTCCCTATCTTCAGCAGAGGTTAATTTCCAGGAAAGGACTAATCTGTGTGCCCTTGGCTGGCAACACCCCTGGCAGCTGGGGAAGGAATGTCCCTGGAGATCTGGGTGGTACTCAACAACAGTCATTACAGTCTACTTATTGTGCTACTCAGAGCCACATGCTTCATACAAAAACCCACCCCATCAGGGAAAAGCATTTCCAAGATTCTGGTTTGTTTCACTTCCTGGGGAACTAAAAAGAAGAAGTTGAGTGGCATGAACTACATTGAAGTCCATTGCAGAATACACTTCATACTCATTTTTATTCCTATATTACTCAGTTTAGATTCTCCTCACCCTTGGCTAACATCTCGGCTGGTCTGGGTGGATTATTTGATAGGATGACTCAAACTCATCAGTGAAAGATTGAAGCCCCTAGTCACCATGCCTTCTTCAGCCCATATTTGGCTACAGTTTTCCACTTACTGATCAAATTGGGCAGGAGGGTAAAAAAGAGATGCTCCAGTGAATCACCTGAATGTCCAGGGGTTCTTCCCTTCCCCCCTTGTGAAACAGCTCCCTTACCTCCTCCTTATGATTAGAGTCAATTCACCCTGACATGGTATTACCTCTTCCTTGCTTATTTGTCTCTTAGCTCAAGGAACCTGAAGTAATCAGGTGGCAGGCATAGCTTAAAGTTTAACATGACTCTTTCTGTGTCTTCTGGTAAAAGCATTTCTTCTTCGGAACTAGGACCTGAGACAGAGCCTAGAATTGTGAAGAGAAAATACCAAAATTCTCTGAGAGGGTCACTGGGAAAAATGTTAAGCAGGACTATTACTCTGGCTCTTGATTCTTGGACCTATGAACTTCATGTATTGGGAACACAGCACTTTGTAATGGTGGTTGGTTTAGGGCATACACTCTGGACTGGTGGGTGGGTATCATAGGCTGTCCTAACCAAGATACCACAGCTGTGTCTTCAAAAGGCCATATGATTAATCATATTGGGCTGAAATATGTGATAAGAGTAGTGGCTGCCATAGTCATATGCCCAATACCATACTTTCTTTGCTGTAAAACAGGACCCTTAGGCAGATGCCATGTTATACAAGATCCTGTTTCGGTGAATCATAATTATAAATCTTCAAATAAGCTAGCTAGCTGAGATGTGGGCAGAAAAGACAAATCTATACCCAGGATAAGTATCAGTTTTAGTCAAGCGACATCTTTCCTCTTTCAGCAATTCTACCAGAGTGAAAGAGGTTCAGTGTAATGAACTTGCTCTTCGAGGGACAGTGCCTTATGACAGACTTAGCATTGTTTTTGTTTCTGGAAGATTGGACATTTGGGAGTGACAGAAATTAGATAGACCTTTGTGAGTGGGAATACCATGCATAGTCTACATTCCTGCCACCGAAGTGGCTTCATTAATGTACATATTATATAGGCACTGAAAGGGCTGATAATGAGACAGGTTAAAATCAACTGGCTAAGTCATTCTGTCTAGCTCGTTGGTCAGTCTCTAACACAGTGAATAAATTCTGGTGGCCATTCACATGCAATATGAGTATCTTCACTCTTTGTGCCTATTTCTATAGATATATATGCACACACCTCTTTTCAAACTTCCTTGTCATAATCTTCTAGTCTTTCTCCATCCAGTCCCCAGATTAACAAGTCAAACCATTCATCACTGTCAATGAGTTAATATATATTATTGTATCAGGCTACTTTTCTATCTCCATAAAGCCAATGACCAAACTCACTACTTAAAGCCTTGCCCATTGGGAAGATTTTCTCTTACTACTCTCTTTCGGCAACATACCCCAGTAGGCCAATGGTGCATCAGCAATTAATTTTTTGCCTATACCAACATACCTAGGCAACCTATCCATGAATCATTCTCAGATGGATTTTTTTTCCCCTCCTCTCTAAGCTGGTCATAAGGACTCACATGCAGTCATGGATGCAAGGAGAGGGACAGAGACAGTGTGCCAGTGGTAGATGTCATAGGGTTTTGTCATACCTGTATATGTGGTTAATTTCTGCCCTCTGTCCTTGTTCATGCCAGTTCCAAAATGTGGGTCTTCTATCTTATGAAGAATTGCTATTGGGCACACCCAACTTATGACATGGTGGGTATAAGGGAAACCAGCTCAACGGTTAGTCTGGCTACATGGTCACTTGTGTCTCCTGAAGTTGATCTGCCCCTCCAGGACTGAATAACATGCCAGAAGCTATTTTTCAAATGCTAAGACCTTGGCATATCTTTTGTCTAAACTCAGGAATTCTGTGTTGTGATTCAGCTCCTGGGGCTTTCATAAATGCCAAAGGGCATCTCTTTTTACCAGAGAGACCTCTAATGTCACTGGATCTACCAGATTGCATAGGCCAGGCAGCAGGACAGTTTGCGCCACAGCCAGGAAATACATCAGAAGCCTTTCCTGGCCTGGACCCCCAAATTCGCAGCCATCTGTGTCACTCAAAAATGGTCAGAGCAGCATTCCTAAGAGTGAAATATGCTAATGGTAGAACCTGACGAGGCCAATCAGACATTATGCTTTCTTCTTAGTAATGAGAATCTTTAGATGCAATAATTTGTCTTTTACTTTGGGTGGTCAAGTCCTAGTATGTCCCTGATCACTGAACCCCTAAAAAGTTAATTGATATGATAGGAGCCTAATCTTTGTCAGGTTTATTTTCTACCATCTGCAGCACACGTATCTTTCTAAGGCCTTCAACATTTTTGCCACTTCTTGCTTGTCTAGTTTGATTAATATGATTTCATAAATATATGGACCAAAGCAATTTTTTGCTGGATGTCCAAATAGTGTAGGCCCCTTAGAGCTATATTATGCAGAGGGCAGGAGAATTAACATGGGCCAGGGCAAGACTATTAATGTATACTGTTTTAAACTTCACTTGAACGTAAACTTCTTTAAGTCCTATCTCCTGACCATATGGAAAAAAATTCGTTTGCCCTGTCAGTGGTCATGTACTAGGTACCTGAATTCACGTTAATTTGCTCTACTAAACATAAGAGAACTTTTATAGCAGCAAAAAGTGAGGTTACAACTTGGGTAAACATGACATAGTCCACTGTTTCCTCCATGATGTTTTTTTTAATATAGGTCACCCTGATAAGGTAAATGGATATATGATATGGACTACCACCCAGACAATGCTTCAGGCCATTAAGAGTGGCATTAATTTATGCCATTCAACCCAGTAAATACTGTAGTTTTTTACTTAACTGTGTTTGTTAGGAAAGGTGGGGGATAGTTTTAGAGGTTTCCAATTAGCCCTCTTCCATGCTACCTTTAACCCTACAGGCTAGGAAAAAACTACAGCAAACTGTCAACTACCAAGTATGTCATTATATATTCAAGGACTTGGAAAATGACCTCTTAGAGGGTTTATTGATCCCCTGTAACCACCGTGAGTTGTACCAACCCAAGAGTCCATTTTTTTCTTTACCCCATAAAACCCAGTGTAACAGGAGGGTTATAATGACACTTTGAGTCCCCAGGGGTAAATGTCAACTTGATACCTATTAAACCTGTGTTTAACATTTCCTTTCACTAATGTGTTATCTTAGCCAATTTGGGCTGCTATAACAAAATATCTTCAACTGGGTAGCTTATAAATAACAGAAATTAATTTCTCACAGTTCTGGAGGCTAGAAATCCAAGACCAGGGCGCCAGTATGGTCCAATTCTGGTGAGAGCCTTCTAAGTTAAAGATGGCCACCTTCCTGTTATTTCCCCAGCATGGCAGAGAGCAGAGAAAGGAAGCAAGCTCCCTTGTGAATACTCTAAGGTCACTAGTCCATTTCATGAAGGCTCTGCCCATATGACTTCATCCAATCCTAATCATCTCTTAAAGGTCCCACCTTCTAATACCATCACACTGGGGGATAGAGCTTCAGCATTTTAATTTGGGGGGAACACAAATATTCATTTCATAACATGTGTGGTTAATAAAGTAAATGGTCATAGATTCCTTTGGGGAAGGTCTTAGTGAATCATTGTCACTGCTGTGGTGGTCTACATTTTTTCTTCCTGGGCTCTTTTTCAGCCAGTGGGTTCTGGGTCTAAAAATGAACTCACATCCAGAATTTGGGCAAAAGATCATTAGGTTTCATTGAAGTGTCTGCCTTCAACTTCATAATCTTTCATTTTTCATTTCTTTTGAATGTATAAATTAAGTACTAGACTTGTTGGCTACCATCTGTTTTTCTTCTAGCAACTCCATATTCCATATATCTCTGTATGCCACTCTGGGCATGCCACTCATTTAAACAGTTGTGTCTACCTTGCTTCTGATGGCTAAGTGTCATCACTTGATTTCTGGTATTCTGAGATTTCTTCATCCCCATTGCTATTAGAGAGCAATAGCTTTTTGTATCATTAGCCCTGACCTACAAAAGAAAAGCAAAGCTGAATTTCTCATGATTTCCATTTCTTATTGTTTAGGATGGATTTGGGATATATTTTTAGGTATATCCAAAAGGACTTGCTGAAAAATTAGATGTGGGGAATGAGAAAAAGAGAGGTATAGTAGATGACTCCTAGATTTTAGGCTCAAGCAATGAGTTATGATGTAACCATTTACTGCTACATGGAAAAAAACAACAAGAGTAGCAGGCTTGCTGGAAAGAGAAATTGGGCGAGCTTGGACACTTGCATGTGCGGGATTTATGTCTTAACTTGAAGATAAGACTTTGCATATGACCCTGCTATATTTCAGCAGCTTATTTTTGGTCTGCCTGGTTACCCTGGTACATTAGAAAAACAGTTATCTGCCTTTAATTGGAACTTACTTGCCAAGGCCTGAGTCAGAATCAAGCCAACATCTGGGTTGGTAAAACATGAGGTAAAGGAACAAGTCAAGATACTTGGCAGTCTTCCATTTCTCTCCATTTCTCTATATACCATATGCCTCTGTTTCTTGGGATGCTGGAGGCAGCTGCCTTTCAGGATTTAATATCTGCATGGAGAGTCATTTCAAGAAGGAGATGGAGGAAGAAGGTGCCACCATTCCCATTATAAATCATGGATATTCAAGGAAATTAGATAAGATACATCCCTGAAGAGCACACTCAACTGGAAATGGATCTAATATTATTCAGGGGCTAGAAAACCTGACCTTCTCTGCTTGACCTGTTAATGGGGTAGATGGCTCTCCTTACTGCACTGCTACAGCTTCCCTGAAAAAATTAACCATGAGATTTGAATGCTGCTAGTTTGTCAGCAAGCTTTCCTCACACTCTGATTATAGGGAAGACCAAGCCAGCTGCCTCATTAAGAGCTTGGCTTTTAGACAGAGCATATTATGTCAGAGAACAGTAAATGGTCACACCATTTTGCAAATGGGAAAATGAGGGAGTGAGGGGAAGTTTTTGATTTTTCTAAATTCATATTGAAAAATGCCAAAACTGTAAAAGAGGGGTACTGGCCAATTGTGGGACCAATTACAGGGAAATCTGCCCTGTGACACAGAAAAATATAGCAAGGAGATTGACTCTGGCAGCACCTGTGTTCGTTGGCATGCTGATAAAATGATTGCGATCGGATTGAAAATAAGATCCTACAAGCAAAAGTGGTTTTTAATGGTCCAGCTCTCCACCTCTGAAAGGTTCATTTTAGCCCATTTATAAAGAATTATACAGGAAAGACCCTTTCCTGGAAGACCTTCTAGTCTCCCTCACCCTTTCTTCAGACAAATGTTGAGGCAAGTTTCAGCTTGTATTTGGGACACACTGATTTTTTTTTTTTTTTTTAAGTTAAAGCTCTCTTTTCTCATGTACTAGAGATTTGGGTCTCAGATAACTTTGACACTTTGAATTCTCCTACATTAGGTGGTTTCTTACATCGTATGATGATACTGTTTAACTAGAAAAATTTAAATTGGAAAAATATTCTCCAAAGCAGTCAAACTCAGACCTTCAAGTTACCTGAGATGGTTAATAAAAAAGTGCCATTCTCAGATAATAAAGACCTCAATCAGTTCATACATTGGGAGGGAGAAGTATAGGTGGCAGCTAAGCAGTGGGAATAGGGCAATTAGGATTAGAAGAAAACTTTCCTCATTGTATTCCATTTACATTTATTTTACAAGTTTTATATTAAATAATTACAGACCAACTAGAAGCAGTTAGGTCAAGAAACATGTTATTAGAAATGGTTTCTACCTTTGATGGTGTGGTAGGAGAATAATGATTGCCTAGAGATGTCCCCATCCCAACTTCCAGAATCTGTGAATACGTTACTTTACATGGCAAAAGGGATATGGCAGATATGATTAAGGTTGAAGATGGGCAGATTATCCTGGATTATCTGGGTGGGCCCAATCTAATCATATGAGTCTTTGAAGTGGAAATCTTTCTGTGGGTCGGAGAGAGTTGTGATAATAGATTGAAGGGTGAGAGATGTGATGTTGCTAGTTTGAAGATGAAGGAAGGGGGCCAGAAGCCAAGGAATTCAGGAAACCTCTAGAATCTGGAAAAGGCAAGGAAAAGGATTTTCCCCTAGAGATTCCAGAAAGAACCACAGTCTTGTAGACACCAGTGAGACTCATGTTGGATTGCTAACTTCCAGAACTGTAAAATAATGTGTACTGTTGAAGCTGCTGATTTTGTGGCAGTTTGTTACAGTAGCAATAAAAAAAAAGAATGCAGGATTACGTCTTTGATACATTTTACTATAACTCTGAAAATCTTTGTGTGTATAAATGTCCTATAATTATCAAGAGATGAAGTGCAAGAGTGTGGGCAAATGGTTATGGAGAATCAATTTTCTTTTTTAAAATAAATTTATATATTTTGTTGTATTTATGATTCTAGAAATAATTCCTATCCAAAATAGAAATTCTGAAAAATGAATAAAAATATAAATAAATAAATATAGTGCCTTAGAAATTTCAACATTTTCAGTTACTGTCAACATATTATAGTAATCCTATTTAAATTCTTCCTTATGTATGTGTGTATATAGATATATTTGAACACATACATATACATTTGTATACATACATATATGTATAGTTGTACATATATACATGCATAAACATGTATAAACACAATAAATGAATTTTATTGTATACACGTAAAGAAAAGAAAACTTGTTTAGATTCCCTTCTCTGCTCCAAAAATGGTATATCCAATCAGTGTAAAGTCTTTGTTTTCCTGAGCTCCTTAATGGATTTGTGAATATACTTGCATACAGTCTGTATAGTCACCAAGCTAGAAATTTGGCAGTCATCCTAGGCATCGTCTTCCCCATTCCTCACCACCAATCCATCTTCAATCTCTGCCATTTTTATTGTTTTAAGATGTTAAATCTATTTCTTTCTCTATTATTACCATCCTTGTCCAAGCCACCATCATAGTCTTCCTGGACTACATCATTAGCCTCCTATGTTGTCTCATTCTAACTTTAAAAGCAGATCTTCAGGGCGCCTGGGTGGCTCAGTCATTAAGTGTCTGCCTTCGGCTCAGGTCATGATCCCAGGGTCCTGGGATCGAGCCCCACATCAGGCTCCCTGCTCGGCGGAGAGCCTGCTTCTCCCTCTCCCACTCCCCCTGCTTGTGTTCCCTCTCGCACTGTGTCTCTCTCTGTCAAATAAATAAATAAAATCTTAAAAAAAAAAAAAAGCAGATCTTCACATGCATCCAGAACGATGTTTCCAAAATATATATCAAATATCATCCTGAGTAAAATATTTCAGTGGTTTTCCAATGCTCTTAGTATCAGACCAAAATATCCTGAATTTGACTGAAAATGACCTGTATTGTATGCCTTCTTCCTGCTTCCCCAGTGTTTTCTTGTGTGGATGAATGCTTTGGGGAAATGTAAAGAAGTTATGAGATTTGTATCTTGGTCACTCTATATAGTGAGGAAACAATGCAAGAAAAAGTCCCCACGGATTAATTTTGAGATTTTCATCAAAGATGACCCTGCTGAAAATTGGGTTCCGTATTGTTTGTATTTCTCCTTTTCTTAAAAAAAAATTATTCCAGTACTGTTAACATACAGTGTTATATTAGTTTCAGGTGTATAATATAATGATTCAACACTTCTATACATTACTTCGTGCTCATGATAAGTGTACTCTTTAATCCCCATCATCTATTTCACCTATCTCCCCCCGCTCCCTTCTGGTAATCATTAGTTCTCTATAGTAAGGAGTGTTTGTTTGTCCCTTTTTTCCTTTGTTTTATTTCTTAAATTCTACATATGAGTGAAATAATAAGAGTATTTGTCTTTCTCAAACGTAATTTCATTTAGTATTATACCTTCTAGATCCATCCATGTTGTTACAAATGGCAAGATTTTCTTCTTTTTTATGGCTGAGTAAATTCCATTGTGTGTCTTTGTACACATATATATTATGTGTGTGTGTATAGATATAGATAGGTAGATATAGATAGATATACATACATACACACCCCACATTTTCTTTATCAATTCATCTATTGATGAACACTTGCTTCGATATCTTGGCTATTGTAAATAATGCTGCAATAAACATAGGGGTTCATAAATCTTTTTGAACTGGTGTTTGGTATTCTTTGGGTAAATACCCAGTAGTGAAATTACGGGATCATATGGTAATTCTATTTTTAATTTTTTGAGGAACCTCCACACTGTTTTCCCCAGTAGCTGCACCAGTTTGCTTTCCTACCAACAGTGCATGAGAGTTTCTTTTTCTCCACATCCCTGCTACACTTGTTGTTTCTTGTGGTTTTGATTTTAGCTCTTCTGACAGGTGTGAGGTGATACCTCATTGTGGTTTTGATATACATTTTCCTGTTGATGAGTGATGTTGACCATCTTTTTATGGGTCTGTTGGCCATCTGTATGTCTTCTTTGGAGAAATGTCTGTTTGTGTCTTCTGCCCATTTTTAAATTGGATTATTTGATTTTTGTCCTGAGTTGTGTAAGTTATTTATATATTCTGGATACTAACCCTTTACTGAATTTGCCATTTGCACATATCTTCTCCCATTCAGATATGTTGATTGTTTCCTTAGCTATGCAGAAGCTTTTTATTTTTATGTAGCCCTAATAATTTATTTTTTGCTTTTGTTTCCTTTGCCTCAGGAGACATATCTAGAAAAAAATTGCTGTGGCTGATGTCAGAGAAATTATTGCCTGTGCTCTTTTCTGGAATTTTTATGGTTTCAAGTCTCACATTTAGGTCTTTAATCCATTTTGAGTTTATTTTTGCATATGGTGTAAGAAAGTGATCCAGTTTTTATTCTTTTGCATGTAGCTGTCCAGTTTTCCCAACACCATTTGTTGCAGAGACTGTCTTTTTCCCATTGCATAGTCTTACCTCCCTTGTCAAAGATTATTAATCATATAATCGTGGGTTCATTTCTAGGCTTTCTCTACTGTTCTATTGACCTATATCTGTTTTTGTGCCATACCATACTGTTTTGATCACTGCAACTTTGTAGTATATCTTAAAATCTGGGATTTTGAGATCCCCAGTTTTGTTTTCTTTCTCAAGATTGCTTTGGCTATTTGGGATCTTTTCTGGTTCCGTATAAATTTTAGGATTGTTTGTTCTAGTTCTGTGAAGAATGCTGTTGGTATTTTGATAGGGATTGCTTAAGTCTGTAGATTGCTTTGGGTAGTATGGACATTTTAACAATATTTGTCCTCCCAATCCATGGGAATATCTTTCCATTTGTTTGTGTCATCATCAGTTCCTTTCATCAATGTTTTATGATTTTCAGAGTACAGCTCTTTTACTCCCTTGGTTAAGTTTATTCCTAGGTATTTTATTATTTTTAGTGCAATTGTAAATGGGACTGTTTTCTTAATTTCTCTTTCTGCTATTTCATTATTATTAGTATATAGAAATGCAGTAGATTTCTGTACATTGATTTTGTGTCCTGTGACCTTATTGAAGTCATTCATCAGTTCTAGTAGTTTTTTGGTGGAATCTTTAGCCTTTTCTATATATAATATTTTGGCATCAGCAAATAGTGAAATTTTTACTTCTTTCTTAACAATGTGGATGCCTTTTGTTTCTTTTTCTTGTCTGATTGCTGTGGCTGGGACTTCCAGTACTATGTTGAATGAGAGAGGTGAGAATGGACATCCTTGTCTTGTTCCTGACCATAGGGGAAAATCCCCCAGTTTTTCACCTTTGAGTATGACATTTGCTGTGGGTTTTTCACATAAGACCTTTATTATGCTGAAGTATATTCCTATTAAACCCACTTTGTTGAGGGTTTTTTTTTATCATGAATGGATGTTGTACTTTGTCAAATGCTTTTTTGCATCTATTAGAAGGATCGTATAGTTTTTATTCTTTCTCTTGATATGAAGTATCACTGTGATTGATTTGTGAATATTGACCCACCCTTGCATCCCAGGAATAAATCCCACTTGATTGTGGTGAATGATTTTGTATTGTTTTGTGGCGAACAATCCAATGTATTATTGGATTCGGTTTGCTTATATTTTGTTGCGAGTTTTTGCATCTATGTTCATCCTCTAGAGTTATTGGCCTATAGTTCCCTTTTTTTGTAGTGTCTTTATCTTGTTTTGATATGAGGATAATGCTGATCTCAGAATGAATTTAGAAGCTTTTCTTCATCTTCTGTTTTTTAAAATAGATTGAGAAGACTAAATATTACGTATTCTTTAATTGTTGGGTAGAGTTCATGTGTGAAGCCATCTGGTCCTAGGCTTTTGTGTATATTTCTCCTTTTTAACTAAAAATTATGTTATTAGACATTTTTCAGATGAAGTAGAGCACAGGAGGAGAGACTATTGAGGTACCAGTCCAAGGGATTCCCCCATATAAGAGTAAATAATGATAGAATTTATGGATTTTGTCAAAACAAACCCTAGGATCCTGCAGTTGCTGCAGATGGTGGGGTCCGTGGTAACCATTTCACCTACTGGTCCCATAGATACTTCTATGGGCCTCAACAAAGTGAAGGAAAAGAAGCTGCCATGCATTAAGAGTTTGTACCGTGCCAAGTACTGTGATATTCAGAGATTATCTGAAGTATACAAGAAAGGCAATTCTAATCATAGTCATTCTTCAAGAGAGGAAGAAAGGTCCATATTTAGCCATTCCTCTGAACAGGAAAATCCATGGAGAAGTCAGGGGACTAGGGAAGATTATTAGGGCAAACTTCTGTTCAGACAGAGAACTGGGTGCCTTTTGCTTTAGAAACAAATGGACTCTGGGAAACAAACTGAGGGTTTTAGAGGGGAGTGGGCTGGGAGGATGGGTTAGCCTGGTGATGGGTATTAAGGAGGGCACGTATTGCATGGAGCGCTGGGTGTTATACACAAACAACGAATCATGGAACACTACATCAAAAACTGATGTACTCTATGGTGAATAACATAGCATAATAAAAAAAAAAAAGAAGAAGAAGAAGAAGAAACAAATGGAACCAGAAGCAAAGGGTGAGAATAAGAACACACTGCTGAGAGTCAGATACTGATGGTCTTGTAGCCCATATGCTAACATGTTAATTTGATGGGTCCTTATTATTTCCAAATTTTAATTGGTTTATCCCATCTTGTTCTAGAAAGGTTTTAAAGTAGACTATAGACTATATAAAATACAAAGAGATAACATTTATTAGAAGCAGGTAAAAAATTAAAAAGAAAAGGGTCTGGGACCATAAAGTGAATGATGAACTAAGCAGAGAAAAGTTGTGTCCACAGTTGTGGATTCTAAAGCACCAAACTCTGCCAGTGTCCCACCACAGGCAGTGGTGAAGTAATCCCTGATGAGGATAGGCTAGTAGGGCTTCACCATAAGTTGAGGCCCCTATGTCTCATAGACCTGTTCTCTTCCTGTTTGCTCCTCAAGCATCTTCTACTACCTCTTTCAAAACACTCATCATATTTACCATTACCTGTGCAATGTTTATTTTTAGTGTTTAACTGTAAGCTCCATAAAAATTTCATCTGGAACATTTAGTAGTATATTCCATCACCTAACACAGAAACTAGTGTTTATTCATTACTCAATGTGTTTTTTTTAAATTATTGAATACTTGATGAAGGTAGGAGAAATCATGCAGAAACATGGGGAAAATTAAAATGGATTGAACGAGAGCTGGGAATAAAATTTCTTTTCAAAAATGTGACTTTATGGTTGTATAATATGCAGTCTTATGGACAGTGTCATGATATGTTGAAACAATCTTCTATTGTTGGATATCATGTTTATTTCCAGTAGCACTGTGCTGAATATCTTCATTCACAAATCTTTACCCTCATCACAGCTAGGCTGGATTTCCAGTGAAATCATTGTATTGAAGGATGTAAACTCTTAGAAATGAAGTATTGCCTTTTCTTCAAGGAGTATCTGACCTAAACTACTATCTAGAATTTTATATTCCTCTGTCTTTTCTTATTCAGTCTCCACTTTCAGGGGATCATATTAAACTTGTGACTTCTCAAAAACTACTGCATATTTTTTTAAAGATTTTATTTATTTATTTGACACAGAGAGAGCACAGGTAGGCAGAGCAATAGTCAGAGGGGGAAGCAGGCTCCCTGCTTAGCAGGGAGCCTGATGTGGGGCTCAATCCCAGGACCCTGGGATCATGACCTGAGCCAAAGGCAGATGCTTAACCGACTGAGCCACCCAGGCACCCCAAACTACTGCATATTTTAAAAGGCACTATGTTCTGACCCTCCCAGTTTTATACCCACCAACATAACATAACCTTGGAAGGCAGAATAACCCCTCTTTACCCCTCAGATGTCTGATGCCCATTTCCTAATCTCTAGAATCAGTGATTATATTATGTTGCATGGCAAGGGAGAACTAAGGTTGTAGATGGAATTAAGGGTACTAATTAGCTGACTTGAAATAAAGGGATTATCCTGGACAATTTAGGTGGGGCTGATGTAATTACAGAGATCCTTTAAATGCAAAAGAGAGGGCACCTGGGTGGCTCAATCGGTTAAGCATCTGCCCTCAGCTCAGGTCATCATCCTGGAGTCCTGGGATCAAGTCCCTCATCAGGCTCTCTGCTCAGTGGGGAGTCTGCTTCTCTGCCCTCTCCTGGCTCATGCGCACTCTCTGTCTCAAATAAATATATAAAATCTTCAAAAAAATGCAAAAGAGAAAGGCAGAAGAGTTTGTGTCAGAGAGATGTGACAAAAGAAAGACACGAATGGCCGTTGGTAACTTTGAAGATTGAAAGGGGCCAAGAGCCAAAAAATGCAGGCAGCCTCTAGGAATTAGAAAAAGCAAGCAAAGAGATTCTGCCTCAGAGTCTCTAAAAAGAAGCAACTCTGACAATCCTTTGATTTTTTTCTCAGTGAATCCTAACTTCTAGAACTATAAGATAAATTTGTGTTGTTTTAAGCCACCAGACTGGTGGGTAATTTATTACAGCAACCACAGAAAGCTAATACAACACTTTTCAGCTTCCGAGGACCCAGCTCTGCCTAACCTCACCTATGTCCTCTTTATCTTAGAAAATAACACTTTCCCATTCTGGAAGCAGGTGTTCAGCCAGCTCTCCATGCTGCTGCACCTTCTGCTTTATGGTTGTGCCCCTAATCACACACACACACACACACACACACACACACACACACAGGAATGAGATTGTTAGTCTAGGCTCAAAACTCCAGTTTGGAATTTATATCCATTGATGTCTGACCAGCAGATCAACTGATATTGACAAACACCAAACCTGGGCCACAGCCCTATTCCTCTGGCTCTTGTCCAGAGCTCTGCCTCCTTTGATAGATGCTAATCACATATTCTCAAAAGGCAAGAATAATCTTTTAACACAATTTCTTAACCTATTTCCGAAGCATGCTCTTTCTCCCTGACAGATTCCAAACTGAAAAATCCTTACACGTTTTTAAATACTTAACAGCGGCAGACTTGGGTATCGCAGATGACCTTAAACAAGGTGATTGCTTAGCCAATGTTTATTGCACCCTCTCTGTCAACAAATCCCAAAGAGGAGATCAGTCTCTGTGTGAGTCTCACTAGGAAATAGATTATTGTTTTATGGGACTCTTGTTGCAAATCCCTATGAACTCCAACATCAGTCATGGGCTGCAGCTGCACTGTAGGAATTTAATAAATGAACACAGTCCTTGATTAAGAGCAATGCTTATGGATCAGATGCTTGGTCAGTGGTGCCATTGTCAGATCCAGATTCAACTCATGTTTGACGAACACCCACAGCATAGCAGACACTGTGCCAGGAGATTTCCCATTATCTCACCAATTTTGCAAAGAAGTAAACTGTGACTTATAAGGGTTAAGCACATTTCTCCAGCTCACATAAGCTGGTAAGTGACAGAGTCAGTATTTGAACCTCCACCTCCAGTCTTTTGATATGGATTCAGTACTGTTTCCACTCCACACAGTCTCTGCCTCACAGCGCTTAGACTAGAAGTAGGGGAAGCACAGGCATGAGGCCAGCTCTCTGCTGCAGCCTGGCCTAATGGCCAGTCCCAGGCTTTGTACAACCGCTCTCTTTCTGTTGACGTCCCTGCTCACAGGCTCCCATGTGGCTAACACAGAGCAAGAGACTGTTGGTACAAACCATGGGGAAGGCAGCACAAGTTCAGCAGCCTAGGAGCAGAAAGTGTGCCAAGAGAAGGAAGAACATATTTTGCAAAGGGGAAACTGGTTTCTCCATTGCAGCCCCATGGGGGAATTATACATTATTTAAATAAATGGGACTAGAATCACAATATTATAGAACTGGAAAGGACCATAGACATCATCTAGTTCTTTTCCTCACTTCAAAGATGAGGAAACTAGGGGTAGGGTAAATTAAGGTTCAAGGTCAAAATCTTACCTAATACAACCATGGAGGTTGAATTAAAGCCTCACAATTTAGAACAATGGTTTTTATTTATACATGATGTTTTCTCTTCTAAAGGACTCTAATTTTAAATAATAGCACTGTGTATTTTGGCTATATAATGTTCATGTGTCCTTATGAAAAAAATGTCATTTCTTTATAGTAACATATCCTGTTAAAATGACTAAAAAATACAATAGAGCTCTAGCGAATTTTGCAGCCATTTATTGCAAGACCCCAGAGTAGGATTGTAAAAAGCAGACTGACATGATTTGTGTGCATGAGTGGAATCCTTTGACTGTGGCCTTTCTTCAAACAAAACAATTAAGGTAAAATAATGGTCATATACTTAAAGACAGATTTATCTTTCAAAAAACTATAAACTACCACTGTTAATGATAATGAAATGACAACCAAAGAAAAGCATAAAGATTTTGTTTCTAAAGCAAAATGGCCAGTAACTTCATCCCCGATGCCTGTATTTGTTATATGTAAGTGAACACTGAGAAGAATAAGCCGGAATAAAAGCAGAACAGGCAGTCTTGGAACAGTCTCTGAAGTGACTCAGTGCATCCATACATTTTCTTAAGTTGACTATGAAAATCCCCCACTATGCATTCCTTCATTGATCCTGTTGAAGGACTTTGATGGTTTTTAACTGAAGGCAGTAAAAATAAAAGCTATGAAGAATGAAGAAAAGAACTTTGCAAGGTACTATATTCTATTAAGTTAAATTTGATGCAGTTGGCTACTGAGTGTTCCTGTGATTTTGATTTATATGCACATTAGAAAACTTCGTCTTTTTTAGGTATACTATATAGAGTTGGTAAAATAGAATGTTCATGGTAATTTCCATAAAGCTGGGTGGCAAAAATTTGTTCAGGAATATTAACTCTTATTATGCCACTTTATTTTAATGAGAAAATAAATTTTCAACTCCATGTAATTCTCACTTACAGTACTTTATTCTAAACACAAAACTTGCTTTAAGTTTGATGAGCATTTGTACTAAAAGAGTACCAGGTTCTAGTCCCTAACTGAGTAGTCTATTCAGAAAGTTTTGTCTTTGTCATTGTAGGAGCCCAAAGAAAGTTTATTCAGAGTTTGCTTTAATCTAGATGATTTTTATAAACAGAAGTTCCCAGGATGGCAACATCTTTCTCCCTTTCTCTCCATGGATAACAAAGTTTTCAGTCCCTACCCACTGGGATAATTATCTGCAATTGGAGTGTACAGAACCCATTCATTAAGAGATAACCTGCTGAATTACTTGGTTTGGAAATAAGCCACCCTATAACTTGATGCAGTGGAGAATTGTTCCATATTAGGTGGTCAACCTAAAAATCTATTTTCTTTTGTCTGGATCCATGGGGGATAGCGGGCAGTTATTTTCCTCCCAAATTACTTTAATTCTCTCTAGATAAAATAGGCAACTGTATTTGCATTAATTTAATTAATATAGCTGTTTACAGATTCTTACTGCCTAGTAGAAGTAAATCAATTGCAAGGAAAACTAATCCATTTGAAGCCTAGTATATTTTTATCCAGAACTCAATAACATTTCCCTTTTTATTCTGAATGATTCAATGGTACACATAATTAAATTGTTGACCCCAGTGATTGCTGTAGTTGGTGGAATGTGCATGAGAGAGTGTGTGAACATGTGTGTGCGTGTGCGTGGATGCGCACACCGGATTGAAGGTATACGTCTGCATATCCATATATGCTTGCATACCTGTGGCAACCATGAATAGAAGTTGAAATCTGAACTAAAAAGCATGCTAGGTGTTTTCAAAACGAGTCTTGAAAATTTGGATTCTCACTAACCCAGCTCTTAGAAGGGGGATCAGGAATGACAGAGTTCAAATTTGATTCTAAGTCACTTTGTGAGCTAGTAATTTGTTCTCTGAGATTTTCTGAAACTTTGTTATTTTTTTACAATTCCTTCAACATCCTGGCGAGGCTGCTGTTGTTTTCCATCTCATATAGGAAACAAACTAAATATGGAATGCTGAAGGGATGGAATTATGTTTTTAAAAGGGGGGTAGTGGGAAACGAAGATTCAAGATCTCTATGCTAGAAAGTCTTGGCAGAGTTAGGCTGAGCTCTAATTCTGGGTGGAACGCGGACCTACTTGGCAAGCGCCTGTCTTCTTGATGCCAGCGCAGGAAGGCAAGATGTGAAAGTAGAGCGCGGACACACTCTTCTCTGGGGACTTTGATTCACTTCTTTGATTCTTTTTTGGGGGGGGGCTGGATCTCTCTGCTTGGCTCAAAATTTTGTTTTTATGTTGGCACCAATGACTTACTTCTTAGGGATCTTCAGGAGATTATTCTAAATTTAAGAGTGTAGTTTAAGATGTTTCTACTAAGTTTAGTAGAGAGAAAACACTGAAAATGCCCACAAATAAAATATACAAATGTTCTTCAGTCGTTGGAAAAAGAAAACATATTGTGTTGATGTATGTGTATTTATAATCAGTGCAGACATTTCTTGCCACACTAACCTCAGCATCATAGGTTACAGCTAGTTATCACCCAAAAGATTCTACATCTTTACTGGGATAGTATTAAAGTAAGAAGACTGGAAAGACAATATCAGAAAAACACTAATAAAAAGTAGTGTGAGAAACTACATTATAACAAAAATAAATAAATAAAATCACAGCAGTCGGAATTTGCAACATTGTGGGCTAAATAATGGGAATAAATTTTCCACTAAAAACATCTAAAATAGCTAAGTTTAATATTAAAACACTAATAAAAAATAGTTTAGATAGTCATATTCATTTCAGGCAAAATAGCCTATAATGAAAAATCACTAATAGAGATAAAGAGTGTCACTTCATAAAGATAAAACATTTAATTCATCGAAAATATAAAACAATTTAAAATTTTTATGTACTTATTAATGCTGTTTCATATTTTTTAAACCCTAAATTCTAGAACTTCAAGGGAAATACACAAGTCCACACTTTCACTGAGATATTTTTAACGTCTCTCACAGAAACTGAAAGATCAAGCAGACAAAATAAATATGTAAAAATATAGAAATTTTTAACAGCATAACAAAGAAGCTTGAAATAACAGACACATAAGGACATTTCCACTCAAAAGGCAGAGGCCTCACTATTTTCAAAAATAGATGAAAATTGTAAAAATTGGCCGCATACTGAGGTCTGCCACTTACTGGACTGGCTTTCTGCCCTTTGGGGTATCTTTTAAACTCTTAGTCTCAATTTCTTAACTTTAAAATGAAACTAATAGCAGTTGCCAGTTGTGAGGATTGCATTAAGCAGTGCATGTCAAACACCTGAAATGTACAGGAAATGGTATCTGTACATCATCCTACTATGCCCCTCACCTGAGTGTCAAAGAGGAGAATCTTTATAAAGCTGTCCTAATATTTCAAGGATTTGGAAAATAAGGTTATATTCAATTTGTCCCTAACTTTTATGGTTTTATATAATTTCAGTTTTTTTCTGCTTCTTCCCTGTGCTTTACAGTTTAAATGTTCCAAATATTTAATACCAAAAGAGTCTACTCCTAGTTCTTCAATCACTGTAGTTTACAAAAGTTAAAGTTGTAACTTTTTTACAGAAAAATTCTGAACTTTCTGTAGTTTTATTCTACTTTGTAAGCATAATAATGCCAGTTCTTGCTGGGTGGTGAGTGCACTAACATTTCTGGAATAGCTCCAAAGTTCAGAAGAAGCCGTTTTATTCAGAGGTCCCAAATTCTTCTCCATGTAGATTCTAATTCAGTTTTAATAAATGCTTACAGTAGCCAAATAGTATCCATGTGGTTTCTTCATAGCATTTAGAGAGTTCTGATATTTTATTTGTTTGCAGTGTGTGTGTGTATAAAACTTAGCCAGAATACAAAATCCTAGAAAGGTTCACAGTTAATATTCTCCTAGTATTCATCTACAATTCTTAGCAAGCATTATAGTCAGTGCTCAATAAGTACATGTTGATTGGTAAAGGACTAATCAGACACTGGATTAGAGAAATGTTGAGGAAGAGGAAAGCAGTAAGTGAGAGCTAGAAATTAGTATATGGAAAAAGACAGACTGAAACAAACTTCAAAGACTGAACATTCTGGAAAACCCTGCAAGTGCAATAACTTATGAAGTGCATGATGGTGAGTGATTGCTCACAAGTCATTGATGATGTAGAGAGTATGTATGTACAGTACAAACCAGAGCTGCAAGCCAGCTGATTTAATTTTTTTGTTAGCAGTGGCACAGACTATTAAATATTTATGTTCATATTCTCAATATGTATGCCTGGAGTAAATAAATAATTTATTGTTCAGGCTATAAATTATTTACTCACTTATTCCAAATATATATACTATTTGCATTTACTGAAAGTAAAACAAATAGACTGGTGGTCTTTTAGAGTTCTAAAATAAAAATAGAGGAAAAAAATAAGACTTAAACTACAGTAGGAAGTTTTCTATAATCGAGGAATACCAGAATACAGTTCCAAATATATTGGAAAAGCAAGAAAATTTAGCCTTCCATGTAGAAATATCAGTTTTACTTGATATCCCAAATGCCCAACCATGAATTATCTGGATCTTCATTGAAATTTCTGAGCTAGGCTTTTGGATTAGAAAACTCGGTACCACAAGAACTTCTTTTTTTAATTCCTTTAATTCCTTAAGCCTTACTGTGACTTCAGAGCAGTAAACAAGATAATGTCCTATTTGGGTTATGTGCTCAATAAGCATGGCTATATGGCTGGTTCATTCCTTGGAATCTCTCTGCTAAAGATTTCAAATCTCCAGCAGTGACTCAGAAGAAAGCTTCTTCTTGAATAAATTTGCTTTCTTCTTAAGCATATTATCTATTGGTTGGCCAAACAATTCAGATTCATTCCCTTGGCAAGCAGAATTCTGAGTTAGAGTCATTTTTGGATGCATCTGTTCCCAATATCAAGCATGGAATCATGCCTTCTTGTCTCCCACACACAGGCTGAATGCACCATACCATGACTTGTGGAGTTAAATCTACAGTGATGGAGGATGTGGGTATGCTGCCCAGAGGCAATAGACTCTACTGCACAGAATTCTTATCTTCATTCTTGAGACAAAGCATGATATTAATTTACAAATGAATGATTCTTCCTTATTAATGATTCCTCCAAAGAATTCATTTCACACTGCATACTGACAAGGACATAGAGTCTTCTTCCCTATTTTATCTGGATCATCTTGGGAAAGTTAACTTCTTTTTCTCAGTTTTCTCATCTTTAAAAGAGTGATGATGATGTTGTATACCATGGGCTAGTTAAAAAACTTAAAAGAGCTAAAATATACAAAACACTTTAATAATGCCTTGTACATAGTAAGTGTTCAATGAGTTTTAGATGTTATTATTGTTAGTATGGGTTCATATTAGTTTTCTTTATTAAATTTTGAAGTTAATGAAGGGATTTTTTCCTTTTGTTTCCTTTGCCTCAGGAGACTTATCTAGAAAAATGTTGCTATGGCCAATGTCCGAGAAATTACTGCCTGTGAGAAATTTCTAGGATTTTTATGGTTTCAAGTCTCACATTTAAGTCTTTAACTCATTTTGAGTTCATTTTTGTGTATGGTGTAAGAAAGTGATCCAGTTTCATTCTTTTTCATGAAGCCGTCCAGTTTACTCAACACCGTTTGTTGAAGAGACTTTTTCCCATTGCATAGTCTTTCCTCCTTTGTCAAAGATTAATTTACCATGTACTCATGGGTTTATTTCTGGGCTCTCTATTCCATTCCATTGATCTGTGTATCTCTTTTTGTGCCAGTACCATATTGTTTTGATTACTATAGCTTTGTAGTATATCTTGAAATCTGGGATTATGAGATCTCCAGTTTTGTTCTTCCTCCTCAAGATTGCTTTGACTGGGATCTTTTCTGGTTCTGGATCCATATAAATTTTAGGATTGTTTGTTCTAGTTCTGTGAAGAATGCTGTTGGTATTTTGATAGGGATTGCATTAAATCTATAGATTGCTTTGGGTAGTACAGACATTTTAACAATATTTGTTCTCCCAATCCATGAGCATGGAATATCTTTCCATTTGTTTATGTCATCTTCAGTTTCCTTTCATCAGTGTTTTATAGTTTTCAGAGGTCTTTTACTCCCTTGGTTAAGTTTATTCCTAGGTATTTTATTATTTTTGGTACAATTATAAATGGGACTGTTTTCTTAATTTCTTTTTCTGCTGCTTCATTATTAGTATATAGAAATGAAACAAATTTCTGTATATTGATTTCATCTCCTATAACCTACTGAAGTCATTCCTCAGTTCTAGTAGTTTTTTGGTGGAGTCTTTAGCATTTTCTCTCTCTCTATATATATAGTATTTTGGCATCAGCAAATAGTGAAAGTTTTACTTCTTCCTTACCAATGTGGATGCCTTTTGTTTCTTTTTCTTGTCTGATTGCTGTGGCTGGGACTTCCAGTACTATGTTGAATAAAAGTGGTGAGAGTGGGCATCCTTGTCTTGTCCCTAATCAAAATAAAAAGCTTTTGAACAACAAAGGAAACTATCAACAAAACTAGAAGACACCCTACTGAATGGGAGAAGACATCTGTAAATGACCTATCCAAAAGAGTTAATTTCCAAAACATATAAAGAACATATGCAACTTTATACCAGAAAAACAACTAATTTAATTTAAAAATGGGCAGAAGACATGAACAAACATTTCTCCAAATAACACATACAGATGGCCAACAGACACATGAAAAGATGTGCAGTATCACCCATCATCAGGGAAATGCAAATCAAAACCACAATGAGATATCACTTCCTATCTGTCAGAATGGCTAAACCCAAGGACACAAGAAACAACATGTGTTGGCAAGTTTGTGGAGAAAAAGGAACCCTCGTGCACTGTTGGTAGGAATGCAAATTGGTACAGCCACTATGGAAAACAGTATGGAGTTCCCCCCAAAATTTAAAAATAGAACTACCATATGATCCTATAATTCTGCTCCTGGGTGTTTATCCAAAGAATACGAAAACAGTAATTTGAAAGGATATATGCACCCCTATGTTTATTGCAGCATTATTTACAAGAGCCAAATTATGGAACCAACACAAATGTCCATCATAGATGAATGGATAAATAAGATGTGGTATATACATATACAATGAAATATTACTCAGGCATAAAAAAGAATGAAATCTTATCCTTTGCAACAACATGGATGGATCTAGAGGGTGTAATACTAAGTGAATTAAGTCAGTCAGAGAAAGACAAATACCATATGATTTCACTTATATGTGCAATTTAAGAATCAAAACAGAGAAAAAAAGAGACAAACAAACAACAGACTCTTAAATATAAAGAACAAGATGGTGGTTGCCAGAGGGAAAGTGGGTAGGGGAATGGGTGAAATAGGCGAAGGAGATTAAGAGTATATTTACCATGATGAGCACTGACTAATGTACAGAATTGTTGAATTAGTATATTGTACACCCAAAACTAATATAACACTCTGTTAATTATAATGAAATTAAAAAATAAAAGGGGAACCTGGGTGGCTCAGTCAGTTAAGCGTCTGCCTTTGGCTCAGGTCCTGATACTGGACTAATTAAAAAATGAGCAATTGGAGTGGGATGCATACATCAGCACAGTGAGCTATTAAAGTCTTTTTTCTCCATGCTTACCAAACTAACTTATTTATTTATTTATTTAGTATAGTGTTCAGTGATTCATTGGTTGTGTATGACACCCAGTGCTCATCACATCACATGCCCTCCTTAATACCCATCACCCTGTTACCCCATCTCCTCAGCCCCCTCCCCCTCTGAAACCCTCAGTTTCTTTCCTGGGGTCCATAGTCTCTCATGGTTCATCTCCCTCTCTGATTTCTCCCCCTTCAGATTTCCATCCCTTCCCCTGTGGTCCTCTGTGCTATTATGTTCCACATATGAGTGAAACCATATGATAATTGTCTTTCTGTGCTTGACTTACTTCACTTAGCATAATCCCCTCCAGTTCCATCCATGTTGATGCAAATGGTGGGTGTTCATCCTTTCTGATGGCTGAGTAATATTCCATTGTATATATGGACCATATCTTCTTTATCCATTCATCTGTTGAAGGGCATCTCAGCTCCTTCCATAGTTTGGCTATTGTGGACATTGCTGCCATTAACATTGGGGTGCATGTGCCCCTTCTTTTCACTACATCTGTATCTTTGGGGTAAATACCTAGTAGTGCAATTACTGGGTCGAGCTATTAAATTCTTGAGAATATTCAGGATAACTGAGTTTCACCATGTACATACACATGTAACTGTACAATATAATTGTCATATAATTAAATAACTTATTGACAATGTATGTATGTATCATTTAACCAGAGATTCCCTTGTCAATCCTAAATAGATAAAATTTCACCCCACTTTGGCAACGAATTGAAAAAAATGTTGCTCTTTGATCTCCCTATGTGATAGGCTGATGCATTTACCTAGAAATTGGTAAAAGTTGTATCCTCAGAAAAGGATAATCTCTTTAACATCTTGGTAGCCTTTTTGTGTTACGTTGTTGTGTCTCCCTTACAAGCTTCCTACCAGTGAGCCTGTATTAGAAACAACCATCTTTGGGTAATAGAATGGTAGGCAACAGGGCTCTGTCCTAGGAACAACTGTACTTATCTCTCTCTGCAAACTCTAGAGTCACTGTGGCTTCCCACTCATTCACTGGTAATATTGCTACCAGTAAATCCTCTGAGTACATGGAGTCTGGTGGAGGTAAGCTCTGGTTAGAGCTTGTGGCAGCCAAAGGGGGAAAGCAGTGGCAATATTTCTCTGAGTTTTCCATTGGTAATCCAGGACACAGATCTGGGCTAGGCTTGATCCAGTTGCCAACCTATGAATGCGTAGGATGAGGTGTGGCCTGGACCACAGCTGGGTAAAAAATCTACATTGTCCGATGATAATCATTGGTGGTAAGAAGTGGAAGCCGCCTATCTTAGCAACAAGCTATCGTATCCTCAGCCTGAGTGTAAGAGGGGAGGGTGGAAGCCAACATCAAAGAATATGTCCTATGAAGAGTCAAAAAGGAGGTTTCCTTGCTCTGTTCATTTCTATGTGTATAAGGATTGGGGGTGAGTATAGGGAAGAATATTCATATAACCTTTGATCTGGTCTAAAACTCATTCTTGGTGCTCAACTTCATTTCTTCTTTGATATTCACTCTATCCCTGAGCCTTACCAAGTCAGTATCATTTACAGCAACAATGGACTATCCAAAAGGGAAAGAAGAATGGGTGAGATAAAGGAGAGAGTGAGACTCAGGGATGGGATGGGATAGGGGATCTCCATTGTGTATAACACTTCATCATAAAGCTATGTCAGCATTTTGATGTAAATGAACACTATATCAAAATACCCTTGTCTCAATTATTTTTACTTTTATCAATGAACTTTCCGATAAGAATTTATGTGTTTCAGTACGTATTCATTAATAGAGATAATGCTTTATGTCACTAAATTTTTTTCCATCTAATTTAGAGTTCAAAGTTCGCATAGGTTTCTGCCTCTTCCTTCTTCTGTTTTTCTTTTTAAAAAATTCTTTGATCTGTAGGAGTTAAAATATTAATAATGCTTTTCTTTAAGATAGTGAATGATTTTTATTTTCTTTTGTGTGCTTTTGTGTACTTTCTAAATATCATACAAAGGACCTCCATCACTGTGGTGATCTGAAAAAAACTATTAAAGTCATAATGGAATTGCAAAAGAAAAGCTCACAATACTTCCCGTGAGGCCTTCCTCTGGCTTTCTTCCATGAAAACATTTTCTCTCTGCATGTGAGTCACAAGAAATTGCTCAGTGCTTTGTTATTCTTATTTCCATCAAGTCTCTCTCTTTTACGTGACCCCACCTCATTTCATCACCCCTGCTTCTATTCTTGTACGAAGATAGTTCGTGGAGGGGAAAATGAAGATGGTATTTGTCAATAGTGCTGTGAAGTACTTTCTCCAATTTTATGGCATTGATTACTACTCTAGACCCTCTATTGTACCTCCTTACCCTCCCCCCATCTGCTCACTTCACACTTTTTAACTGAGCATGAACATAAAAGGGGAAAGCCAGACACCTCCTCCACCTTTGGGGCCATGTCTAGTTTGGCACAGGATCATTGAGAGTGACGCTCTAAGTCATGCTCAGTTTCTTCTCCTCACCATGATATATGGAAAACACTTCCCATTCTTGTTTCCATTCATGTCTAGCCACTAGCTCATGGCAACTGATTTTGGGTCTTTTACATTTATTTCTTAACAATTCAAAAGAGAGCAAAGATGCCTTTTCTATACTCCTTACACTTTCCATGTTCATTGCTGATTCAATGTCTGGGCTAAGAGTTGCTGCCTTGGTTACTTCTCTGCTTTTCCTACCCTTAAGTCTTTCTTTTTGGGACTGGTCCTTGGTTTACCGAGCCTGGTACCTCACTCTGTGGAGCATCTGGGCATGGCCGAGGCTTTGCTGAATCTCAGTTTCTTCTGTCTCTCCCATCCTTTCTTTCTCTTTATTTATTAGAAATATGACATTTCTGGGTCCTTACTCATTAAAGAGTATTCACAGTGAGACTGCTAGAAAGAGATTTCACAGTCAGATCCTAGAAATAAAGGAGGAAGAACTGCCTTTAGAAAGAAGAAAGCTACATGTATTAGAGACCTAAACAATCCATACTTCACTTCCTAAAAATCATTCTACAGGAAGAATGTCCTGACTCTGTTGAAACATTTTCTCCCATTAGGCATGGCGTGATCAGTGGAGAGTCACCTACCATTCTCTCTGTTGGAACACCTTCCCCTCACACACCTGCCTGACCAATTTCTACTCGTCTTTCAAGGTTCAGCTCAGACAGCTATCATCCTTGGAATTAATTATTTCTTCCTCCCTTGACTCCAATGCATGCCTTTACCCATGGCCCACACCTGTTGAGCAAGGTGAACCATCCTCCAAATAGCCACAAACTCTCTTTACCATTGTCTTCATCCTCTTGCATTGAAATTGTTTATTTTACTGCTTCTCGGCCTTTTGGCTAAGATCAAGTGTGAAATTGTTTATTTTTGCTACTATAGTGTGAGAACATTCAGGGAAGGCTTTGTGTCTTCCTTTCCTTTTTATCCTTGATACCTGGCATGAGCTTAGAGCACAGTAGCATCTCAGTATTTGTTGAATGGATAGAAGTTTGTGGCTCTGGTCCTTCTTCTGCAGCTTCAAAGACACAGAATCCATGGCGAGAGGACAAAGGCCATACTGTGTCACAGAAATTCCTCCCTATGATTTAAGTGGCTAGTGACATCTTTCCCCCCGCTGTTGGAAATGTGAGATGCTGATAGAGTCAGGTTTTCCTGAAGATAAAGTCTACATTTAGCCCCTGGGGCTCCATAGCAAGGTTCTCTTCATGGAAAGAGCTAAACTGTACCACTGTTCTCTTCATTTCCAGTTGTCAGCCTTCAGCAATCTTGTGCAACTTGCATTTTGATCTATGTGATTCTTCATCTCTAGTGTTGGCAAGGGAAGGGTGAGTAAGAAAAAAAGTCTCTAATGCTTTACAGCCACTTGGCAGTCCCATGCAGCTTTGGAAATCCAGAGACCATCCCAGCGTTGGCTGTGCAGTGACATAGCTCCAAGTGTTTTAGCTCTGAAAAATGAGTTCAGTGTCTGTCTGTGAGCTAGCACGTGCACTTTGCACATGCTCTGTTGTTACCAGGTGGAGACAGAGTCACAGGATAAAAATGCCAGAACTGGGGCGCCTGGGTGGCTCAGTCGTTAAACGTCTGCCTTCGGCTCAGGTCATGATCCCGGGGTCCTGGGATCGAGCCCCGCATCGGGCTCCCTGCTCGGCGGGAAGCCTGCTTCTCCCTCTCCCACTCCCCATGCTTGTGTTCCTTCTCTCGCTTTGTCTGTCTGCCAAATAAATAAATAAAATCTTTAAAAAAAAAAAAAAAACGCCAGAACTGAACAGGCTCCTTGAGATCATAATCTTATTTTTCAGGAGAGGACTGTGACAACCAGAGAAGTGAAGTTATTTGCTCAAGGTCACACAGCATTTAGTAATAAAAATGGAAGTAGAACTAAAGTCAGGTTTCTTGTGCCCAGTCTAGTGCATATTCTAAACCCAGTGGACTAAACATTTTAGCCTGCAGAGGAGGGCTCATGACTTAGGATGGAATAGGGAAAAAAGAGTGACTGGTGGTGGTGGTGCTGAACCGTGCAAAGAATAGTGTGTGACTTTAGGGGACCTCTCTGGGCCTTAGTTTCCTTATCTTTAAAGTGCGAATGATAATAGCTACCCTACCAGCTGTTTTGAACATTAGGTGACATCATGTGAACACAGTGCCTGGCACAGAGCCTGGCTTTAGGGGACACTCAGTAAGAAAGCGTCTTTATTACCAACCAGTATGTTGTTCATCTTTGCTCCATTCCAGCTCCAGACACCTTCCCAAGGGACACTCAGTGCAGCAACCCACTGGCTGCAGGGCAGTCGCACAGGACAGATTTGTGAAGGGTTTGGGAACAAATCTACTGTGTAAGAAAACAACCAAATTCCCATAAAGCCTAATTATTTGCACTGTTTATTAATAGCCCTGCTCCTCCTTCTCTCCCCCAGCAACAAATTAGGATCTGACTTGAGGTATGGTTCTGGGAAGGCAGGGCCTCGTGTGCATTTCTGCGGGGGGTATCTCCTGCATAATGTATCCTGGCATCCAAAGGGGGCCTGGATGTCTGCCCACTCTCAGCTTCCTTTTGTATCTCCCATCATTACCCATAAAAGCCTTCATTATGATTCGGGTCCCCTTTATTGCACATATAAATAAAATCTGACAAAATTGTGAGTAAATCCTTTAGTGGTAAAAGCTGATAGAAGAGGGCAAAAATTAATTTTATGCATGAAGAATCTCATTAAGTAGCTTCATGGAAATAAAAAGAACTGGCATCAGAAACTGGTGGGGTGCAGGCTCCTCCGGTCTGCGGGTCCTGCAGCCTCGCCCATGAGGAGGAAGTGAGCCCCTGCTGCTCCTGGTCGCTCTGAGGATCCCATGTGGCACCGGAGCCAAACCTTCCAGGAAAGGCTTCAATTCGAAGGCAGGCAAAGGCTAGCCCCAAGGCCCTTCCATGCCAGCTCTGGGGAGGCTCCGTGGATGCTAGCGGGGTGAGGGAACGCTGAGGGAGGGCCTTCAGAAACCCTGCACCGGGTAGGGCAAGGCCGAGGCATGCTCCTGGGAAAATGGCATTCAAGATTCCTACAGCTAGCTGTAATTCCTCCTCTGGAGGACCCTCCAGGGCTAACTTTACCACCACCACCACTGCTGCCCACCCGGAAACAACTCTCAGGGGAGGATGAAGGATAGGGTGGGGGCCAGCAAGGGGAGAGGAGAAGGGAAAACGAGGTGCAGTGGAGGCACGTGGTCCAGAAAAACAAGGACTCATCTGCCGGGGGCAAGAAGTGTACATACAGTAGGCTCAGATGCCCTGACAGTGAGGCCCCAGCTTCAGTGACTGATTTCCATATTCATTCTTGGTTGACTGATACTATGCATGTTTTTCGTTGCATTTTTTTCTGGTTTTCATTCATATCAGGTGGGATCAATGACGTGATTACATGATGTGTTTACTACACCCCCCACCCCCAGGGAAACAAACCGTTGACATAAAGACAAAAGTAATCTGTTCAGTCCTCCACCTCTCACTAGCTTTCTGCCTTCAGCCACTGTATGTGCCTGCCTAGGCCGTTCAGCAAAACAAGATGAGTTTGCCCTGGATGTAAAATAACTCTTATCAGTCCTTTGTGGCTTCAGTGTACAAAGACTGTTTCATATGCAAGCAGCTTCCTGCAGATGGTTTTAATTGGCTGATTGTGTGTATAAGTACAATAGATTTAGGCAAATAGTGAAAGTCTGTGGAGAAGAGATGTTTTAAGAAAAGATGGCATTCTTCGCTTAGTTTTCACCATGCCTATGTGTCTCATAAGGAGTAGACAATGAGATAACAGGGGAGCTGTATTGGATAGCAGAAAAAAAAAACAAAAAACAAGCACTAACAAGAATAATAAAAACAGGAGGGAAAGAGCAATTCTTCAATAACAGTTCCTTATTGGTGTTCAGCTATTCCAGGGAAGTTCCATCTGTAAATCCCTGACATGTGCTGAGAAGGCATTGAACCTGAGCCCGTGTGCTGGGTCTTTGACAGGGCATAAATAGTATCAGAATAAGGGTCAGAAGAGAATTGAATTCAGAAGCAGCAGGAAGTTCGAACTGAGTTCGAATCTCAGCTCCATCTCTTAGTCTAAGACCTTGCTTGTGTAACATAGTTAATCTTTCGGGGCTTCAGTCTCCTTAGAGTTCCTTGGAGGATTGTAGAAAGCTACACAGAGCCTGTCCTACCACAGGCTCTCCATAAACGACAGCTCTTAGGCGTCTTTCCGGAGCTGAGATTGGATGTGTAAGGTGAGCCAGATTGTAATCTCTGGGCCTTCTCCAACCATTTGCATCTGACTACTTCATCTCACTGCATATCTTCTGTTCCATATGTCATGTCTTCGCTTTGATGAAAGTACCAAAGTGATTAGAATAAAGAGCAAATACATTTTTGAAATGTCAGCCCCAGAGCATTGTTTGGATATGGTTTCCAAGTTCCTTTCCAAATTGTTTTCAAAGAATTCAATTTTCTTTCTTAACTGTGCCTGCTGATCAAGGCACCTGCTTCATTGGTTGAGCATACTTTTGGCTTTATAAAACTCTGTCTTCCTCATAAGCTGCAGCACAATTGTTGATTCTCAATTGCTGGCTTTGCCTTTTGTTTTGTCATGACCAAAAAGTAATATTTTACCTATTAATACCTCATTTAAAATGAAAAAAAAAAGAGAGAAAACAATCTAAGTCTCATGCCTGCAATTTATTAGGGAATTATCCATTTGTGATTAAGGGAAGATAGTTTTGTTTGGTAGTAAGATCATCAACTCTATGCAAGTTGTTTGTTGCTCTTTTAGAAAGCTGTGCTTTAATGCAGTCTTAACACTTAGACAAATGTGAATTTGGCTATTTCTTCTTAGGTTCTTTTTCATGCCTGTTCACCTTATTGAACCATTGATTGACAAGGACAAAACATGAGGTGAAAGAAGCATTATGGTATTCCACATATCCCACCTTTTGTGGGACTTGAAAAAATGATGGATCTTGGGACTCACCCCCACATATCCAGGAGTACAGTTTGGGAAGTTCTCTTAAATGACCCAAGTATGGCTGCCCTTGAACTTCTATCTGGGGAACATTACTCAGGTCCAAACTCCACATTTCACAGTTGAGGAAATTAAGAGAAAGAGGAGTCAAAGCAGCCACGAAGCTCACAGAGCTAGATAATGGCAAACAGGTTTCTGCCTCCTGCAGCCATTCTGAATCTACCACTTTCATACTGCTCCTTGGAACAATTGGTTTGGCGTTACTATTTGCATGGGGTTTTAAAAATGACTTCTTTAACTGAAAATGTAGACTCTGTAATTCTTACCCTGAATCATGGGAAAGAATATTACAATGTCAAAATGGCAAAGCACTGCGGTTGCAGTCAAAGATGCCTCCCAGAGAATTCAAGTTGGAGAGAGAATGGACAAGATTTAGGAAATCTCAGTTTTGCTTTCTCAGAAGTTCCTTGAATGCAACCACCCACTTCTTTGACATGTTGGGTCTTGGGATGGCTAGCCAAGGCATCTTTGCTTATTTAACAACCACATTCCACTCCTACATTGATGGCCAACTGGTGCTGTAATTGGCCATCCTCTGACACAGCCGGCTTGGCTGACAGGAGGAGCCAGGGATGTGATCTCACAGCTTTGAGAATTCAGATCATCCCAGGTGATAGAATCTGGCTACTTTTTCTTCCTCTTTTTCCATTTCTGCCTCTCTTCTTCTCTCCAGACTGGTTCTGGGTGGAGCAGTTGGGATAGGTGTAAGAACCATAAGTTGTCCGGTAACTGGAGTGGTTGGAGTTAGGACTGACAGCAATCCTTGACCCCTCCTCAGCCTCTTTTTATGTCTTCTAGGTTGGCAGCAGTAAACTCCTGTAGTTCTTTGTTCCTCTCCTCTCTGTCTCAGGTCTCCTTTTTCATGATGATGGCAGAAATGAATTCCTTTGTATGTTTTCAGCGTTTGAGTTCCCCTGAAGAAGCTCAATTTAAAGGCAATTTCTATGTTAAGGACTTATTAAATTCTAAGCCTCAATTTCCTCATTGGAAAAATGTGAGAATTTAGCTATTAACATAGTGGTCACCAATACAAGTCAATAATAATAAAAAAAATAGTTACTGATGTATCCTTATTACTATTAATTATATTAAGAATTTTGATACAGAAGTCTTTTTCTTGTGAAAGATTCTAAAATCTTCCTGCCACATTTAGAAGTAAATATGCTCAGCTTGCAGAATTAGCAGCTTTTTAATCTACATTCCCCAAACATCTTGTATTAGAAGAACATATTTTTTCAATGCATTTATCACAATGCATTGCAATTACTTGTTTTTAGGTCCTTCTCTTTTACCAGGTTTTGAGCTCCTCAAGGACAAATGCCATGACTTATTCACTTCTGCATCCTCAGGGGCCCAATGCAGTGCCTGGCACATAGTAGGTGTTCAGAAAATGCTTGATGAATGAATAAAGGGAAGCTCCCGGGCTGAAGAAGATACAGGGTAGTCATGGCAGCCAACAGAAATCTCCCCTGTTTAACAACTGCAAACAGTTTGGACTTTGAGTTTTAGTTTTCCACATTAAAAGGAACGATAATCAGCTTTGTCCTTCTCCCCCCTGCCTTGTAACTCATGCTGCTGTGGGTTAGAATCCTTGGCAGGGATAAGGCAAAAAGCCATTCTGTCAAACTTGGCAAGTTGCTATAAATTTGGATAACGGGTCTACTCAGTTTTTTTGTTTCATTTCTTTTTTCTTTTTTTTTTTTTTTAAGGAGGCAATCTGGGCTTTCTCTTCTATTTATTGGAGTCAGATAGTTGTACAATTTTTTTCAGGTTTCATTTACTCCTGTTATAAAAGAATAGAGAAATCAACTTAGATGGGAACTTACATTAAGCTGGTACTCTACGGCTCTGTGGCCATTTGCTACTTGTTTGCAAGAAGTACTTTTAGAATTCCGAGGTTTCTGCATAGACACACTACACTGGCTTTTTGGTTTAATGGTGATTCCTAAGAAGGCACAACTGACCTATGCATTCATCCAATAAATATTTGTTATGGTTCCAGTAAATTAGGCCAAGATTTTTCTCTACAGTTATTTTTGAAGATAAAGCACCAGGTAAGCAGAAAAAGCTTCCTGGTCTCTAGAGCTTTAGCAGATATTTAATTCTCTTTAGCCAGTAGAGCACCAGCAGATGTAAAAATCAGACTCCCAGAATCCATCATGGGTCACATCCTAGAGCCTTGGCAGGTAGGAGTGGGCTACACTAGATGATATGAGGGGGGAAAAAAGCAAATGTTGCCCTCTATACTGTACACACTCCACCCCAAACGCATTTATGCTCATCTTGCTGACGCGGTAGCTGGACTCAGATAGAGCCTGCCCACTTTGATTTGCTCCTTTCTCTGAATGATTTCCAAAGGTAACAGGAGAATTGCAAATAAAGGAACAAATGAGGAAAAGATTGTACACCCTAAGTAGTTTTTAAACAATTCATCTGGAAAGCTTATGCACAGCTGCCTATGCTTCTGAAGGCCATTACCAGTTCCTGGAAGGATAATATCCCCACTTCCTCTTCACTGCATTTATCTTCTCTGCTTGGCAGGAGAAAACCATTCTGCTTTGCCTTGCAGGAGATCAGGGACCAATTTTCATCTCACCTGCTTTCATCTGAGCTCATACCACCACCTAGTAGGGCTCTGGGCATGTAGTGTTCAGTAAATATTTGTATACTTTACTCAGTGGTGCTATTTTCCTCTGTACTAATCAAAACAAGACAAGGCCATTTGAGTCTCAGGGATCTGCAGTAGGGTCTGTTTAGAAACAGTGGCTAGGAGTATTCTAGGCACCTTTAGCAGAACAGCACACCGTACCAGGTCATAGCCATTTTTTTCCACACTAGGTGTGACTCTTTCTAACCCCCATATCAAGACACTTGCTCTGATGTTTACTGTTCCCCAACAACTCCTTGTGGTACTTTGTAAAGGGTAGAGTGACTCCTTAGGTTTCGGTCCTGACACTGTGTGATGTCAGAAAAGTTACTTAATTTCATTGGACATTTATTCTTTATCTCTACAACAAGAAGGTTGTGGTAGGTCATTTCTAAGATTAGAACTTAGCCTGAGGTTTTCTCTGGGTGCCAATACGACTGTTCCAGCAGGCCCTGCCTGGAGCACTGCACTTACATGAGTTGGGAGTCGCAAGAAGGGAATATCTGGGTTGAGTAGGATTTCTGCTGTCCGAGTGGAGTGGTGAGTTTGTAAATTGAGTACTGCGCCTACACTGGCTGTCTTCTGACTCTTATTAGCTGTGTGGCCATGGACAAGTTACTAAATGGGTTTTCTCATCTATAAAGGAGCATAACAGTAGTACCTAATTAGTGGAGTTGTAATGAGAACTAAATATGGTAAGACATTCAGAGCGCTTAGAACAGTGACTGAGACATGGTCTACACTCAATAAATGTTGGCTATTATGACTGTTGTTAATGATACATTTCAGTTATATAATTAAGATCTCTTTTAGCTCTAATATTTAAATTATGATAAACCAATACTTCCACTTGATGACAAATACTAGACCAGCCTTATGGTATGCGTTAAAGTAGTTGATTTTTGGATAGTCTGTTAAGTGTTATTAGGGATTTGCCACTAGGGGTCAGGAGCAATCAGTCTTCACAGAAGGGTGTAGATCGGTTAATCCTAATCCTACATCACGTGGACTGCCAGGTGATGATAAGTGCAACTGGGATTTGTTCTTCTTTCTGCTCTTCATTTATTTATTAATTCATAAAATATACAATTAGTGAATGTCTACTATGTGCCAGACACTGTTGTAGACACTGGATATGCAGTGATAATTAAACCAGACAGGACTCCTGTTCTCAAAGAGCTTAATTCTAGTGGGCCAACAGATAATACATAAGTACACAAACAAAGAAAAAAGTCAGTCTCAGATAGTGATAGATACTGTGATGACAGTAAAACAGTCCTGTAGTAGGGGATACTTTACACGGGGTGGTCAGGAAAGGCTACCATGGGAACAAATATTTGAGCTGAGTCCTGATTCGTTAGTAGGAATCAGCTATGGATATGAGGAAGATTGTCACGGTCAGTGAGAAGAGCATGTGTGAAAGCCCTCTTGCAGGAGTTTGGTGTCATCAAGGAACAGAAAGAAGCCCAGCGAGGTTGGGGTAGAGTTAGCGCAGAGAAGAATGTTAAGGGTTAAGGTGGGGAGTTACATAGGGACCAGATGGTTTGGGGCATGATAGGTCCTGATAAAAAATTTAGATTTTATTCCAAATGTACTAAGAAGCCATCTAAATGTTATAAGCAGGGGAGTGATGCAGTCTGATACACATTTAAAAAACACCATTCTGGTTTCTTTGTGACAAATGAATTTTTGTGAATGAAAGGGAAATCAGGTTAACCAGTTGCCACTAATCCAGGTAAAAGCAAAGAGGCATGGGAAGGTGAAGAGAATAGAAAGATTTGGGATACATTTCAGAGGTGGAGGTATAAGGATTTGCTTCCAAAACTGTTTACTATCTTACGTGAAATGTGTCTCATACGTGAAAACCTCTTAAAGGGCCACAAGCCCACCATTTCCTTAAGTATTTTCATTAGTCTGTAAGTATTCGACTAGGTGTTATCGATGCCTGAATGCATTAATACCACTTTTCTGAGTGTTTATCTTGGGGAAAAAAGTTGCTCCCATGCAACTCACACACCGAGAAACTGAATCAATAGGCCCTGTCGAAATAAATGTCATTGCTTGGTCTCTTGGAGATGTCTCTATGGCTTTCCCATGGTGCTGGTGGTGGTGGTTATTGTTTACATGAAATAAATTACTGAAAGTTCACAGCAAGTGATTAAATGCCCATTTAAATCCCTTACTTGTTAGAGAGGGAACATGAGTGAATCTGGATTCTTAAACCAAAGAACTCTCAAAACATGCAGGGGCATTCCCCCTGTTTGGCTGGCTCCGTGTGTGTGAGTTCCTTGATTCCCACCTTCCTTCAGAGTACTGGCCAGTAGACTAGTCAACTTGCAATGACTGACTTCTCCCAAGGAGACTTTAATCCCAGTGTATCCCTTGCAGTGCCTTTTTTTTTTTTTAAAGATTTTATTTATTTATCTGAGAGAGAGAGAATGAGAGAGAGCACATGAGAGGGGGGAGGGTCAGAGGGAGAAGCAGGCTCCCCGCCGAGCAGGGAGCCCGATGCGGGACTCGATCCGGGGACTCCAGGATCATGACCTGAGCCAAAGGCAGTCGCTTAACCAACTGAGCCACCCAGGCACCCCCTTGCAGTGCCTTTTTGTTTATTAAGTTTTTTTTTTTTTTTTCATGTTTTATTTATTTATTTGACAGAGAGAGACACAGCGAGAGAGAGAACACAAGCAGGGGGAGTGGGAGAGGGAGAGGCAGGCTTTTAAGTTTAATTCCAGTAGAGTTAACAGACAGTGTTATATTATTCAGGTATACATTGCTTTTAAGATATGTTATCTGAGATTCCTCCCATCCCAGAGGAGGGACTGAGAGCTCAAGTCCCTCTGCTTCCCATTCAAATGAGCGATGTGACTCTGTTTTTATTGCCCTTTCTTATCCGGTCACTTCACATCCATCTGCAGACACGTTTTCCAGCCTAGTTCGACTTTCACTGTGGGCAGAGTTTCGCTGTTCACTTATAAAATAAAGAATACAAAATATAATTGACTGGTCAGCTAATCAGTATGTGGATCTCTTGGACCTTTATGCTTACTTTTTAAATTCCTAACCTTTCTTCTCTACTGTAAGTAGAAAGGACCTTTATTGGAAGGACAGTAGGTAGCTCTGAGACTAGAAGGAAAGACCAGGAGACGTAGCTGAGGTGAGATAGGTGATGCGGACTGTTGCCGAGATCATAGTGCACGAGAGCTGCCTGTGCTGCCCCCTGCCGCTGGTCTTGCTGCTTCTGGTGCCCCTGGATGGTGGGCAATCCGGTAGGGGCACCGCTTCCTTCTCTGCTGCCTCTGCCACCATCAGACTGAGCTCTGGACCATTCCTAGCTCTTTGTGTCACTCCCTTCAGGTTCAAAGTCCTGTGAAGCTGTAGCCCCTTGGAAGCGATAAGGTTATGTGTCCGTGCTCAGCTGTCAGACATCAGGAGAGTTAAACTGGTCCTTTTAGCTTCCGTGGTGATAGGCAGCACTCTGCATTTCAGTCTTTAATTCTAGGCTGTAAAAATCTATCTTAGAGGTTCCTTTGGTGAAAGTCTGTTGGGAGTAACTTGTTTAGTGTATGACAACATTAAGTGTCTCTGTTTCTCCCTTTTATTGACAGTTTGATAACTAATTGACATAATAAACTGCATGCGTTTGAAGTGTAGAATTTGATATGTTTTGAAATATGTATTCACCTGTGAAATCATAACCACAATCAAGAGTATGTATACATTCATCACTTGCAGAAGGCTTCCACTGCCTTTCCTTGACTCCTCCAAAGCAACTATAGGTTAATTTGCATTTTCTAAAATCGTGTGAAAATGTCGTCATACCACATGTATTTTTTTATATCTGATGTTTTCACTCTAATTATTTCAGATTCATCCATGTTGAGTATATCAATAGTTCTTTCTCTTGCTACATAGTATTCCATTGTGTGCATATATGTGTATCACAGTTTCTTTGTCCACTCACCATTTTATGGACATTTGGGTTATTCCTAGGTTTGGGCTATTACAAATAACATCTATTAATATTTGCATACAAGTTTTTGTGTACACCTGTGCTTTTATTTCTCTTGAGAAAATATCCAGGAGCAGAAAGTCTGGGTCATATTGTAGGTGGGTGTTTAACTTTTTAGGAAACTGTAAAATATTTTCCAAAACAGTTGTACCATTTTACCACCGGCAGTGCATAAAAGTTCCATTTGCTCCAGATCATCCCCAACTTTTGATATAGTCAAAAACTGACATAGTCTCTCAAGCTCTGGTAACTTGTATCTACAGTTCATGATCCAGTGTAAAAGAGAGAACCTCTCCTTTCTAATACCATATATAAAATACAGTGGCCTCCCCCCCCCGCAACCTTATGTGTGGAAGATATGTTCCAAGACATCCATCCAGTGGATGCCTAAAACTGTAGGTAGGACTGAACCCTGTATATACTATGTTTTTTTCCTAAACATACATGCCTATCCATAAAGTTTAATTTGTAAATTAAGCACAGTAAGAGATTAACAACAATAACCAATAATAAAATAGAACAGTTATAACAATACACTATAATAAAAGTTAAGTGAATGTGGTCTTTCCCTCTCAAAATATCTTATTGTCCTATACTCACCCTTCTTCTTGTGATGATGTGAGATAAAATGAAATGAGGTGAATTACATAGGTATTGTGACATAGCTTTAAGCTACTGTTGACCTTCTGAGAATACAGAAGGATGTCAGGAGGAGCATTCACTTCTGGACAGTGGTTGACCATGGGTAACTGAAGCCATGGTTTTGCTTTCTGCAGATAAGGGGGACTACTGTATTAAGAAATCATTCTATCAGTGTGCCAAGCATTGCCCTATAATGTTCTTGACCAAGAGAAGAGAGATCCTGTAATTTTAAGTTCCAACAAAGCAAAACAATAGATGTCTTGAGTTTAAGGAGCATGGAAAATGAATGAAACCCTCGTAACACTATCTAATAAATTTTTTGAATAATACACAAAGTAGACTATATAAATCTGGCTTTCTGAGTCCACAGGATCAAGACAAGAAGGGGAATAGCGGTTCAAGATAAAAGACCTAGAGTGTATACTGCTGCCATTAAGGACCCCTGTGCTGACCCAGAGGTGCTCAATAGCAGGTAATAAATGAGTCCTGGAATAATTCTCTAAGCCCGGGGAAAGAAAAAAAACAATAATACAGTGGCTTTTTAGTATATTGTTAAAATTCAAAAGTGCCCATTGGGATTCCATACTTCATCACTTAACTGATGACTATTACTTATCCTGTCAGTGAATTATGTATATAACATGGAAAAAAAACTAAGTTCATGAAGTAGTCAATTACTGCCAAATTAAAACACCCAAAATCTTGGCCTTCAAAAATGTTCTGTGTAATCTCTATATATTCTGTCATTTTGTTTAGGTCTGGTGCTCCTTCAAAAAGCTGCTCAACTAGTGGAGATATACTTGATATATAGTTTCCTCAGTACAATCAAAGACTGTAGTGATTTGGTTAATATTCGAAGAGAAACATAGATTGTTATTTTGAGGTACCAGTTTGTCTTCTGCTTCTGTAGGCCTAATCTTTCTTTGTATTTTTATCTTCATTGTGGACATGACATTTTTAATAGTGATATTACTGATGTGATATAATTACAGTTTGCTGATACCTTATAGAAATAAAGTCCATTGCATGATGGAGTATAGATTGGCATGGGATTATTGATGCCTCTCCAGTGTTTCAGAACTTAGATCAGTTAAATTGTTTTCATCTCTTATGAGGTTTGAGTAATTATCTCATGAAACACATATAAAATTATTGCTGTTATAAAGAAGTAGTTCACTGAGAGCAATGTGGATATTTCAGTTTTGAAACAAAGGTAAGGAACATCATTTGACTGGCAATATTTCAAATGTCTGGCTTGACACTGAAATGTTTATTCATCATCTCTACTTTACCTACCTGATTTCTCTCTATCTCATTACATTGCTGTGATAGACTCCCTCGCTGGTAAAAGTCTTACCTGCAAATGTAAGCATTGCTACCACATTCTCTCAGGTGTAAACTCTCCTTAACACCAGTCATGTGGGCCTTGGCTTTCATTGCTCATCCTTTCATTCCAAAATCCCGAGGCCAGTGTTCCATCATGTGACTGAAACAGTCTTCAATTCCAGGTGCCAGGTGGCATGACTGTATGAGGGCCACAGGTAATGAAAAGATGAAGCCATTTTATTTTATGTACTCTAAACTTGCTTGATTGATTCTCTCATATTCATTGCATAAAAACAGGGTGGCTTCTTTGCTCTAAACTTTAGGCTGCACAGAACCAGAAAAGAAAGTTAGATGAGAATCAGAAAATATTCGGCAAATGGGTTTCCTGAAGGAAATCTCTACAACTGCAATTATTAGGAAGCTTCTAGGAATCTCAACCAATCCCTTTGGGAACTCATGGGAAAAATGGTACTTCTGAATACATCCATCCCAGGAACATTGATGAGCAAGGTCTTTAAAGTAGTTGCCTCAAGAGTGAATTTTCTTAGTAAACACCATCAGTAGATCAGAGAAAATTTCCATGTAAAAGTTCAACATTGCAATGGTAGCTTATTTCATTCATTTCACTGAAAATTGAGGGTTCTTGTTATCTTTATGATGCGATGACGCAGCTGAATATTTGCTAAGATATATGTGCTCTCAACTGTGGTTACTCCTAAGGGAGTAGAAAAAAGGTAGGAAAAAAAGTCATTCCCTTACAGTCTGTTAGTGAAGACAAGATAAAAACAATCAATAGATAAACAGGGAACAGAGTTCCCACTGGGACAGTAAAAGAACCAAACTATGGTTCATGACATCTGGGTGGGCCTTCATGCTCTACTGTTTTTTTGTGGGGTGGATTTAGGCAAATCAGTTAATCTTTCTGGACAACAAATTCCTCACATAAAAAATTACAGTGTTAGACCAACATTATGGGATTGGTTTCTTCATGTAATCATATTTCTGAAGGCAGAGATGATATAAAGTGAGGTTCTTTTCCATTTTAGTTCCTATTTCATTTCTTATGTAAATTACTAGTAGCTTTCTATATCCTGGCAGGTGTCCTCATCCCATTAGCTCCTATTCTGATGTTTCCCAAATGTCATTACAGATACAAGTGACAGCCACTGTTTATTGGCTAGGTGGACAAATTTTGCATCTTCTCTGCCATTTTCATCTTGATGATAGTCCAGGAAACCACATCTTCTTCCTCAGCTTCCACAGCAGAGGTAATCAAGTTGTTTAGTAACTGAAAGTTTAGTGGAGTTAACTGGGGAAGTTTCTCCTTCCTTCTTGTGTTCTCTTCTCCCCTCTTATTGCCGTTTTGAGCACTCCATATTATCCCATCTGTTTGCTGAGGGGACCCTCTTGTTTCATATTGAGCCACTGAACCTACCAATAGCCACCTACCTCTAGACCTCCAGTTGTATAAGGCAAACAAAAAACCCCACCTAATTTTATACTGCTGTAAATTGGATTTTATGTTACCTGTATTTTAATGTGTTCCTAACTGATACAGCGCACTGTGAAGTAGTATACATATAGAACTTGGTCATTGTCTAAAGCTAAATGGTACTGAAAAGACCACTTAAGGTGAAACCATATAAAGCAGGAACATCAACATCATAGTGAATAGAGATAAAGTGTGCAATCGGAATTATATATTGGAAAATGAAACTAAAATTGGTGAAAATAATTTAATGAATACCTAACATTTAAGTTATAACTACAGGCAATGATACCAGTGTGATTTTTTAACAGCTTTACAGAGGTATAACTGACATGTCACAAAACTTACCCGTGGTGAGTGTACGGTTAGACAATTTTTAGTAAATTTTTTTTTAAAGATTTATTTATTTGACAGAGAGAGAGAGAGAGGCAGCGAGAGAGGGAACACAAGCAGGGGGAGCGGGAGAGGGAGAAGCAGACTTCCCACTGAGCAGGGAGCCCGATGTGGGGCTCGATCCCAGGACCCTGGGATCATGACCTGAGCCGAAGGCAGACACTTAACTGACTGAGCCACCCAGGTGCCCGTAGTAAATTTGTACAGTTGTACAATTATCATCCCAATCGTGTTTTAGAACATTTCTATCACCCTAAAAGGTTCCCACATGCATGTTTTTTAGTCAATTTCCACTCCTACCTGTAGCTACAATCATTAATCAGCTTTGTATATCTATAGATTGGCTTTTTCTAGAAATTTCTGTTACATGGAATCATATGCAATCTTTCATGAATGACTTCTTTCAATTAGCATAGTGTTTTTGACCTATTCATCTTGTTGCATGAATAACTAATTTGACCTTTTGCTCAGTAGTAACCCACTATTTGGATATATTACATTTTGTTTATCCAGTCACCATTTCATAGATATTTGGATTATTTCCTTTTTTGAGTTATAATGAAAAATGCTGCTTTAAACATTGGTGAACAAATCTATGTGTAAACATACATTTTCATTTTTCTTGGGTAAATACTGAGGAGTGAAATTACTGGATCACATGGTAAATATTTGCTCAACAATTTTAAAAACTGCCTGTTTTCCAAAGTGGCTATACCAATTTGCATTTCCACCATCAGTGGCTGAGTCTTCTGGTTTCATTAGTTGTGTAAAACACCCAGTGTTATCTTTTTGTTTATGGCCATCCTTAGAGAGTAGAATGTTGTCTCATTGTAGTTTTAATTTTCATTTTCTAATGTCTAATAGTGTTGAGAAACTTCTTTTCATGTGATTATTGTCCATTTGTATATAAAGCTTTCCCCATTTTAAAATTGATTTCTCTTATATTGTATTGTAACACTTCTTTATACATTCATACAAGATACACAATGTTTTTTAGATACATGATTTGAAAATATTTTCTCGCATTCTGTGCCTTACCTTTTCATTTTATTGGTGGTGTCTTTTGCAGAGCCTATTTTTTAAATAATGTCTAGTTTATCAGTATTTTCTTTTATGATTGAACTTTTAGTGTTACAGTGAAGAAATATTTGTCTAACCTAAATTCACATGGATTTTCTTCAATATTGTACTCTAAAAGATGTAGAGTTTTGGTTTTTCACTCAAGTCCAAGATTCATTTTGAGTTATTTTCATGTGTTATATGAGGTAAGGACTTAAGTTCTTAAAAAAAAAAAAAAAAGCTATCCTGTTGCTCCAGCAATTTTTTTTTTTTTTTAAGATTTTATTTATTTATTTGAGAGAGAGAGAATGAGAGAGAAAGAACACATGAGAGGGGATAGGGTCAGAGGGCGAAGCAGACTCCCTGCTGAGCAGGGAGCCCGATGCGGGACTCAATCCAGGGACTCCAGGATCATGACCTGAGCCAAAGGCAGTCGCTTAACCAACTGAGCCACCCAGGCGCCCCTCCAGCAGTTTTTTGAAGGGACTTTTCCCATTGAATTTCCTTACCACTTTTGTCAAAAATAAGGACTAGCACAGAGGACCATAGGGGAGGGAAGGGAAAACTGAAGGGGAAGAAATCAGAGAGAGAGACAAACCATGAGAGACTCTGGACTCCGGGTAACAAACCGAGGGTTACAGAAGGTAGGGGTAGGGGGATGGGGTAACCGGGTGGTGGGTATTGGGGAGGGCAAGTGTTGTGATGAGCACTGGGTGTTTTACACAACTAATGAATTGTTGAACATCAAAGGCTAATGATGTACTATATGTTGGCTAAATGAACATAATAAAAAATAAAAAATGCATTTTTCATAAATATGAGGATATATTTTGGACACTGGATTATGTTTCATTGATGTAAATGTCTGTTCTGATGCCACAACTACCTGAAATTAGGTAGCATGTCCTCCAGTTTTGTTATTTTTCAAAATCATTTTGGCTAGTGTAGGTCTCTGCATTTCCATATAAATTTTAGAAATAGTTTGTCCATTTCTACAAGAACGCCTGATGGGGTTTTGACAAGGATTGAATTGAATTATATTGATTTATTTGGGGAGAAATGTCATCTTACAAATATTTGGTCTTCCTTTTCTCAATAGGATATGTTTCTCAATTTATATAAATCTTTAAAAATTTCTCTCAGCAATGTTTTATAGTTTTCAATGTGTAAGTTTTGTACTTTTTTTGTTAAATTTTTTCCTAAGCACTTTAATCCCTTTGGTGTTATTTTGAATGTGATTTTCTTGATTGCACTTTGGGATTTTTATATAGAAATGTAACATGCATTAATCTTGTATCTTGATAATTTCTTGGTCATGGATTCTAGCAGATTTTGTGTGAATTTCTACAGAATTCTCCCTACAAGCTCATATTGTTTGTGAATAAAAAGTTTTACATCTTCCTTTTCAAAATATATGCCTAAAACACCTTTCAGGATTTGACCTTTGAAACCTCCCCACTTCTTTCCCCTCCATTATTCATTCATTACTCTCTGGCCACACTGACCCTTCTGTTCTGAAGTTCATCTGTCATAATTTCTGTCTCAGGGCATTTGCACAAGTTACTCCTTTTCCTGCAATGCTCTTCACCCAAATACCTCGGGCTGCCTCCTTTCATCATTTCCACTGTTCATGTCTCAAATCAAACATCGTCACATCAGAGAACTTCCCTGGCCAACCTGAGAAAGTCTCCAACACTACAACCATTCTGTATCATTCTGTAATGATTCAGAGCACTTACAACCCCTCTAAAATCATATTGATCTTTTTACATATTCATTTTCTGCTCCCCCAATCCTCAACTTCAGTGTAATTTCCTGGAAGACAGTGACCTGTCTACAATTTCTACTAGTTGGTTCCGGTGCTTAGAATACTGCTTGTCTCATAGAAGGTGTACTTTTTTTTTCTTTTTCTTTTTGTTCTATGACTGATGGAAGAAAGAAGAGAGAAAACTTTAAAGCATGCAAACAAACTATTCAAGAGAGTAACTTTCATACTTTAGTTACTACTATAAAATGGACTGGAAATTATCACAGGTAATAACTGTTCTAAAGGGAGGAAAAGACATTAAATAAAGGTAACCTGATACATTTTGATTATGTGTTAGAGCTTTGAAACACTACAGGATATAATATCTTAGTGCACTCATGCACGGTCATGGGGATTGTGTGTCATAGTTGGAGTCTGAGGAAGAAATATTCAGTTGCATCTGTGCTGATTCTTTCTGTTAGTTTGGGAATTAGGAGTATGAGCTCTAGTTCTGGAAGTTTCTATAAAGCACAGACGAGCTCATGACATATGGGCCTGTGGCTTGACCTTTGCTCTTTCTGACCTGTGCCCATCCTCTCCTGGCTACTCAGCCTGAAGCTAAAACAAAGTATCACCATCATAGGATGCAACACTGCAGGGCGAATGGAGCTGACTCAGGGCCATCGAGGCCACTCAGGCACACCGTAGCATCCGCCCTTGGGACCGCCAGTTTATTTACTAGTTTCCTTGGTGTCATCGTCTTGACAAGTTACTCTGGGAATTCAGTGCATTTTTCCCCTTCAGCCAGACGCCGCCAGAATATTTGACTCTCTGGATGTGTCAGGCAGGCTCTATAATTAAATGGCTCAGCATTTGTGTTTGTCAGGGTGATATAAAATAAGGGGAAAAAATGTTTGCTTTGTGAAGCCCTGCCGTAAAGCCTTCAGGAAGGATTATACATCATCAGGCTCCCAAAGGAAAATGCTCTGAAAGACAAAACATCTTTAGTGTCAGTTTTCAACCAGAAGAAAATTGAATGAAATGAAGTTTGACATATGGAATGGTTTTCGTAAGTTGTTTCAAATGTGAGTCACAAGAAATGTCACTTTGAGGATATGGCAGAAGATCAACTGAGATACTTCTAATAATTTGAATAGAGCTCAGAGCTGACTTACCTTTGTGTGCTCACGGGCCATGCCATGGCCCACATTCAGTTCAGGAAAAACTGAACCCGTTCATCATTTGTGATGGCAGAGTTTGTACTTGAGTGTTATGGTTGCTTCTTCAGAAGGAGAGGCTGAAACCAGCTGGAAAAACACTTTGGAAGACTGTCTGTACCTTCATTTACGTAAACCCATTGCTTGAAAATAGCCCTTTTATCAAAGACTTCCGTTCATGCATACATTTTTTAATATTTTTTATACCAGCAACATTCATATATACAGCTAATAACATAATGAAATATGACCACCACACTTGCATCTTGAAGTCACATTAAAAATTCAGTCTGTAAGATTAATCTGATATGATGTGACAAAACATAGTTGCTGCACAAAACCAAAGACTGTAAGAAGAGTGTATTTCTCAGAAACTATGGTCATGTATACATTTTTGGGTGTTCATTAATATGATTCAGATATAATCCCATAAAGTATCCATAGTTGGCTAGCCTCAGTTCTAGATTAAGTACACAGCCTAGAAGAGTTATTTCAGGTTCATTTTTTAAAGGAATAAGGATTTTCCAAGCCTTGTACCATACATTTCTTTGTGTAGTTATGGGTTAAACTACCACATCCTCTTCCTCGTTGCCTCTTCCCCATTCTTAATCCCCAGTCTCTTCAGACACACAAGAATAGGTGGATTTGTTTCTGTTGTCCTACAGTTCATGGAAAGTTCACTGAAAAAAAAAAAAAATGACAAAACCAGCATAGTAGCTCTCAATCCTGACTCACAACCTCAGTGAAAGCAAGAAATGAGTGAATTAACCTTCCCTTGGAGAGGTTTGGCTAGAAGCTGGAAAGAATTGGGAAACCCCAAAGTTTCCTCCAATATGTTGGACATAAAAAAATAAAAGGGAACTTTTCATCTTATATTTATGAACATACGTCACTGTGCCCTCCCCTAATGTCTGAGCCATTATAATATTTTCAGTAATGGACTGTACTTCCTTTTTGGATTGCTAGCATGTCAATTTAAGATTCATAGAGAATAATTGGTCCTTTAGGTGAGAGCAGCCCATCATCACAAGTAGCAGCAAGAAACATGCAATGATTCAGGAGTGGATTGGCTTCCTATCTGAGTTCCCTTCATCCCATTTCCTAGGGCTTTTTCTGTAGTAACTAGGGCAATTCTGTGTGAGAGCTTCTATGGCTGTGTGTTTCAGCCTTCCACACAGTCCAAATGCTAATCCTTAGTGGATTTAAAGCACCAGGCCCTAGTATTAGTCATGCTGATCAATTTTAATTGAAAAAGGGAAAGCACACATTTTGCACAGTATGGCACAAGGTACATCCACTAATGGAGTTGCTAGGAGGGAGGCCAGAGCATTTCCTACATGCTCCTCTCCTAAGACGCCTGTCCCCTTTTGATGGAGTCTGTATTCTGGGAAGAATCCACAGAGAGTACAGAATGAGGAAAGGGGTCACTGGCCTGCTAGCCAGAGCAATCAGGTCATCCCTGGTTGTCTACATGAAGAAGAATGTCACAGCCATGTCACACTCTCTTGTATCCCTTAGGAGAAATCAAGTTCGTGGATGATGGCTTTATCGTGCCGTGTTAATGAGTACCATTGCTAAACATGGAGGCTAAGCATACAGAATCCCATTTGCTCCTTACAGTGAATCTTGGCCCTGGACCTATATACCTGTGCCTACCTCCGGCATTAATCCTGATGACTTCCCCACACAATGTACTCTGGCCAGGTTGATCTTTCTTCAGTATGCTGTACTCTGGCCAGGTTGATCTTTCTTCAGTATGCTTCTTTCATTCTTTTCCCATGACTTTCCCTCTTTTCTCTCATAGTCTTGGTATTTAAAATCCTCTTTAAAGTTCTCTGGACATCTTTGCATAGCTGGCTCCTTACTTTTCTGTTCTTTTCTCAAATATCATCTTTTTAGAGAACGTTTCTGGACCACCTGACCTAAAATCATCCCTCACCTCATCATCACTCATGACTATGTATCCTTTTTACTTTTCCTAAGGGTACTTTTCTCAGAGTGAAACTGTCTTGTTTCTTTACTTTATTTGCCTATCTTCTTCCCCAGAATGTGCGCTCTATAAGGAGAGACCGTGTACCTGTATTCTACATCGCAGCTGCTACAGACATGGCTACACCGAGTATCCCTTCAAAGATCCAACATTCATGGCAAGACAGATCAACACATCCAGATAATGATTACCACTGAATAAGGAAATTGCATTTTAGAGAAGCCAACTAACTTGCCTATAACTACTAAATGGCAGTAACAGGATGTGAACCCAGGTTTGCTTAGATGAGTTCTAGTTGTACAAGTTGACTGCAGAGCTATGGACATCTTACCCTCAGAATTATCTTGCAATTTCTCCAGAAATTTAATTCATTCATGTAGCTTCTCTGCCAAAAAAGTGGGATCAGCAGGTAATCATTTGTCTAGATAATTTCATTCTGAATTCTCAGAGCTCTATCTAAACATTACTTTTTCCTCCTGTGACTACTTGACACTTTCATCTATACCCATGAGCAGTCTCTCAGCATTTGCCTTCCCCCAACCCTAGTCCCCGGCAACCACTAATTTACTTTCTGACTTAGTTTTGGATATTTACTAAAATGCAATGCACAACATGAGCCCTTTATGTCTGGCTTCTTTCATGTTTTATATATTCAAAGTTTATCCATGTTGTAGCGTGCAACAATACTTCAGTCCTTTCATATGACCAAATAATATTCCCTGTACTGCATTTTGTTTATGTATTTATCAGTTGGATAATTATAAATAATGATACTGTGAACATTTGTGTACAGGTTTCTGTGTGGACATATGTTTATAATTTTCTTAGGTATATACCTAGAAATGGAATTGTTGGGTCATATGGTAACTCTGTGTTTATCTTTTTAAGAAAATACCAAATTGTTTTCTAAAGTGACTGCACCATTTTGTATTCAGACCAACAATGTGTGAGGGTTTCAATTTCTCCACATCTTCACCAATACATTTCTTGTTTGTCTTCTTGATACTAGCCATCCTAGTGCATATGAAAAGTTATCTCATTATGGTTTTGTTTTGTATTTCCCTAATGACTAATGATTTTGAGCATCTTTTCATGTACTTATTGGCCATTTTTTATCTTTGGGGAAATATCTATTAAATCCTTTGCTCGTTTTTAAATTGGATTATTTGTCTTTTTGTATTTGAGTTATAAGAATTATTTTATTTTTTAAAAGATTTTATTTATTTATTTGACAGAGAGAGACACAGCGAGAGAGGGAACACAAGCAGGGGGAGTGGGAGAGGGAGAAGCAGGCTTCCCGCTGAGCATGGATCCCGATGCGGGGCTCGATCCCAGGACCCCGGGATCATGACCTGAGCTGAAGGCAGACGCTTAATGAGTGAGCTGCCCAGGCTCCCCAAGAATTATTTTAAACTCTGAGTAAAGTTCCTTATCAGGTATATGATTTGGATATATTTTCTCCCATTCTATGGGTTGTCTTTCATTCTCTTAATGATGTCCTTTGAAGCACAAAGTTTTTTTAAGTTTTGATGAAGTCCAATTTATTTTTCATTCTGTTGTCTGTAATTTTGGTGTCATATCTAAGAAACCATTGCTTAGTCCAGAATCACAAAGCTTTAAACTTATGTTTTCTTCTAAGAATTTTATAGTTTTAACTCTTCCATTTTGAATTAATTTTTGTATATGGTGTAAAGTAGGAGTACAACTTTCTTTTTTTTTCTTTTTGTATGTGTCTATCTAGTTCACCCAACATCAGTTTTTGCAAAGACTATTCTTTCTGCATTGAATTGTCTTGATACCCTCGTCAAAAATCATTTGGCCATTTAAGTAAGGGCTTATTCGTTGTACAAAACTATCTTTTTGTTTTTATTTTTTTATTGTGTTCAATTAGCCAGCATAAAGCACATGATTAGTTTTTGATGTAGTGTTCAACAATTCATTAGTTGCATATAACACCCAGTGCTCATTACAACACGTGCCCTCTGTAATACCCATCACCCAGTCACGCCCTCCTTTCACCCCCCTCCCCTCTGCAACCTTTAGTCTGTTTCCCGGAGTCCAGAGTCTCTCATGGTTTGTCTCCCTCTCTGATTTCTCCCTCTTCAGTTTTCCCTCCCTTTCCCTATGGTCCTCTGCACTGTTTCTTATATTCCACATATGGATGAAACTGTATGATAATTGTCTTTCTCTGATTGACTTATTTCTCTTAGCATAATCCCTTCCAGTTCCATCCATGTTGATGCAAATGGTAGGTATTCATCCTTTCTGATGGCTGAGTAATATTCCATTGTATATATGAACCACATCTTCTTTACCCATTCATCTGTTGAAAGACATCTTGGCTCCTTCCACAGTTTGGCTATTGTGGACATTGCTGTTATAAACATTGGGGTGCATGTGCCCCTTCTTTTCACTACATCTGTATCTTTGGGGTAAATACCCAGTAGTGCAATTGCTGGGTCATCAGGTAGCTCTAATTTTAACGTCTTGAGGAACCTCCATGCTGTTTTCCAGAGTGGCTGTACCAGCTTGCATTCCCACCAACAGTGTAAGAGGGTTCCCCTTTCTCCACATCCTCGCCAACATTTGTTGTTTCTTGTCTTGTTAATTTTTGCCATTCTAACTGGTGTAAGGTGGTATCTCACTGTGGTTTTTTTTTTTTTTTTTTTAAGATTTTTATTTTTTTATTTGACAGAGAGAGAGATAGCGAGAGCAGGAACACAAGCAGGGGGAGTGGGAGAGGGAGAAGCAGGCTTCCCGCGGAGCAGGGAGCCCAATGTGGGACTCGATCCCAGGATCCTGGGATCATGACCTGAGCCGAAGGCAGACGCTTAACGACTGAGCCACCCAGGAGCCCATCACTGTGGTTTTGATTTGTATTTCCCTGATGACTAGTGATGTTGAACATTTTTTCCTGTCTGTTAGCCATTTGTATGTCTTCTTTGGAGAAGTGTCTGTTCTTGTCTTCTGCCATTTATTGACTGGGTTATTTTTTTTTGGGTGTTGAGTTTGATAAGTTCTTTATAGATCTTGGATACCAGCCCTTTATCTGATATGTTATTTGCAAATATCTTCTCCCATTCCATGGGTTGCCTTTTAGTTTTGTTGACTGTTTCCTTTGCCATACAGAAGCTTTTTATCTTGATGAAGTCCCAAAAGTTCATTTTTGCTTTTGTTTCCCTTGCCTTTAGAGACGTGTCTTGCAAGAAGTTGCTGTGGTTGATGTTGAAGATATTACTGCCTGTGTTCTCCTCTAAGATTTTGAAAACCTCTTATTCCCTTATCTTCTGAAAACTTCTTGATTTTGGAGATATACATTCCAGGTCCCTATCCTGAGAATCTCAAACCACATTCTCTGGACAAGAAATCCTTTATTTCTGGTTCTTAAATTTTGTTTTAGGTTGGATTTTCTCAGGAGCAGATACTAAAATCAGGATCTAAGTGCAAGTGGCTTACTTAAGAGGTATAGAAAATACTGGTTGAGAGTAGAAAAAAGACACGTGTGAGGGATGGAAGTCAATAAAGAGTGCATCATTAAGTCATCCCCCAGAGTGGGCAACTGGAGCTCAGTCTTATGGGGTAACACTGAGAAATCACCAAAACATTCCTCCAAGGTGTTCCGTGGAGGAAATGAGGGACATCAGGGGTTTTACACAACTCTTGATCATCAGTGGTTGAGGCTTGCTCCTGAGAATACTAATTCTTTGGAACTTCCAGCCATATGTACATGAAAGAGTGGCTCCCCGCAGTGCTTGAGGAAGATTTTAGGCACAGAGATGCAGGTATTTGTAGTTAGAAGAGGCTGGAGCATACCAAACAGTAAGGTCAGAGGGATAAGGGAAAGGAAGTGTCAGTGTCTGCTACACGAACAAAGAAGAGGTTCTCTTTCTCAGTGGGTGCTTAAAACTCAGGCCCTACCTAAACAGGCACAGCCTTTACCCCTTGCACGAATTCCAGAGATAGCTAGAAGGAACACGAAGCAAGAGAAAAATATCAAGATATACTTGTGGCAAGATACCATTCTGAGCTGATGTGCTAGAGGAAACAAAACTTAATTCAAATGTAATGCAGCAGGAAGGTGAGACCGTTTTTGTGTTTGAAGTCAGTGTTTTAGTTAGGAGTCTTTGGTTGCAAGTGACAAAAACTAAATTTGCTTAAACAAAAGAGAACTGTATTGGCTCATATAATCAAACTATAGAAACAGGAGGAGGTAGCTGGCCTTTGGGACTTCTAGAACTAGAGCCTCAGACACCTCACACATTGTGAGTCTGTCCCTGAATTGCAGCTTTTTAAAATCTGCAGCCCTTTTAGCAGAAGAAACATGGCTTCCTGCTACTCTTGGCTCTCTCCCTTTTAGCTACCCAATTAGAGAGAAATGGGCACTTCTCTGGCAACTACAATTTAAAACATTCCCCAATTTGGCTTACTTTGATAACATATCCTGGTGCTAACCATTCTGTCCAGAAAGATGTTGCTCTGATTTGGTTCATAGTCACACTCCTGTGACCAGAGAGTAGGGCCTGTTACCAGAAGAAGAGCCATAAAACTTGGCAGTTGAAGCAAAGAACCATTGATCTCTAGGCAGGGGGCTGGAAATCAAGAGCCGCACAAAAACAAATAAAAAATGTCTTCCTGTCCTCAGAGTCCTTTGTGCACATCTAATATCCCAGGAACCTCAGCTCACCCTGGAATACTATTTCAAGGCCTTTTAGAGAAATACTTCTTGCAATTCCTTTCTCCCCATGGACATATCCTTGATGTCACAGCTTCACTAAGGTTACATCATGCTGTGGGACAGCTGATTTCCTTGTTGGGATGATTGCAAGGGGATAATGAAAAATCTGAACCAATTTCCCTGATTTTTCTCCTTTTTAATTGCTCAAATATTGGTTCCTTAGAAAAGAAGTTGCAAACTTCAGTGCTGCCTAGTTACCAAGAACCATTCAGCTGTGTTAGAAATAAGTGACATCAGATATCAAATAATCAGTCTTGAAGCAAACCTTAGAATAAGAAAGGGTTTTTAAATGTTTGGGAAACAGCAGTGGTTACTTCAATGCTTCCAAATAATTATCAGCATTCATATCCTTTTGGAATCCTCCAGACTGCAACAAGATCCACCACCCTCTTTGGGGAAGGGAGAGCTTGGGCTCTCTGCTTACGAGGGAGCAATCTATTTAAGTAAGAAAAAATAAGAACACTGAAACTACTTTTACTAGTGATGTGACAAACATAGCAAGTAGTTGCATGCTAATTCAGGTTATCACCTTTAATTAGGACTTGGGAAGGCTGAGTTATGCTGTCTTCAGTCTTTGGAAATGAGCATTCATGATCAAAGAGCTACCTTCTTTAAATAATTTAAATAGATATCCATTTTAATTAAAGTAGATATTGAATATTGGATATGAAAAACGGCTGTTTTTTTTTTTTTTTTAACCTTTAGATTTGGCGGCTGCTGCTTAAATGAGTAGATCCCTGTACAGAAGGAAACAGCATCTGGTGCAGTCCCTCTTCAGGGCTGAAGATCAAGCACACACTCCGCTGGAGACCTTCTGTGATCCCAACACCTCCCTGGGATGGAGCAGGTGGGAAGTCCCTTCCAGAGTCACCTGGTGGGTCCCTATACAGGTCTCAACAGCTGTCAGAGGACAAACCAACCTGGTTCTGCTCTTCTGAAAAGGGGCTATTTCTCTCCCTGACCCAAAACAAGAGTGGTTTGGAATGCAGCAAAGCATTTGATGAATCATTAGACATGGCCTCAGAATTTCTTGAAAAGGTCTCTGCTGAAAAGATGAAGCATTCAGCCTATAGAGACATGAATGTATCTCATGTACACTCATCATAAGCCTGTCCTGCGCTGCCTTTTAAGGGAGAGTAAAGATGCCTGTAAGAAGAGTCTGGCAAAGAAGTATTAGACTGCACAATTTCAACTGTCCCCAAATTTTTCATTAGTTTCCTCTTACTTTCTGCTGCATTAAATCATTTTCTCTCTCCTCTCAGTTATCTGCTGCTTTCTTCTTTTCTCCCAGATTCCCAGGCCAGTAGAACATAGACCTGGTCATCAGCACACCAATTCACAGTTACAGTCAAAAGAAAATTAAAGAGGGGTGCCTGGGTGGCTCAGTCGGTTAAGTGTCCGACTCTTGGTTTCAGCTCAGGTCATGATCTTGCCGTCATGGGATCGAGCCCCACATTGGGCTCAGTGTTCAGTGTGGAGTCTGCTCAGATTCTTTCTCCCTTTCCCTCTGTCCTTCTCCACTCATTCTCTCTCTCTCTCTCTCTTAAATAAATAAATACAACCTTTAAAAAAAAAAGAAAATTAAAGAAAGCAAGAAAGGACAAAGAATTGTGAAAGAGGGACTTGATAGCGAAGGGCAAATTTCATTTAGTTATATTTCTGATTTCCATATGCCTACAGGCTTCCTTTTTAGCTCCTGGTGGGAGGTAGGGAAAGCCACAGTCTTTTTCTTCCTTCTCCTCCCTCTTTTTAAATGTTTACAGATTCTGATTACAGATCCGAGGTGATTTCATTCATCTAACATTCCATTGAAGTAAGAAGGACAGATTAAATTTCACTGCCACTCATTTTACAGATAGATTCCATTAATCAATGAAAATCCATAAAAATCATTCCAGGAGAATACTCTTCTGTATGTTTATAAAAACCCAACAGCATACTGTGGCCCAGCTCCTCTGATGAGATTCCCTGGGCTCCCATTCACTGGATCAGATTTGTATCTTGTCCCTTTCACACTCATGGTTCAACGTCCTCTTGTCCCTACAGGTCATACTCCCTTGGTCTGATTAACTTCTGGCAATCCATCACCAACTGAACTCTTGGAACTTTCTCTGAGGTGGGCTTTAACAATTGTTTCCTGGCTTCATGCACTGCACGTATGGGCAAGAGTTGCTGTGTCTTTCAGTCAGGGGTTCCAAATGCAAGCAGCCTTCTTCGCTTCCCTACTTGGCCCTTACTCCAGAGAAGGAAGATCTTGTACAAAGGGATTGGAGACCATTAAAATAACAGTTTTCTTAAAGGAAAATAAAAATTAAATAGAAGCTAAGACTTCCAAGTCATGGTAGTTGAGATAGTGTATGCAGAATGTGGGTGGACAGGCAGAGGCGGAGGAGGGATGATATGGTGAGAGTGAGCAAGGTGTTTTAAGGATGGCAGTGATTTAGAGTGGTTAGTATCACACCGAATGAGTCAGATGGTAATGGGAACTTAATCATGATGGAAAAGAGAAGAGTTAGGGAGATGATGAAAGAAGTCTTAAAGCAGGAAAGAGTGATCCTTGTCAGAAACATAAAAAAGAGAATTTCCAGACATCTACAAAGTTGTGATACAATTAGATTGGCCTTCTGTTTTTCCTAACATCGGCAAAGACTGAATTGGTGTGTATCTGAGCAAAGAACTCGTACATCCATGGCCACGGGATGATGAGCTTAAAAACATTCTCTTTTGAAACAAACCTCAGATGCTTGATAATTCTGCGAGCAGAGTTTGTGCTGAAATAAAAGTAAAGTTTGTTTTAACAAATGCATTGAATTCTGAAATGAAGCTCAGCTGGTATAAAAATTCAACATCAATTGCACACAAACATTTTGCATGACCTTGCATTAGAATAAGCCTTTCAAAGGACTAGATGTACTATAAATTGAGCAAGAATCAAGCTCTTTTTTAAATGCCAATATCAGACAGGTTTCAAGATTGCCATGCTCCCACTGGAGCTTAGGAAAACACTGACACTAGAAATAAATGGGCCATTGGCTGTCTCTGCTCAGAAGCTCAGGTTCATCCTTTCTATTGCCACAGTGAAATTCATAATAAAATGCCAACAAAAGTAAAGAGCAAGTCAGACCTGTCTCTATTGGCTACAGAATAAGCATGTGCTATGATAATCCTACCCTCCACCCCAAACACTGGCGATCCTGGTAGCCATGTTTACCTGTCAGAGAAGAAGTCATCCTGTGAGGGAGAAAGACTGACTTCTGCAGACTGTTATCTCCTATCTTTGGGGAACATTAAGAAATAAAAGATGACTGTGCTTTCCCTGACCATTCCTATAGCCAAGTGAGTATTTTAATATCTAAACCATTTTCTCTTCCTTGCTTTTCTTGCTGCCTCCCTCTCCTACATTCCATGACTGTTATATCTCTGTGTTTTTTTTTGTGAAGACAATTTTTTTTATTATGTTTTGTTAATCACCATACATTACAACATTGGTTTTTGATGTAGTGTTCCATGATTCATTGTTTGCGTATAACACCCAGTGCTCCATGCAGTACGTGCCCTCTTTAATACCCATCAGCAGGCTAACCCATCCCCCCCACCTCCATCCCCTCTAGAATCTCAGTTTGTTTCTCAGAGTCCATAGTCTCTCATGGTTCGTCTCCCCGTCTGATTTCTCCCCCTTCATTTTTCCCTTCCTACTATCTTCTTTTTTTTTTTTTTTTAACATATAATGTATTTGTTTCAGAGGTACAGGTCTGTGATTCACCAATCTTACACAATTCACAGCGCTCACCATAGCACATACCCTCCCCAATGTCTATCACCCAGCCACCCCCTCCCTACCACCCCCCACCACTCCAGCAACTCTCAGTTTGTTTCCTGAGATTAAGAATTCCTCATATCAGTGAGATCATATGATACATGTCATTCTCTGACTGA
>NC_138375.1:62498982-62525283 GCF_054177405.1 Leptonychotes weddellii | reverse complement strand
GAGGGTTCCCCCCCCGCTTAGCCACCAGAGTGACGTTCCTCGGCGGAGCAGACTTTTAAAAGTTCCAATTTTGTGCTCCATGGTTCTATCACTTGCCGGAAGTGGCTGACGGAGGCCCCTCCCCCGCCATCTATCCTCCCGAATATCGCCTCGGATTCACTTCTCCGCACGTCCTACCTTCCAGAAAGTGGTCGCTTTTCTGATGAGAGAGTTGTTGCTCTTCTTTTCCTCGATCTCCTGTTGAGTTTGTAGGTGTTCAAAATGGTTTGATCCCTATCCAGCTGAATTCATGAGAGGAGACGAAATCCAGGTCTCCTACTCCTCCGCCATCTTGCTCCGCCCCCTCTGTGTGCACTTGAATACAGTTTGTATTCTGTTTAGGATGGAATGTTCTGAATATATCTGTTAAACCCATCTGGTGCAATGTGTCATTCAAAGCCAGTTTCCTTGTTGATCTTCTGTTTGGATAATCTTTCCAGTGATGTAAGGGGTGTTAAAGTCCCCTACTATTATTGCATTACTATTGATTACTTCCTTATGTTTGTTATTAACTGTTTCAGGTATTTGGGTGCTCCCATGTTGGCTGCATAAATATTCACATGTGATATATCTTCTTTTTCTCTTGATATCATTTTTGTTTTAAAGTCTATTTTGTCCAATACAAATATTGCTACCCTGGCTTTCTTTTCACATCCATTTGCATGATAAATATTTCTCCATCCCCTCACTTTCAATCTTTATGTCTTTAGGTATGTAATGAGTCATTTGTGGGCACCATATAGATGGGTTTTGCTTTTTTATCCATTCCTTCACCTTATGTCATTTGATTGGAACATTTAGCCCATTTGCATTCAAAGTAATTATTGAGAGGTATGTATTATTGCCATTTTGTTACTTGTTTTGTGGTTGTTTTTATAGTTTTTCTCTGTTCCTTTCTTACTCTCTTCTCTTGTGATAAGTTGGCTTTCTTTAGTGATATATTTGGATCCCTTTCTCTTGATTTTTTGCATACATATCACTGATTTTTGATTTGTGGTTACCATCAGGATTGTATATAACATCTTCTGCATATAGCAGGCTATATTAAGTTGATGGTCACTTAAGTTTGAATGCATTCTTTAGTCCTCTCACCCCTCCGTTTTAGGTATATGGTGTCATACTCTACATCCTTTTATCTTGTGAATTGCTTGACTTATTTTTATAGATATACTTAATTTGACTGCTTTTATCCTTCCCATTTTTTTTACAGTTATTTATGGTCTTTCCTCCACTCAAAGAGTCCACTTTAACATTTCTTGTAGGGCAGGTTTAGTAGTGATGAATTCTTTTAATGTTTGTTTATCTGGGAAACTCTATCTCTCCTCCTATTCTGAATTACAGCCTTGTTGGATAGAGTATTCTTGGCTGCAGATTTTTCCCTTTCAGCACCTTGAATATATTCTGCCACTCCTCTCTGGCCTGTAAAGTTTCTGCTGAAAAATCAGCCTTGTGGGGTTTTCTTGTATGTAATTGTTTTCTTTCTTCTTGCTGCTTTTAAAATTCCCTGTTTATCACTACATTTTGCTATTTTAATTACTATGTGTCTTGGTGTGGCATTCCTTGGGTTAATTTTTGGGGGGATCTCTGTGCCTCTTGGATTTGAATTTCTGTTTCCTTCCCCATATTCAGGACATTTTCAGCTATTATTTCTTCACTTACATTTTCTGCCCCCTTTTTTCTCTCTTCTCCTTCTGGGATCCTTATAAAGTGAATGTTATTATGCTTGGTGGTGTTGCTGAGTTTCCTGTCTATTCTTATTATGATATATATATATTTTTAATCTCTTCTGTTCAGCTTGATTGCTTTCCATTACTCTGTCCTCCAGGTCACTGATTTGTTCTTTTGCTTCCACTAGTCTTTTATTTATTCCACATGGTGTATTTTTCATTTCATTTACGTGTTTTTCATCTCTGATTGGTTCTTTTTTATCTCTTTGTTAAGGCTCTCACTAATGTCCTCCACTATTTTCTCAAGTCCGGTTAGTATCTTTATGATCATAACTTTACATTCTAGATCAGGCCTATTACTTATCTTTGTTTCACTTAGGTCTTATACTGTGGTTTTGTCCTGTTCTTTCATTTGGGACTTATTCCTCTGACTCTTCATTTTGTCTCACTCTCTGTGTCTGTTTCTATATGTTAGGAAAGTCGGCTACATCTTCTGCTCTTGAAAGTGTTAGCCGTATGAAGAAGAGGACCTGTAATGCCTGGCAGTACAGAGTCCTCTTTTTAACAGAACCTGGCACTTCAGGGGTGTCTCCTATGTGTGTTGCATGCACTCTGCTGTTGTGGCTGAGCCACTTTTGCTTTCAGTCCAGTTGTCTGCTGTGGCTCTTTGCCTATTGTGGTCAGTGTTCATTCCCTGAAATGTTAGTGGACTCATCTGAGGCCATCTTGGGCTTGAGTTGAGTCAGACCAGACATTTGCCAGAGATGCAGTAGCAATGTGCTTTCCCTGTATTGTTCCCAGAAGTTTCATTGGTTGGCGGGGTTTGCAGTCAGACCAGCTTTCTTCCCCCAACCCACTGCTAGGGCCACAGTCTTACTGGTATGTGTCATTATCTTTCCCTCTCCCCAGGGCAGGAGTTACTTCGGAGAGGGGCAGGTCCCCTGTCAGAACTCTTTGCTCACTGACAGGCTTGTGGCCCTGATTTGGATGGGCTCCTGCGAAGAGTGTACTGGACGGGGTGAATCCACAAGCTTGGGGGTGGGCACGCAGTTTTAGCAAGGTTTGTGTCAGGGTCCTCTGTGAGAGGGTATTTGATTATGATGCTGTTGCTGCTGCTGTGAACAAGTCTGGCTGGGTTGGATGGGGCAGACCCACAAAGCACATGAGGGCAAGATGCACAGTGTTTGAAAGATTTCGGTTGGTCTTCTAGGGTAGGGGCCTGCAGCATCTGGACAGAAGCCAGCCTGGCTAGAGGGGGTTGATCCACTGAAGTGCTGTTGAGCAGGTTATAGCGCAAGAAAGTTAGGTAGGGAATGTTGGCACCATACTGATTCTGCAGGTTTCCACAGCTGGTTCCAACTGTTTATGCTGGGGAGCAAGGGGGGAAAATGGTGCCTGCCAGCTCCTTTGTTCCTGGAGGAGTCTCCCAAGGTTCTTTGTCCCTCTGGAACATGCTTTATGGTTAGTAAATAACTCTCCCTTCTCTCCTATGTGTCAGGCAATTTTCAAACTGCTCCTTCTGTGCTGTATCTCTGTGGGCTGTTATGCTATCTCTTTAAGGGCAAGGATTCAGTTTCCTGTCACCCTCCAGGCTCTCACAGAGTCAGTCCACTGTTTCTTAAAATGCCAGGTTTTAAGTCCTGCTGGTTTTAAGAACTCACAAAATTTGGCCGCTCATTTTGTTTGTTTATTTGTTTTAATGTTCAGTTAGCCAGCATATGGTACATCATTAGTTTTTGATGGAGTGTTCAACAATTCATTAGTTGCATATAACACCCAGTGCACATCACAGCACATGCCCTCCTTAATACCCATCACCCAGTTATCCCATTCCCCCATCCTCCTCCCTTCTGTAACCCTCAGTTTGTTTCCTGGAGTCCAGAGTTTCTCATGGTTTGTCTCCCTCTCTGATTTCTTCCCAGTTTTCCCTCCCTTCCCCTGTAGTCCTCCATGCTATTCCTTATGTTCCACATATGAGTGAAACCATATGATAATTGTCTTTCTCTGCTTGACTTATTTCACTTAGCATAATCCCCTCCAATTCCATCCATGTCAATGCAAATGGTAGGTATTCATCCTTTCTGATGGCTCAGTCATATTCCATTGTATATATATGTACTACATCTTTATCCATTCATCTGTTGAAGGGCATCTCAGCTCCTTCCAGTTTGGCTATTGTGGACATTGCTGCTATGAACATTGGGGTGCATGTGGCCCTTCTTTTCACTACATCTATATCTTTGGGGTAAATACCTAGTAGTGCAATTGCTGGGTCGTAGGGTAGCTCTAATTTTAACATCTTGAGGAACCTCCATACTGTTTTCCAGAGTGGCTGTACCAGCTTGCATTCCCACCAACAGAGTAAGAGTGTTCCCCTTTCTCCACATCCTTGCCAACACTTGTTGTTTCCTGTCTTGCTAATTTTTGCCATTCTAACTGGTGTAAGGTGATATCTCATTGTGGTTTTGATTTGTATTTCCCTGATGGCTAGTGATGTTGATCATTTCTGGTTTTCAAAACCAAGTATTATGGGGATCTGTCTTCCCTGTGCAGGCTCCCCAGTGTAATAGTCTGTTTCTCTCCCTTCTTCGTGTCTGTGGGTCCCTCCCTCCTTCCTGAAGACAGTCCTAGGATCTGTTTTGATCTCCACAAAGTCTCCACCCTCCCTACCCTCTTTGATGTGGCCTCTTCTCTACATTTAGTTATGGAGTTTGTTCTGCCAGTCTTCATGTTATTTTCTGGGTTATTTATATTGATGTGTTATCTAATTGTATCTGTAGGTTGAGGTGAGCTTAGGGTCCTCATACTTTGCCATCTTCCCAGCCTCTATCTCAAGCTATTATTTAAATATTAACTTGTTTCTTTTGGGATAACTGTTTTGCCTCTCAGATTCTCTACCTCTCATTCTCTTCTCTTTTCTGAAATGACATTTGAACACATGGAGGAGAGATATGGCCCATGTAAGGTAGTGGAGGGGTGATTGGGTTCTTAAATCTTTCCAGTGTCTGGTGGATTCTCCCTGATCTCTACTGCAGAATGGATGGGCTGGTACATTTTTGTACTAATGTGTCCTGAAGTATATCTAATCTTCCCTATTTGTGTTTCTTGTGCTAGCACCAGAGTTCTGGCTTCTCATCTACACCCAGACAACAGACTGTGTCTTTGGAAATGGCTGCATATAATACCTCTCTCTACTTACCAGTTCCTCAGTGGTATAACAGGTCATGCCACTAACCTGAGGTGCTGAGGCTCCTTATTTTTTGGATATTTGTAAGCACCCCTTACCTTGAGGTGAGCAGTGAGGGTGTCAAGCACACTTAAATCTACCCCTTCTAGCCCTTACTCTTTACAATCTCCCTGCCTGGTAGAGGGTTGGGCCCTCTCTTCCTCAAGACCCATCTTTCCTCTCTTCTTGGGCCACAGGTCTCGTGACCTGGTATTCATGCTGGGGGGGTGGTGAATGCAACTGAAGGAACTCTACTATAGGTATACTTTAATCATTGCTTTTGATTGAGAAGCTTGTGATGGAGAAGCCAAATGAGACATCAGAGCTACAGATGAACAGGAGTCAGTATATTTGTACAATATCAGAAGCATGCCAGTATTTATAATACCTGTAAAAAATTCATTTTCTAAAGGCTTTAGTGTACTCACAAAAGTAACTTGTATGTGAGGAAGAAATGTAACAGACCCTGTTAATGAACCTGGAATCAGGTAACCTGGGAAGGGCATTACCTTTTCTATAAACCAGGATGATTTTTCCCCACTGTGCCCTGTCTCCAATAATATAAATACTGGCTTTGATGTCAGTTACAGTGGGGTTAAACTACATTCCGTTTTGTATTTTATGTATGATACGCAAGCCTCTTGCATTTATAATAGACACGGAAGCCAGCAAGCAGATGGTAAACTCCAGGAGAGTAGGCCCACCACTGCACCCACAGCACAACAGGGCATGGTGTGAAGGGGTACTCACTCACTGCTGTTAAATGAACATGCTTCTCTAAATGAGCTTTTTAGTTTTATAGAAATATCTTAAACCCTCTTTCATATCATTCATCCATCCATCCATCCATCCATCCACATATACATACATATATACATTCATTTATTCCAGAAACATGTATTGAGGACTTGCTGTGGACTAGACACTGTTACAAGTTCCGAGCAATAACATCATTGAGTGAAAATACAAAATCTTAACTCTCAAGAAGTTTATTCTCATTCTCCTCATCATCCTTGTGTCTGTCACCATTTTAATCTTAACATGCTGACATAATTGCAGATTCACAGTAGTGCTGCGCTTAACACAGGCCTGGGAGTCACAGAAGTTCAAAAGGCCCACTTAGTAGCTGTGCAACTGACCTCAAGTTAACTGACCTCGCTAAGCCTCAATTCCTTATCTGTAAGAAGAGATAATTGCACATATGTCCAGAGTTGTGGAAAACTAAATTTAAATGAGAAACATTAACACAGTATTTGGCCCATAGTAAAACATAAAGATTCAGTACACATTGGCTTTATCATCCTCCTCCTTATCATCTTCCTCCTCCTCATCACCATCCCCATATTCACTGGCCTGCCTATTGTTCTTCTTTAAAATTGTTGCCATGCTACTTGGTTATCTAGAGTAACTTGAAGGAGGCAAGTGAACAGGAAATACAAGCTTTAGAATCATAGCAAATGGTAAAGAAATAAGACCACCTTTGTAAATCCAGGTTTTAATACCTACTTTACTTTCCAAAAGCTATTTTGCTGTCCCTGGAGGAACAGACAGTGCTGCATCTACAACCTTGGATTAATACTCCATTTCACTTTTCACATACACATTTAAAATATAGCCATCAGTGTTCTTGTGAGGTATGGTGGTGCTTAAAATTACCTGCATTATATTGATGTAGAGGTGGTACAAGACATAAGAGTAAGAGCTAGGAAATCTGAGTTAAAAATCCAAGGTTTGCCTTTTGAATTATTTGTGCCTTATATCTAGTTGCAATTATTACCAAAATCCTTTTCTTTAAATTGTTTTTATGTGTATAATTGACACACAATGACACATTAATTTTTAGGTGTACAACATAGTGACTCAACTTCTCTATACATTATTCTGTGCTCACCAGAAGTCTAAGAGCCATCTGTCACCATACAGCACTATTACAGTATCATTAACTATATTCCCTATGTTGTTCCTTTTATTCCCATGACTTATTCATTCCATAACTAGAAGCTTGTACCTCCCACTCACCTTCACCTATTTTGCCCATCCCTCCACTCACCTCCCCTCTGGAGGTTCCTCAAAAAATTAAAAGAAATAACCATATGATCCAGTAATTCCACTCCTGGGAATTTACCCAAATAAAATGAAAACACTATTTCCAAAAGATATATGCACCCCTGTGTTTATTGCAGCACTGTTTACAATAGCCAATATATAGAAGCAACCTAAGTATCCATTGATAGATGAATGGATAAGGAAGATATGGTACAAAAATCCTTTTTAAAAACTTATTTTCTTCAAGGTTCAAATAATACCTAGTTGACAAATACAACATGTCAATAAAATAGAGTCAAGGAATAGGCAAGAAAACCTCCATTTGCCTGAATTGAGTGACTCTACAAAGAACACAGAAATGGCACAATCAAAACTTTTTCCTATTGTCTACAACTCTGCTTCCCAGATTCAATTTATTCTTTCCAAACCATCATAATAATAACTATACAATGAGATAAATAGAATAGCATCTTATTACTCGCTCCTGAATGATTACTGAAAACAATCATGACTTCACTTGATATTCATGAATTGTCAAACTTTTTAAGAATTTTAACTTTTTAATTCCTTTGAGAGCTCATCTAAAACTTTATTACAATTCAACTTTATATACTTGTGGTTTTTCTTCTATATTGTTAGTGTGTATTCATAATGGCATGTATGTTTGAACAGAGAGCCTCAGAATGGTATCATAAGCAGAACTGGCCTTTGGGTAAGACTCTTGATTGCTACTATTTTTTCAAATCTCAAAGGAAGTGTAGTATGGTCATTAAGAGCTCACAGACCTAAGTGACATTGTTGCACATTACTTCTAAAAGCCCGTTTCCTCAGGATTCAATAGACATTATTGTACCTGCTTCATAGTTTTGTTGTATTCTGTGAACTAATGAATATCTTATCTTTAGCTTGGTGAAATGCAAGTGCTCTGTTTTCTCATCTGTAAAATGAAAGCACTAGATTATTGATTCTAAGCACTAACACTAACATCTTATGAGCTCTTTCATTCCTCCTTATCATCTCCCTATTTTCATGAGTGTTGATTTCATCTGTGTTGGCCGCAAGGGTTGTAATTGACTCTAGAGTTTTTCTTCAAGGGACTTCAAACCTTTATTATTTGGTAATTAAATAACTGGGTTTTAGGCTTATTTTCACCCTTCTCCTTAAACCAGGTATGGGGAATGATTGATGGCTAATTTAAATGAAAGATGATTTCTCAGCATTATATTTCTCTTTCTTTGGCTTTTGGTTGCCTGGGCCTACCAGGAAGCTACCAATGTTCAGTCTTCCTGAGAATTTAGCATTTAGTCAAACTCAGTTTTCCAGTGAAATACAATGAATGTTTTTAAAAGGAAACTTGAGAGTAAATACTCAAGGCATCACTGGTGGACTGCTAGTAGTCTGACTATGTATAAAAAGGTTGCACTGAGTGGCGCCTGGGTGGCTCAGTCGTTAAGCGTCTGCCTTAGGCTCAGGTCATGATCCCAAGGTCCTGGGATGGAACCCCGCCTCGGGCTCCCTGCTCAGCAGGAAGCCTGCTTTTCCTTCTCCCATCCCCCTGCTTGTGTTCCTGCTCTTGCTATCTCTCTCTGTCAAATAAATAAAATCTTTAAAAAAAATGTTTAAAAAAAAAGTTGCACTGATGATTCTGAAATGCTTAACTTCTACCATGTTCATTAATTCATAAAAAAAGAACCTGCCTTTTCCAGTCTAGAATAGGCTTGGGAAATTTCACTAGAAAGTTGCATACCACAAAGATCTTCCAACTAAAAAGTGCTTTGGAAATGCATTTCTTTTTGTTTACTCTTGGCTTTCCAATGAAGCAGGAATAAAACAAATAACAAGGCACTAGGTATTATGTAAATAGGTCCCTTAGCTAGAATGATTAGAGGAAAAAGTGAGCTTGAATAACATTAGAGCCAAATTATTCTTGAAATCTATGTCGCTATGAAAAATGCATGTAGCTCTAAAGTAACCAAATCATCAACAAATTTGCAAAACTATATAAATATGTGAATTTATGTTATAGAAGATGATAATTTAAAATGAGTTTTGCTCTAAATTTCCAAACACATCCTACATGTCAGAGAAAATACCTAGAATTAGTACAAGGAACCTTACAAATACTTAAAGTCTTAAGTGGCCAGCCTAAGGCTGTGAAGTACAGTGTGGGAGGAATTTATTACGAGGCATGTCTTTTCTATACAGGCATGGCAGAGCAAGTTTTCATGGCTTCCTGTCTTCTTTTGTGTTTAGCCCACAGGAAAGGTGATAAATATCACCAGGTAATCAGATATAAAACAAATAGGGGTCCTCTTGTTTGGATTTCCACTTCAGCAAATGGAGACATGAGGAAGAATAAAGTGGCTTCATGAGACCTCTGGTGATTTTAAGTGGGAGTCACCAGTCGACCAAAAGTGAGAGCTTCCTGTGTACGCAGTTGGACAAAATTTGAAAGAAACCTGAAAACAATCACCAAGAAATTAACTTTGGAATTTGGAAGTCAAGGTCAGTGAAACTATAGGCTAGTCATTCTCAACCAGGAGCAATTTTGTTCCCCCGGGTACTTTTGGTAGTCTGAACTGGCAGGGGTGTGGGGTGAGAGCTGCCGCTTACATCTTGCGGGTAGATACCAAAGATGTTGCTAAATAGCTGAAGATGCTCGGAAGGCCCAAGGCCTATTAAAATAATTATCCAACTTAAAATGTCAAAAATGCCACTACTGTAAACCTTCCTATAGGACTGTGTGGTATGGACAATGGTGGGATGGTTATGGTGGTAGATGGAAAGAAGGAACTGTATTTACTAGTTACATACTGTAACTTTTTTTGGATATATTGATATAAAAGATTCAAAAAAAAGTGAGAAAGTTCACTCATAATCAACTAGTAGACAACAGTCATATGTCCCAAAGAGGATTTTTACGGGTAAGAGCAGAAGAATCAATTACTTGAATTGTAATTGCTCAACATTACGATAGAGTTTCTAAAATTGTTGCCATGAGTTATTTTGTCTATTACCTCGTCATACCCCCAAACACGCACTCAGTAATGTCAGAGTAGAGATACTTATTTTGTTTGTTTTCTTCCCTAAACTTCTCTTTGGCATGCACCACAAATCTTTCCAAATCTTTTGATTTACCTTTATTAAATTGCACTAGAGGAAATGCTTATTTTCATGTTATGCTACTCAGAATTTATTTACTATTTGTCCCTTAATGTGTCGTTTAATTTCTAATACCCTAGTAAAACTGGTTAAAATTCCTATAAATATTTCATTCTCAGTAAGGTGAAATGTTTATTAGGTAGTTGATGTAAAAAAGAAGCTGCTGTGGTAGTTGCTAAGAGAAATCTATAGAGAAATCATAGTAAATGAATGTAGGAAGACCTGGATTTACTCTTTCAAAATAAATGTAAACATAGAGTGAAAGTAGCATAGAAACTAGTCATGGAAATGAGTTTTAGGTAGAAAGGGATTTAGACCTAGAGAAGTTAACACTTCCAAGCAGTAGAGGCACTTAAAGCTGAGTAAGAGCTGCAGAGAGTGAATAGACATGGAATATGTTTCTCATTCTCCTTCTTCCTCTTACCAACTTGAAGTGGGGAGACTCAGAAAATAAGTAACTAGGGCTCAGAAACCATAAGCTAAACACACAGGAGTCACTGAGAGAATCCACCTGGTGCCCAACCCAGCCTGGGACTCAGAGAACACTTTGTGATTTGTGAGGCAAAATCAATATGAAGGGTAAATTACAAAGAGTTCCAGTTGATCTTGTGTTAGATTAAGTACTTACTGGAAGAATTAAGGGTTAGTTATAAAGATAAATTACAATAAACTTGCTTTACATTCACATTAACTTAAAAGCTTTCTTCCAAGCTCCTTTTTTTGGGGGGAGGGTCTAGGGAAAACTTGCAAAAAAGAGGGCCAAAAATGCAGAAGAAAAAAGGGGTTGGATTAACTTGTATTACATGGAGTAATACGTTCTAGGCATTGCACTACATGTTTTTTTCCAATTATTTAACTAGTGTCTTTCAGCCCCAAACCTACCCTTCCATCTGCTTTGTGATGCTGGGGACATGAGTACTGGAGGAAAAGCTCCAGGATGGCAAAGGATGAACCTGATTCTTCACATTTTCTTGCTCTTTCTGGCAGCATGATTTGAGCCCTAGACAATCTGTTCTTGTTTCCTTTTTTTCTCTGTGCCCCCAAACCTGCCTTATTGTGCCCTGTCAGAGGTCCCAGCAAGAGTAGGGCAGCATTTTCCTGACAGAGGGCTGGATCCCACCTTGTGCAGCTTGTCTCCAGTGCTTCTAGATTCTAATAACCCAGCCCTCTTTCCCTCTGATGCCCTGGCCATAGAGGTGGTAGCAATTTCTTGCAGTTGGTGTCGTTTCTATGTTTCCTTTTCATTTTCTCAATTCTCTAACACCTTTAAAACAATTCCTTACATTAAATTCTCTCTTAAAATGACTGACACATTTCTGTTTTCCTGATTCATTTCTGACTGATGCCACTCTTTACACAAATGGTACCCATTTTATAAATGAGTAAACTGAAGTTCCGGTGGGTTCAGTGACATACCCAATGTTTCATGGCTAGCAGGGAGCCTAGTTAGAATGTGAACCCAGATCTACGAGCCCCAGCCTTTTCTAACATTCCAGGTATAGGAGGAAGACCAAGAGAGATGCGTGTTGCCAGATTCTAAGAATTTTAAAGAATAGGAATGAAGAATTTTACAAAACAATTTAAGAATAAAGGTATAAACGTTCTGACTAATCTCTTTCTCTCTCCATATGTGTGTGTGTATGTATACACACACACATATATACATTATTCTTTTTTTGCTCCCTTACAAATCTCTGCTGTGATAGAAAAAGAATTACTTTATTTTTTTAATTTTTTATGAATCTTTTATTTTATACATAAATATATACACAGACATGCACACACTTCTTCTTTCCCTTGCTTTATGCAGCTGCATGAGCACTTTAAACATTGTATCCTGTCCCTTGCTTTTTCCACTTAACGTATCTTTGAAAACATGAAGTACATAGGACTCTCTTGTTCTTTTTAGAACTATATAGTATTCTACTGTATCGGTGTACCATAATTTATTCAATGAGCCCCTGTTAGTGAATATTCGGTGTTTCCAAATCTTGTTTTCAACCTTTGCTATTACAAAAATGATACAGTATCTAACCTTGTACCTACTGATATACAAGATGTATACCTATTTATGTAGAATTAATTCCTCAGAGTGGAATTCTGGGTCGAAGGATATGTGCATTTGTAATTTTGGTAGATTCTGCCAACATTTCCCCCAAAGAGGTCATACCATGTACATTGCACCAGCATCGGACAGAAGTGTCTATTTCCTCAGTTCTCCCCAACACATAGACTTTTTAAAAATATTCATCTCCTTCTTCCCTGAGTCTGAATGTAATCATTTCTAGGATTTCTCTATTCTGGGTCTAGTGCACAAAAATTCCGCTACCTTTCAACCTAGATCCCCTGCTGTCATCTGTCACTGCCTTCGGCCTCCCCAGAGCCCACAGATCTAGGATTCTGCTCCACTGCTCTGCCCTGCTCTATGTCATTTCCACTGCTGGAATGTCTTTTTCCATCAATACTGCCCCTCCAACCTACCACCTTTCAAAGCCAAGTTCTATCTTCACCTCTTCCATGAAACCCTTCTCAGTTATCTGGCCCTCACTGACCTCTTCTCCTGTAAGAGCTTCCCAACAGGTGTGCCATAAAAGGGTTACAGGGAAATGAAGCTCTTGATCCCCCTCAACTCTTGGGATAGGCAGGGTCTGGGGCCTGGCATCTAGACTGGTCCTTCTGGCCAGGTCTGCATTTTTTTTTCCTTTCCTTCATTTTAATCTTTTTTTTTTTATATTTTATTATATTATGTTAATCGCCATACGTTACATCATTAGTTTTTGATGTAGTGTTCCATGATTCATTTTTTGCATGTAACACCCAGTGCTCCATTCAGTACGTGCCCTCTTTAATACCCATCACCAGGCTAACCCATCCCCCCACCCCCTCCCCTCTAGAACCCTCAGTTTGTTTCTCAGAGTCCATAGTCTCTCATGGTTCGTCTCCCGCTCGGATTTCTCCCCCTTCATTTTTCCCTTCCTACTATCTTTTTCTTCTTCTTTTTTTTTTTTTAACATATAATGTATTATTTGTTTCAGAGGTACGGGTCTGTGATTCAACAGTCTTACACAAGGAATTACTTTTTTTAAAGGCATGAATCCATAAGGAGAAAATAGGATAGTACATTGGAAATACTAAGAAAAATGTGGAAGTTAGAAAGCAGGTGAACAAGTGGGAACAGACTAAGCAGGGCAGAAAAATAAATAAACTGAAGTCTGCAGTAGGGAAGCCTTAAGGCAGACTAATCCATGTCCCAGAGCACCAGAATAGTGCAGAAATTGGAAGCACCAGAATTGTATGAAAGTGGTTCTGAAACAGCAGGATTTGCTGACATTCTTGTAAGTAGCAGTGAGATGTCCAGAGTCCCTTCCCCACACCTCACAGCCCAGTGGTTCCCTCTCTCACAGCCTATCAGAAAGGTTATGACTTAAAAAGGCAGTCTGGTAAAGCTGCTATCACTGAAGGACTTAAGGAGAAAGTACTTTGAATGAAAGGTTGGTAGAAAATTGAGGTATCTGTGGGTAGGAGTGAGTGATAAGGAGCTCCTTCAAGGGGGATAGTGAATAGTTGATTAAGCAAGATTTTCAAAGGGATGAAATTCAGGGAAAGGGGACTGGCTGGCCTTCTGTGGGAGAGATTTCTTTTCATATATGAAGAGAGCACAGATTAATGAAGGTATTTGGAAAGGCACACTGGGAGATATTGAGACAAGGATGACACAAAAGGTTTGGGAAGAGCCACATAGATTTGAAACAGCCTTATAGGGAATCATAATAAAAACACCCTTCCTCCCTCTCACTTTTCTACTATATATTATTGTTATCTTAAAGAATGATACTGTACATTTACATAATATGGGTCACAAATTTAACCCCAAATTATGTGATTTTAAAAAATTAGTTGCTAATATTTTAAAAGTTAGCAATTTTTATTTAAAAAAGTAATCTTATTTAAGAGGTCCTTCTTGGAAGATTGTATGATGCTATAATACTGCACATATATTGCTGAGTGTAGCCAAGTGCTGGGAACTTCCTTTAGATGGGGTAGGTATTCCATAGCCCCTTTCACTGATTTCTGTTACCTTCCTAACCTGGTAGTCATATGAGTTTAACATCCCTAATAAAGTAACTGTCTCTTGAGTATCAAGAAACCGAGGTGTGGTTATTATCTATATTTTCAGAAAAGGAGTATAAGCCATCATGGGAACCTCAACCCAATCTATAGATTGAGAGTTTCAGAAGAAGTGAAGTGCCACTTAAAAAATCACTCCTAATTGGCTGAATCCCTCTGGTAAGTGTTCCTGTACCTTCCAGAACCATCCAGATCCATCCTCATAAACTCATCTGGCAAGGTAAAACCACTGTCACTCAGGGGTCTCCTTTGGTATCTTCCAAAGACCAAATCATCCTGAGATGAATGGCCTGCTCAGATTTATTTATCTACTATACTTTATTGAATTCAAGTTTCTGACATACAGTTTGATGTGGCATTGACTATGAAATACAAATCCAAGCAGGTGCCTTACTTCTTTTATTTGTATAATAGTTAATATAGGAGTATCAGTTGGTGATTATCCTATTTCAAGGAATAATTCTTAAATGTGACTCATAATAATTTATAATTCATTTCCATCTAACTGTCCACTGAAAATCAATACTCTGAGAATCATTAAGTATGCTGTATGATCACAAGAAAAAAGTCAATTAGGAAGAGCTCTAGACATATTCTTGAAAATATTTAACTAGTAAAATCATGTCACTCAAATGTGATTAAGAGCTGTTAGTTTAGGACTAAGATATGACTATTAAAGAGTCTACACCAGGATAACAACCCCTAAGAAATGGCTTCTAGTTAATTAGAAGGAATTTTTCCTAACATCTAGCTATCTTGGTCTCTTTCATGCAATTTCTGGCATATGGACTTCAATTTTGGGGGGTTATTTTATTTCTAATGAAATTACTTCAGTTCTAGGAGGAAGCTCATAGGGTTTGGTTTGCTTGTGTAGTTTCTCTTCTCTTCTCTTCATAATTTCTCTGAAGTGATTTCTTTCCTCTAGCTCTTTGTCTTTACGTTCTTGGGCCTCACATATTGCATCTTCTTTCTGTCGAATCTTTAGCTCTTCCTGCCACTGTCACAGAGAGAAAGTGTCATTTACATATGATTTTCCATGAAAAAATGAAAAATTATTTCAATTTAGCCTCTCAAAATGCAGATTCTATATCCAATTATCTTCTCAGTTTTTCTCACAGATATTCTTGAGGAATTTTAACCCACCCATAACTGGAAAAATATATAAGCCCTCTATTAGAAAGTATACAAGTCTCACTCCCTCCCCCCAAAAAAAGAAAGAAAAAGAAACCAATAGTCCCTCTTAATGTTTCTAATAATAATAAACCATTCAAAGGAAGAGATAATAGGGTTTACATTTTTATATTACAAAGGAATTTCAATTCTTAATCAATATTGGTATTTACATGATAGCATGGAATCATAAAATAAAAAATCAAGCCAAAGCAAAACAAAAATAAAACCCAAATTAAAGTGAAAGGCAAAATTGTGATACTATTACATATGAAGTAGAAAATGAAACTGATGGGCAGACAAATGCTGATTCTGCAACAGACAAATACAAAGACTTCTAAGGGATTCACCTCAATCGAGTGTGTTAATTAATGACAATAACAGCATTATGTGGAGGCAAAAGTTCTAGGACTCAGTAGTTGGAATGTAAGGACCGCAAATCAACCAAACATCATTATGAGGATCCTACTTCCCTTCTACTATCTTTAATGAAGGAAGTGGTGAAAGAGGTGGTAATCTGTCTTCAAGCCAGGTAAAAAAGTTCAGGACAGAATGACCCTTGGCATGAAATGTTGGAAATTCCAAAAGACACTTCATACCCTTGCTTATTTCTTATTTTGTTACCCTCAGCCCATCCATACTCACAGACAACCAGACTATGCTTAATGACCTATCAATTAACTTATAAATTACTGTATACTAGTGCTCTGGATTATAACTATCATTTGGGGTATATAGATATTAATAAGCAGGACTAAACCACAGAATTTACAACAAATCTCTCAACCTTCCAAAGGCATTAAGTTTTTTTAAACATACTCAGAGTAAATATTAAATAAAAAAGTTTAATAAAATCATATTCACTTTTCTTCCAGTTAAATTTTAAATACAAAGTTAACTTGATAATTATGATACCCATCTGTGACATAATTTTTATCATATAACTAAATAATAATACTGTTTGACAAAACTACTGATTTTATGTTGTAGCATAAAAGTGGTAGTTGGTGTAATAATGACAGTATCTATAAACAAAGCCAACTAATCTACCTTATATGAGAGATTTCAGTGTATTTCATGACCTTGATCTTTACATTGTAAAAAATCAACAGAGGATTAATTCTTAAAAATTTAAACACATTCTATATGCCATTTAGTCCATACTATATTCTAAGAAAAACAGAAAATAAATATTTTCTCTCCTATTCCAACTCTACTCCTAAAAAAGAAGCAGTTATAAAATGATTTCATAAGAAATCATCAACTAAATATAGCTCAATGGAGTAAAGTGTTTTAAGTGAATGGCCTTGTATGGCCACTGCTTGTTTAACTCATATCAAGAATAAAATGATTAAAGTCCTTCTAATATTTCAAGGGTAAAGAATGGTCATCAAAAATTGAGTCAAAAGATTTTTGTTCCATTTTTAAAACTACACTATAAAAGAATCCACTGTTCAGTGTTCAATATCAGATCTTTGTCACAAGAAATCAGTACTAATTCAGGAAACAGGATAAAGCTAATATTTCACAAATTACAGAAAGCCAAATTTCCTGGAACCCAATAAAGATACTGAAGTATACAGATAGCACAGTAAGATATAATTAAGTTTGGCAAAGCCCAATCATGGCTTTATTTTTAAGTTCCACGTAATGTTTCAGCCTCAGAACTACACTTTCTAATTCAAAGTGCCTTTAAAGAACAAAGCTTTTGCTGCTAATTTAAGAAAGTCAGTCTTACATGATGGTCAATGATTCTTGTCAACTCTTCATCAGCCTTGGTGAAGAAATCTGGGTAAGAAAACAGGGGAAGTTCTGATACAGAAGGATGTTCCCTTCAAAAGAGCACAAAAACAGATCCAATATTAGGTATAGATATTCCTTCTCCAAGGAATATATGGATTTGAAAGTCATTTCATACTAAGCATTTTGATTCTACCTTGTTAACATTAAGTACTTTACTTATTCTTTGTAGACTATTATCTATAGCTTTTAGTTTCTGTAAGCCATTTTGGGATACCTAAACTGACATTTTGAATGATAGCGAATGACATGCAGTATGAGAACTAGAAAATAATAAAAAACTAATTTTCTTCTAGGAGGTATAAATACTACAGCTGGTCAGTAACACAGGAGATATTAGGAAATGAAGGGTTTAGGGAAGCCTGAAATAATTTGACTCAATGGGGAGATGAAAGTAACCATAGTCTTACATAACTCCATGACCCTGGAAGTTCCGTGAAAGTCTAAGCTTAAGAATTGATCTAAGATACACTAAAAAAAAAAGTTTGATTTCAGTACTTCTCCAAGATCTTTGTAGAGCAAAGGGTGAAACTATGGCAGACAGTTTAGCAACAGCTCAATAGAAGTGTTGGCAGTGCAAATCTAGGCCCTAAAGTAGTGGAGATTTAGTGTTAAGCTGTCCACTTAATAGGTGTATTATGTTAAAATTATGAAGAAATGAGTGTGAGTCCAGAAATATGTAATGCAACAAAATGGTGGTAGAGAATATGGTTTTAAAGGAAAGAAAGTGGGCATAAAGGAAAAGCCCTTAGGCAGGAAGCTAAGATGAGACATAGCTCATGAAAATTTCCCATATTCATAAAAGTCTGATCACTTTTTAAGACTGCAGGGTTATACATATATTTTTTTGCAATTTGCTGCCTATACCATTTTAGCAAGCTTTATATTTTTGACATCCTATGCTTCCCTCATATCACCAGGTCCTCTTGCTTTATGCTTCTCAAATCTTTCCATTTATCTTCATCTCCACCATCATTTCCCTACTTTAAGCCATCATCTTTCATTTGGACCAACACTTCCTTTTGGGAATCCCTGCATCTACCATGCCTCACCCTTTTAGTTCTTGTCTGTATACAGTAGCCAGAATTTTTTTTTTTCAAAATACAAAGGGTATCATGTCAATCCCCTACTTTGAACTGTTCAATAACTCCCAAATAACTTTAGAATTAAAATCCCATTTGTTGTTAAAGAAGCCTGACGTAGACTGTGCAGTTGGTAAAGTGGCTTTGCATGTTTTCTCCAGTCTCACTCCTATCCCTTCTTGGCCTAGGTTTGTGCATCCCTAGCAATGGGCTTTTTTGTAGTTGCTGCAGTGTACCTTGCTCCACCCTACTATGGTTTGTTTGCATGTGCTGTCATCCTTTCTTCAGTGCCCTTCTCCCCCAACTCTCTCTGCCACAGGGCTGGCTAATGCGTACTTATCCTTCTGCTCTCTGTTCAAGGCCCACTACCATAGCTCTCAATCTTCCATGGGCCTTTCCTTCATCATACTTACCTCAGTTGTAATTTTATATTCATCTGTGCATCTGTGGGAGTTTTCTTTTTCTCACTTTAGTATGAACTACATGCTACATGAATGTGGGGACTTTCATTTGTTTGGTTATCATTGGTCTCCCCAATGCCGAGCACAGTGCCACTAGACACTCAGTGAATGCTTGCTTGTATGTTTGGTGAATTATTGAATGAATAAATGAAAGCTGTGATATGCTTTAATCCCCTTTACATTCCAGGCAATCAGTAGGAGTCTACCAGATAGCACTTTCATGTCAGTAGAACAGTGTCCAGGACAGCAAGAAGATGGCAGTCTCAGGAGACAAGTCACAGAATGAAGCTAACAGCAGGAGTTCAAAGGAAAACAACTCAAGGGTAGGTGAGCAGGGAACATATATGGACCCCTCTCCCAACTCCTAAGATTCAGAAGCATTGTGGGGCAGAAGAGCAGTGGGCTTCCCATTGCATATACAATAGGAGTCTGCACCATTCAATTAAAATATTAAAGGAAAATACAATCCTAGAATGCTGGGAAATTGGGGGACAACTGGGGGCTGAAAGTTGGGTTAACTACATTCATTCAGTAAAATTTGGGTACTTCTGACATTCAAAGAATTGTGCTAAATGCTGTGAAAAGATAAATAAGGGGTGCCTGGGTGGCTCAGTCGGTTAAGTGTCTGCCTTTGGCTCAGGTCATGATCTCAGGGTCCTGGGATTGAACCCCCGCTTCAGGCTCCCTGCTCAGTGGGGAGTCTGCTTCTCCCTCTCCCGCCCCCCTTCCCATGCTCTCTCGCACCCTATCTCAAAAAAATAAAATCTTTTTAAAAAAAGATAAATAAGACAGAACTTTTAAATTATTTAAAGGTTAAAAGTATTCACACGAGTTGCCTCAACTCCTTCCTGAATTATAAAAGTTGAAAGAAATGCACCACAATATAAATAATATTAGAAATCCTTTAAAATGGGAAGATTAAGTGGATATGTTTGTGCATCTGTGATTTTTAGTTATCTCTGTTGAATGTTTGTACTAAAAAAGAAAAATGCGTAGTTATTTATAATAGAAGGCAACATGAGACATTCAGTGATATTAAACAGAAAAATATAGTAAAATTGTTAAGCACACGGGCTCTCTAGTCAGATCTCAAAGCAAATTTTCATTCTGCCACTTAGTACTATTTAATCCCTCTGTTCCTCAATGTTTTCATTTTTAATATAAAAAATAATAGTACCTGCCTTGTTATGTTCGTATGAAGATTAAAAAGGATAAGGCATAAAGCTTGTTTGATGGAACAAATACTAAACAAGTTTCAGCTGTATTATCCTTATCAGCAGCATTATCAAAAGAATGTAGAGGAGGAAGTCATGGCTTTTGGCTGGTACTTAAAAAAGAAGAAAAAATAAGAGAAAAGAAAAAAGGAATAGAGGACAAAACAATTAAATCATTAGTGAGATGTACAATTTTGATGTTTGGAGTTAAATGAGAACTGGAGAGAAACCTGTCAGAAAGCTGTTATATAGCAATCCTAGGTTTGCCATAACAAATTACCACAAATTGATAGGCTTAAAAAAATCCATTCACAGTTCTTGAATCCAAAAGGCCTAAATCAAGGTGTTGGCCGGATTGGTTCCTCTGGAAGCTCTGGGGACATTCCATGCCTCTTTTAGCCTCTGATGGCTGTCAAATCCTTAGCATTCCTTGGATTATAGACGCAACACTCCCATATTTCTCTGTCTTCACATGGCCTTCTCCTTCTGTGTCTCAGTATGTCTTTTCTCTTTCTCTTGTAAGAACACAAGGACACTGTCATTGGATTTAAGGCCCAAATGAGCAAGAGGGCCTTAACTATCCCTTAACCTTGACTAAACTTTAGACAGGCTTCTTCCTGACTCTAGGCCCCTGACCATCCCTTTAAAATGCAATCAATCAAGAAAGACAGTGCCCCTATCTTCTAGTCTCTGTGGTAGAGTAGGAGCCTAAGTTAGAAAGTGACAGAGAGCAAGCACAGATGACCACTTCACATTGACCACCCTCTCCTCTAACATCCTCTGGTACTTTTCCACTACCTTACCTCAGCACTTAAAAATCCTCCTGTCTTGTTTCAAGGGAGTTGAATTCAATCTCTCTCCTCTATTGCAAGACTTGAATAAAGTCTTCTTCAATTTCCACTGCAATTTTTCTTTAACACCCTATTTCAAGATGATCTTTTTATTACTAAGTTTTTATTTAAATTCTAGTTAGTTAACATATAGTGTAATATTGGTTTCAGGAATAGAATTTAGTGATGCATCACCAAAATACAACACCCATTGCTTATCACAAGAAGTGCCCTCCTTAATACCCATCACCCATTTAGCCCAACCCCACCGACCTCCCCTCCATCGATCCTCAGTGTTTTCTCTATAGTTAACAGTCTCTTATGGTTTGCTCTCCTCTCTTTATTTTTTTCCCCTTCCCCTATGTTCATATGTTTTGTTTCTTAAATTCCACATATGAGTGAAATCATATGGTACTTGTCTTTCTCTGATTGACTTATTTCACTTAGCGTAATACATTCTAGCTCCATCTATGTCCTTGCAAATGGTAAGATTTCATTCTTTTTTTTTTTTAAAGATTTTATTTATTTGAGACAGAGAGAATGAGAGAGACAGAGAGCACATGAGAGGGGGGAGGGTCAGAGGGAGAAGCAGGCTCCCTGCCAAGCAGGGAGCCCGATGCGGGACTCGATCCCGGGACTCCAGGATCATGACCTGAGCCAAAAGCAGTCGCTTAACCAACTGAGCCACCCAGGCGCCCAATTTCATTCTTTTTAATGGCTGAGTAATAGTCCATTATATTATATATATATACACACACACATACCCATCCCACATCATCTTTATGCATTCATCAGTTGATGGACATTTGGGCTCTTTCTGTAATTTGGCTATTGTTGTTAATGCTGCTGTAAACATTGGGGTGCATGTGCCCCTTTGAATCAGTATGTTTTTATTCTTTGGGTAAGTACCTAGTAGTAAAATTGCTAGGTTGTAGGGTAGTTCTATTTTTAACTTTTTGAGGAACCTCCATACTATTTTCCAGAGTGCCTGCACCAGTTTGCAGTCCCACCAACAGTATGAGGGTTCCTATTTCTCCACATCCTCCCCAACATCTGTTGTTTCCTGTGTTGTTAATTTTAGCCATTCTGACAGGTGTAAGGTAGTATCTCATTGTGGTTTTGATTTGTATTTCCCTGATGATGAGTGATGTTGAGCATCTTTTCATGTGTCTGTTGGCCATCTGGAAGTCTTTTTTGGAAAAATGTCTATTTCTGTCTTCAGCCCATTTTTCAACAGGATTACTTGTTCTTTGAGTGTTGAATTTGATAAGTTCTTTATAGATTTTGGATACTAACCCTCTATCAAATATGTCATTTGGAAATATCTTCTCCCATTCTACAGGTTGCCTATTAGTTTTGTTGATTGTTTCCTTTGCTATGCAGAAGCTTTTAATCTTAATGAAGTCTCAGTAGTTCATTTTTGCTTTTGTTTCCCTTGCCTCAGGAGACATGTCTACAAAGACGTTGGTATGACTAATGTCAAAGAAGTTGCTGCCTGTGTTCCCCTCTAGGACTTTGATGGTTTCCTGTCTCTGTCTCACATTTAGGTATTTCATCCACTTTGAATTTATTTTTGTATGTGGTATAAGAAAGTGGTCCAGTTTCATTCTTCTGCATGTGGCTGTCCAGTTTTCCCAACACCATTTGTTGAAGAGACTTTTTTCCATTGGACATTCTTTCCTGCTTTGTGAAAGATTAATTGAGCATATAGTTGTGGGTTCATTTCTGGACTTTCTACTCAGTTCCATTGATCTATGTGTCTGTTTTTGTGCCAAATCCATACTGTCTTGACCACAGCTTTGTAATATAGCTTGAAGTTCGGAATCATGATGCCTCCAGTTTTGCTTTTCTTTTTCAAGGTTGCTTTGGCTATTCGGGGTCTTTTGTGGTTCCATACAAATTTTAGGATCGTTTATTGTAGCTCTGAAAAATGCTAGTGATATTTTGGTAGGGATTGCATTAAATCTGTAGATTGCTTTTGGTATTATAGATATTTTAACAATATTTTTTCTTATTAGCACGGGATGTTTTTCCATTTCTTTGTGTCATCTTCAAATTCTTTCATAAGTGTTTTATATAGTTTTCAGAGTACAAATCTTTTACCTCTTTGGTTAGGTTTATTCCTAGGTATCTTATGGTTTTTGGTGCAGTTGTAAATGGGATCAATTCCTTGATTTCTCTTTCTGCTGCTTCATTATTGGTGTAAAAAAATGCCAGAGATCTCTGTACATTGATTTTGTATCCTGCAACTTTACTAAATTCGTGTATCAGTTCTAGCAATTTTTGGTGGACTCTTTCAGGTTTTTTACATACAGGATCATGTCATCTGCAAATAATCGAAGTTTGACTTCTTCCTTACCGATTTGGATGCCTTTTATTTCTTTTTGTTGTCAGATTGCTTAGGCTAGGACTTCCAATGTATGTTAAATAACAGTGGTGAGAATGGACATCCCTATCTTGTTCCTGACCATAGAAGAAAAATTCTGTTTTTCCCCATTGAGGATGATATATGGCCTTTATGACACTGAGGTATGTTCCCTCTATCCCTACTTTGTTGAGGAATTTGATCAAGAATGTATTCTGTACTTTATCAAATGCTTTTTCTGCATCTATTGAGAGGATCATATGGTTCTTATCCTTTCTTTTATTAATGTAGCGTATCACATTGATTGATTTCCAAATATTCAACTAGCCTTGCAGCCCAGAAATAAATCCCAGTTGATTGTGGTGAATAATTATTTGAATGTACTGCTAGATTCAATTTACTAGTATTTTGTTGAGAATTTTTGCATCCATGTTCATCAGGGATATTGGCCTGGAATTCTCCTTTTTAGTGGGGTCTTTGGTTTTGGAATCAAGGTAATCTGGCCTCGTAGAATGAGTATGGAAGTTTTCCTTCTATTTATATTATTTATTTTGTTTTAATTTTTTCTTTAAATTTTTATTTAAATTCTAATTAGTTAACATTCAATGCAATATTGTGTTCAGGAGTAGAATTCAGTGATTCATCACTTACATACAACACCCAGTGCTCAATATGACAAGTGCCCTCCTTAACACTCATCATTTCTATTTTTTGGAACAGTTTGAGAATAGGTATTAACTCTTCTTTAAATGTTTGGTAGAATTCCCCTAGGAAGCCATCTGGCCCTGGACATTGTTTGTTGAGAGATTTTTTTTTTTTTTAAGATTTTATTTATTTGACAGAGAGATAGAGAGCACAAGTAGGCAGAGCAGCAGGCAGAGGGAGAGGGAGAAGCAGGCCTCCCGCTGAGCAGGGAGCCTGATGCTGGGCTTGATCCCAGGACCCTGGGATCATGACCTGAGCCAAAGGCAGCCACTTAACGAACTGAGCCACCCAGGTGCCCCTGTTGAGAGATTTTTGATTACTGATTTGCTGTCTGTGGTTATGGGACTGTTCAAATTTTCTATTTCTTCCTGTTTTAGTTTTGGTAGTTCATATGTTTCTAGGAATTTATCCATTTCTTCCAGATTGCCCAATTTGTTGGCACATAATTTTTCATAGAACTCACAATTGTTTGTATTTCTGTGGTGTTGGTTGTGATCTCTCCTCTTTCATTCATGATTTTATTTATTTGGGTCCTTTCTCTTTTCTTTTTGATAAGTCTGGCTAAGGGGTTATCAATTTTGTTAAGTCTTTCAAAGAACCAGCTCCTAGTTTTACTGGTCTTTTCTACTGTTTTTTTATTTGTTTCTATATCATTTATTTCTGCTCTAGTCTTTATTATTTCCCTTCTGCTGGCTTTAGGCTTTATTTGCTTTTCCTTTTCTAGTTTCTGTAGGTGTAAGGTTAGGTTTTGTATTTGAGACTTTTCTTGCTTGAGGTAGGCCTGTATTGCCATGTACTTCTCTCTTATGATGGCTTTTGTTGCATTCCAAAGGTTCTGGACCTTCATGTTTTCATTTGTTTCCATGTATTTTCTTATTTCTTCTTTAATTTCCTGGTTGACCCATTCAGTCATTCTTTAGTAGGATGTTCTTTAACATCCATGTATTTGTGGTCTTCCCAAATTTTTTCTTGTGGTTCACTTCAAGTTCCATAGCATTGTGGTCTGAAAATATGCATGGTATGATCTCAATCTTTTTGTACTTGTTGAGGACTGATTTGTGACCTAGCATGTGATCTATTCTGGAGAATGTTCCATGCGCACTGGAATGTGTATTCTGCTGCTTTAGGATGAAATGTTCCGAATACACCTGTTAAGTCCATCTGGTCCAGTGTGTCATTCAAAGCCATGGTTTCCTTGTTGACTTTCTACATAGATGATCTGTCCATTGCTGTAAGTGGAGTGTTAAAGTCCCTTACTATTATTGTATTGTTATTGATGAGTTTCTTTATGTTCGTTATTAATTGATTTATATATTTGGGTGCTCCCAAGTTGGGGCATACATATTTACAATTGTTAGATCTTCTTGTTGGATAGCCACATTTATTATGGTAGAGTACCTTTCTTCATCTCTTGTGATGGTCTTTGGTTTAAAATCCAGTTTGTCTGATATAAGTATGACTACTTCAGCTTTCTTTTGAAATCCATTAGCATGATAAATGGTTCTCCATCCCCTCACTTTCAATCTGCAGGTGTCTTTAGGTCTAAAATGAGTCTCTCATAAGCAGCAAATAGATGGGTCTTGTTTTCTTTTATCCATTCTGATACCCTATGTCTTTTGATTGGAGCATTTAGTCCATTTACATTCAGAGTGATTATTGATAGATATGAATTTAGTGCCATTGTATTACCTGTTAAGTCACTGTTTCTGGAGATTTTCTCTGTTCCTTTCTAGTCTTTGTTGCTTTTGGTCTTTGTTTCCCACTCAAAGAGTCCCCTTTACTATTCCTTGCAGGGCTGGTTTAGAAGCCACGAACTCCTTTAGTTTGTGTTTGTCTGAGAACCTCTTTATCTCTCCTTCTATTCTGAAGGACAGCCTTGCTGGATAAAGTCTTCTTGGCTGCATATTTTTACCATTCAGCAGGTTGAATACATCATGCCAGTCTCTTCTGGCCTGCCAAGTTCCTGTGGAGAGATCTGCTGTCTTCCCCTGTAGGTTAGGGATTTCTTTTCCCTTGTTGCTTTCAGGATTCTTTCCTTATCTCTGTATTTTGCAAAATTTACTACAACAATATGTCTTGGTGTTGGCCTGCTTTTGTTGATTTTGGTGGGAGTTCCCTGGATTTGGATGTCCATTTCCTTCCCCAGATTAGGGAAGTTTTCAGCTATAAATTGCTCAAATACTTTTTCCCTCTCTTCTTCTGGGACTTCTATGATACGAATGTTATTATGCCTATGGAGTCGCTGAGTTCCCTAAGTCTACATTCATGATCCAATATTTTGCTTTCCCTCTTCTTTTCTGCTTCACTATTTTCCATGATTTTATCTTCTATATCACTTATTTGTTCCTGTGCTTCTTCCATCCTTGTGATCATTACATCCAGTCAGTTTTTCATCTCAGTTATAGC
>NC_138375.1:62481269-62498482 GCF_054177405.1 Leptonychotes weddellii | reverse complement strand
ATTTTATCTTCTATATCACTTATTTGTTCCTGTGCTTCTTCCATCCTTGTGATCATTACATCCAGTCAGTTTTTCATCTCAGTTATAGCATTTTTTTATTTCAGCCTGACTAGTTTTGAGGTCTTTTATCTCTGTGGTAAGAGACTCCCTGGGGTCTTCACTTTTCTCAAGCCCAGCAAGTATCCTTATGATTGCTGTTTTAAATTCTGCAGCAGGCATATTAATTATATCTGTTTTGATTAGATCCCTGGCCGTGACCTCTTCTTTTTCCTTTGGGATGAATTCCTCCACCTTGGCATTTTATCTGGGTCTCTGTCTTCTGTGTGTTAGGAAAGCCTCTTATGTTTCCTGCTCCGGAGAATAATGGCTATAATAAGAACAGGTCATATGCTGTCCAGTGCCTGGGGCTTCAGGAAGTGTTTCTGGTATATGCTGTTCATTCTGCTCTTGTGATTTGGCTGCTCTTTTCCTCAGGCCAGTCCTCTGCAAAGTTTCTCCTTGCCTGCAGGGGTGAGTGTTTGGACCTTTTCCACTGTATGGCGAGTTTTAACTAGGTGTGTTTTGGTCTGCTTGTTAAAAGAGGCTAGATCCTATTTCCTCTAGAGCTGGAGCTTTGCAGCAGTCTATGGTCAGTAGACTTGGTGCAAGCCGCTGGGGGATGGAGGGGTGCTGGTCTTCTGGGGGAGTGGCCCACTGCTGCCCTGACTTTAGGCACTCTTGCCCTAATGAAAAAGCACCTGTAGAGCAGAATGCAGGAGGCGGGGCTTGGTGTAAGTTGTTCAAGCCTCCACCCTGGGCACTGTGCCTCTCACTGAAGTTGCCTATGCTGACGGGCAGGGGTAAAAATAGCTCTCTTGTCCAGAGGGGAATTTGGCCCTGCTGCTATTCAGGAAGCCCTCACAGAAGAGTAAACAATCTTCCCTCATTTGTCCCAGGCATCCCTCAGATCTCTGCCTTTACCCTGTGTCTGAGCTATCTGCCCACCTGGAGGCCCAGTGCTCCTGTGTTTTATCCAGGTGAGTTGGCTGGATTTCAAAACTTCAAATTTTAGGGACCCAGCATGGCATGGACCTGCACCAATCCTCTGGGAGAGGTTCTTGCTGGGCTGTCACTGGTGCTGGTTTGTTCTAGAGGGGCAATCCAATGAATGTGCAGGGAACTGGAGTTTATGTTAAGGTGCAGCAAAAAGCTGGCTTCCAGGTTAACTGTCCTTTAGCAACTGCCTCCGCTCCCATGCTAATGAATGGGGCAGCTCAGCGGTGCCTGCTGGCTCTTTTGTCCCCAGAGAGGCAGTGCCACCTCTCCAAAATGCACTCCAAGAAGGGTAACTTTCTCCCCCCGTGCAACATAGGGGATCCAACCACCATGTTTGCTCCCGTGCCTCTGCTCTTCTTCATAGGATCACCCCTACACCTACCAGGATCTATCCAGGCGACAGCAGGGACTTCTAAAACTTGAGACTTTGAGCTCCACTTCTTATAAAAATTTGCGATAATCAGCCCCTCTCCTTTTCTCAGTCAATGGTTTTGGGGAAGTGTTTTTCCTGTGCAGTACCCATGCTCTGTTCTCTTTCTCTCTCGCTTGCTCTCCCTCTTTCTCTCCCCTCTCTTTAATCAGGGCTCCTTCCCCTCCACAACCTGGTGATTCGTTTCTCCCCCAAATCACTTCTCTGCACCGCCTACCTTCCATGATTTGGCCTCTTTTCTCCCTCAAGTTGTGCAGTTTGTCCTCTCAGCCCTTAGATCAACTTCCTGGGTGTTCAGAATGATTTGATATTGATCTAGCTCTGTTTGAGGGATGAGGCAAGTATAGGGTCCTCCTATTACTCTGCCATCTTAACTCTTCCTCAAGGTGATCTCATCTTGAGATCCTTATCTTATTTACCCACATAAAGTCACATTGACAAGTATTGGGGCTTAGAACTTGGACATATCTTTTGGAGGATACAGTTCAACCCATTATAGGTGACAAAGCAAGAGCAAAGACAGGGATGAAGAAAACAAAGGACTCATATGAGAAGTACATAGACTCGGAAGGATGGAATCTAGAATACACGTAAGGGAAGAGTTGGTGACTCATTTATTCTCTCATTCACTCATTTGTTCAACATTTATTGCAAGAGGGATTTTCAACATTTATTGCAAGAGGGATGTTATTAGGGCACCTGGGTGGCTCAGTTGGTTAAGCAACTGCCTTTGGCTCAGGTCATGATCCCGGAGTGCCGGGATCGAGTTCCACATTGGGCTCCCTGCTCAGGCGGGGAGTCTGCTTCTCCCTCTGATCCTCTCCCCTCATGTGCTCTCTCTCTCAAATAAATAAAAAATAAAATTTTTTTAAAAAAAGGGATGTTATTATAAGGACTGGAAGGAAAAGCATTTTTTTTAATTTGCATACAGTGTTCTAGAAATTCAACATTCACATGGGATGTAGATATGTAAACAGATAGCCATAGTACACTGAAAAAAAAAAACTGCTGTAAAATAGTAAAATAGGGTTATATGGAGTACAGAGATGGGAGGTGCCATCATTTAATGTAGTCTGAGAGTAAGAGAAAATTTCCTGAATGAGTTATACATGGTTGTCCCAATAGGATGATTACAGATTTTTTAAGAAAAGACACAATTAGGACATGTTCTGTTTCTTTAATATGTCAAGGATGAGAAATGTACAGTGATATTTACTAAACAAAAACACAAACAAAAAAACAAGAGATAACACAGTTTCTTATACAGAGTTATGGTTTTTCAGGTTCCCAAGGTCTTCTGAGGATATACAAGTATGGAATGAACATCCCATCACACAAGAGGTATTCCCCAGGAACATGTGGCATGACCATATCTCAGGCCTCTTTAATCCTGCATTTCACACTCTGAGCTATGATTCAGTGTTGAAGCATCAACTCAGCAGGTAAACTATTGCTTTTGTCTCAGGCAGACTGAAATAACCTATGGAATTACCCAATGAGGAAAAGATACTGTATTATTTAAACAACCCACAGAACTACAACCTTGTTTAGCAATTGAATGACTTGTGCCTTTATCCCACATTTATTTATCTATTTGCAGAGAAACTGGGCATCCAGACTCATTGACTGGCATTTTTTCTAGTAGACTTTATTTTCCTTTTTGATGTTCATCATAGATTTATGATCCTCAAAAACACTGTGGATATCACTTTTCACTGATTCCAAACTTGTTCTAATCAATTGTATACTTTTTTCCCCCTTTGGGAAGCTTAAATTTTCATTATTTGGCTACTAGAATACTCTAACAAACTTATTTTCTCAAAGACTTCCTCAGATCTACTGCAGTTTCTTCTCTTTATTTCAATTTTATTGAAATATAATTGACATACACACTGTAAATTTAGGGTATACAACATGATGATTAAATACAGACATATATTTACAAAATGGCTACCACAGAATTAGTTTATACCTCAGTCATTCCACACAACTCAGTTTTTGTATGTGATTAGAACATTTAAGATCTACTCTTTTAATGTAGTTCAAATATATAACACAGTATTGCTAATTATGTTAACAATGTTACCATGCTATATATTACATCTTCAGAACTTAGTCATCTTATAATTACAAGTTTGTACCCTTTGATCAACATCTTTCTATTTCTTCCTAACTCCTATTCCTGGCAAATAACAATCTACTATCTGTTTCTATGAGTTCTGCTTTTTTAGATTCTGCATATAAGTGAGATGATACAGTATTTGTCTTTCTCTGTTGGGGTTATTTCATATTTAACTTAGCATAATGCCCTCAAGGTCAGCCCATGCTGTCACAAATGGCAGAATTTTCTTCTTCTTTTATGGCTGGATAATATTCTGTTGTGCATATATTCCACATTTCTGTATTCATCTGTCAGTGGACACTTAGGTTGTTTCCATGTCTTGGCTATTGTAAACAATGCTGCAGTGAATCTGGGGGTACAGATATCTTTTTGAGATAATGATTTTGTTTCCTTTGGATATTTACCCAAAAGTGGAAATGCTGGATCACACTGCAGGTCTATTTTTATTTCTGAGGAACCTCCATATTATTTTCCATAACAGCTATACTCATTTTAAATTCCCATCAGGAGTGCACAAGGATTCTGTTTTCTCCACATTCTTGCCAACACTTATCTTTTGTCTTTTTGATAACAGACATTCTAACAAGTGTGAAGTAATATTTCATTGTGGTTTTGAGATGCATTTCCCTGGTGATTTGTGATGTTGAGCACTTTTTTTTTTTTTTGGTACCTATTGGCCATTTATAGGTCTTCTTTGGAAAAAATGTCTATTCAGGTCTTTTGCCCATTTTACAGTTGGATTGATTTTTTGCTACTGAGTTATATAAATTCCTTATGCATTTTGTATATTAACTCCTTATCACATAGATGGTTTAGAAATATTTTCTCCCATTCTGTAGGTTGCCTTTTCATATTTTGATTGTTTCTTTTTCTGTGCAGCTTTTTAGTTTGATGTAGTCCCACTTGGCTTATTTTTGCTTTTGTTCCCTGTGCTTTTCATGTCAGATGCAAAAAGATTGTTGCCAAGACCAATGTTGAGATGCTTTTCTCTTTTTTTATTTTTTTTAAAGATTTTATTTATTTATTTGACAGAGAGAGACATAGTGAGAGCAGGAACACAAGCAGGGGGAGTAGGAGAGGGAGAAGCAGGCCTCCCGCGGAGCAGGGAGCCCGATATGGGACTCGATCCCAGGACCCTGGGATAATGACCTGAGCCGAAGGCAGACGCTTAACGACTGAGCCACCCAGGCGCCCGAGATGCTTTTTTCTTGTTTTCCCCTAGGAGTTTTACAGTTTCAGTTTTTATAAGTCTTTAATCCATCTCACTTTAATTTTTCTGAGTGGTGTAAGAGGCGCATCTGATTTCATTCTTTTTGCATATGAATACCCGATTTTCCCAGCACCAGTTATTAAAGAGACTATCTTTTTTCCATTGAGTATTCTTGACCGCCTTGTCAAATATTAGTTAATTGTATATGCCTGGGCTCTTGATTCTGCTCCATTGGTCTATATTTCTGTTTTTATGCCAGTACCATACCATTTCAATAATTATAGCTTTGTAATATAGTTTGAAATTGGGAAGTGTAATGCCTCCAACTTTGCTCTCAGGATTGCTTTGCCTCATGGTGGTCTTTTGTGATTTCATACAAATTTTAGGATTGTTTTTTTCTATTTCTATGAAAAATTTCATTGAAATTTTGATAGTGATTATATTAAATCTGTAGATTGCTTTGGATAGTATGGACATTTTAACAATGTTAAAATCTTCCAACATTTAGGCATGGAATATCTTCCCATTTACTTATGTCTTCTTTAGTTTCTTTCATCAATGCCTTAAAGTTGTCAGTGTACAGAACTTTCACCTCTTTGATTAAATTTATTCCTAAGTATTTTATTGTTTTTCATGCTTTTGTAAAAGGTTATTTTTTAGCTAGTTCATTGTCAGTGTATAGAAAAGCATTTTGTATGTTGATTTTGTATCCTGCAACTTTACTGAATTTATTTATTCTAATAGTTTTTCATGGATCCTTTTTGTTTCCCTATATATAAAAATCAAGTTATCTGCAAAACAAAGACAGTTTAAGTACTTCTTTCTGATTTCAATACTTTTAACTTCATTTTCTTGCTTAATTGCTCTGGCTAGGACTTCTAGTAGTATACTTTCACCATTGAGTCCAATGTTAGCTGTGGGCTTTTCATTTAGGGGTTTTATCATGTTGTGGTATGTTCCTTCTATACCCAATTTGTTGAGTATTTTTATCATGACAGAATAAAAATTTGAATTTTGTCAAATGTCTTCTCTGCATCTATTGAGATTATCATATGATTTTTATCTTACTCTATTAATGTGTTTTATCACATTTATTGATTTACATATGTTGAAACATCCCTGTGTCCCAGGGATAAATCCCACTTGATCATGATGTATGGTCCTTTTAATGTGCTATTGAATTTGGTTTGCTGGTATGTTGACAATTTTTGCATCTATAGTCATCAGGGTAAATGACCAGTACTTTTCTTTTCTTGGAGTATCCTTCTCTGGCTTTGGTATTAAGGTAATGCTGACATCATAAAATCAGTTTAGGACTCTTCTCTTTAATCCTTCTTAAAGTCTTCTAAAAAACTAATGTTAATTCTTCTTTAAATGTTTGGTAGAATTAACCAGTGAAATTGGGATTTTCTTTGTTGAGAGGTTTTTTGTTTTTGGGGGTTTTTGTTTGATTATTCAATCATCTTGTTATTGTCTATTCAGATTTTCTATTTCTTCATGGTTCATTCTTGGTAGGTTTTATAGTTCTAGGAACTTATCCATTTCTTCTAGTTTATCCAGTTTGTTGGAATATCATTATTCATAGTAGTCTTTTATGATCCTTTATATTTCTTTTTTTTCTTTTTTTAAGATTTTATTTATTATTTGAGAGAGAGCACGAGCGGGATGAGGGGCAGAGGGAGAAGCAGCTCTCTGCTGAGCAGGGAGCCTGATGCAGGGCTCAATCTCTGGACTCCAGGATCATGACCTGAGCCCAAGGCAGAAGCTCAACCAACTGAGCCACCCAGGTGCCCAATCCTTTGTATTTCTGTAGCATCTGGTATAATGCCATTTCTTTCTTATTTGTTTGAGTTTTCTCTCTTTGGGGGGGTGGGGGGCAGAATTGAGATGAAGGTTTGTCAATTTTTTTGTCTTTTCAAAACAACAGATCTTAGCTTCATTAATCTTTTCTAGTGTTTTCTGGTCTCTATTATTTCATTTATTTCTACTCTGATCTGCTATTTCTTTACTTCTGCTAATTTTAGGCTTATTTTGTTCTTTATCTAATTCCTTGAAATATAAAGTCAGGTCATTTGAGATTTTTCCTTAAGGTAGATGTTTATCCCTATAAACTTCCCTCAGAACTGCTTTTGCTGCATACCATAAATTTTGCTATGTTGTGTTTCCATTTTCATTTGTTTCAAGATATTGTTTGATTTCACATTTGATTTCTTCTATGCTCCATTGATTGTTCAGGAGTATGTTGCTTAACTTCCACATATTTCCAGTTTTTCTTCTGTTACTGGTTTTTAGTTGTTTTTTTTTTTTTTTAAAGATTTATTTTTATTTATTTGACAGAGAGAGAGATAGCGAGAGAGGGAACACAAGCCGGGGGAGCGGGGGAGGGAGAAGCAGGCTTCCTTCCGAGCAGGGAGCCCGATGCGGGACTCGATCCCAGGACCCTGGGATCATGACCTGAGCTGAAGGCAGCCGCTTAACCAACTGAGCCACCCAGGTGCCCCATGGTTTTCAGTTTTATAACATTATAATTGGAAAAAACTACTTGGTATGATTCTAGTCCTCTTAAATTTGCTAAAGACATGTTTTGTAGCCTAACATATGATCTCTCCTGGAGAATGCTCCATGTGCACTTGAGAAGAATGTGTATTCTGCTGCTGTTAGGTGGAATATTATGTAAATGTCTGTTAGGTCCATTTGATATAAAGTATAATTTAAGTCCAATGTTCCTTTTTAATTTTTCTGTCTGGGTGTTCTATACATTATTGAAAGTAGAGTATTAAAGTCTCTACTATTATTGTATTGTCTATTTCTCCCTTCAGATCTCTTAGTATTTGCTTGATATATTTTGGTGCTCCAATGTTGGGTGCATATAAATTTACATTTGTTATATCCTCTTGATGAATTGACCCCTTTTTCATTATGTTATGACCTTCTTTGTCTCTTGTTACAGCTTTTGACTTAAAGTCTACTTTGTCCAATGTAAGTATAGCTACACTTTTTTTTTTTAATTTCATTTGCATGCTGTATCGTTTCCGTCCCTTTATTTTGACTCTCTGTCTTTAGAATTGAAGTGAGTCTCTTGTGGGCAACATATAGTAGGTCTTGTTTTTTTATCCACTCTGTAGCTTTTTATTGGAAAATTTAGTACATTTACGTTTAAAGTAATTATTGATGGGTAAGGATGAATTAATGCCATCTTTGCCATCTTTCTATTGTTTGGATTGTTTTATAGTTCCTTTGTTTCTTCTACTTTTGCTGTTTTCCTTTGTGAATTGATGTTTTTCCATATTGACATGCTTTGATTCACTTTACCTTTTGTGTATTTACTGTAAGTTTTTGCTTTGTGGTTACCATGAGGCTTATATAAAACATCTTATTAAAAATACATCTTATTGACATAATAGTCTATTTTAAGCTAATAACAACTTTGATCACATACAAAGTTAGATCTTAAGTAGAACTGTCCATTGGTACTTCAGCAGCATTTTTCCCAATTTCACTTCAATTCAGTAATCTTAGGAACCCTGGAACATTCAGGAAAGTAAAAGTTTTAAGTCCTTAGAGATACATTTAGCCATAACTTGCACACTCAACCTATTCAGATTTAATCTTTCATATACCTTTTTAAAAGGAAGTTAAACAATAAATTATTTTCTGGGCACATGAATGGAAGATTTTTATCTCAAATAATGTTGGTTTTCCATTTGGGAGGGGTGATGATTTGTTCAAGCAGTAAGTCATATCTAAGTATTCTTTGAACATTATTTTTATCTTCCTTCACCATAATTAGCTTGCCCAAATCACAGAGCCTCAATATTACAGCTTCCTGTAAGGGTCAATATTTAAAGCACAGATATTTACAAGAAAATTATCCAATATAGACTAGTAAAGAAAAAAAATTGTTCTCAACCATTACTATTACCACTACTTAATCCTCCATTTATTTAATTGTTACTGTTTTATAGTTCCTGCATTTTAAACCACTCTATAAATACTGTTTGCTCAGTGTGAGTTAAAAAATTGTTCTGCTCTCCCCCTCTGACATCTTCAGCCTGGGCAGTGATCCCATTTCTGTTGGGCATGAAGAATTGCCAGTGAGGGGAGGCTCAAGGGTCATTGGGCTTCTGCCATTCCCAGAGATTCCCATCCCAGGGGCTCTGTCTCAGACATAAGCTTCTAAAGTTTCGGTCTTACTTTTCTTTGCCAGTCAGACTATTGATCTGGTGGTTTCCATATACAGTGCCTGACGGAAAGTTTCAGGTGTCATTTTTCACATTGACCAGAGCTTAAAGAGAAACTATGGAACTCAAAGTCAAGGCTTTTTGAATTTTAATACATTTTCAATCTACTAAGTCAAAGTTTCCAGTGGACATGTTCCACTGAAATAATTCTTGCATTTCCAGATACAAAATTTTACAGTGCTGAGGCAGGGATGGTCTCTGCCACCCTAGCATTGCAGATTCATCTTCTACTTTAGTTTCTCTACAATCCCCTAAATCAATTTAACCATTAAAGTCTGGGGTCATTTCATCCATCTCATGTTAGACACTAATTTGTGTGCTTATCACAACAGGATTGACCGAAAGATACCAAAAGACATAGTAAAAAGATGTTAATTTTTTAAGGGCAGCTTATAGAAACTTATGTAGATGGTTTCACAAAGCAAGAAAAAAAAATAATCTGCCCCCAGACAGAGGTATGGCTCTAGGAATACCTCTGAAACAAATCTGGAAGGATGGGATGAGTAGGAGTTAGTATAGTGTTAGTGAAAATAAGGATGCATATAACTTCACTGAGTACATGTTAGTCCCTTGAGGGACACAGATTGCATGAAGAATAAGTGATAACTTCAGGTTTGAATGTGTTGAGTTTAAGTGTCTTCTTACACCATTTGGAACTGGTTGCTCTCTAGATCTGCTGTATCACTGTCATCCTGGGAATACCCCTTGCCACTGTTCTCCGTTGGGGTCATTGCTTCTTAAACCCACTGTGCTCCTTTGTCTTGATTTATTCCTCCTTTGGGGGACATTCTCAAGAAGCTTCCAAGGACATGGTGAATAGAAAGTAAATCATTTGAAAATATTTTACCCTCACATTTAATAAGCTGAGGCAGGAAGATATTTAGGTGCCATTTGTTATCTGGACTTTACCCAAATTGAAGAACAGAATAGATTCAGCTAAATTTTTATGTGAAATCTTGTTACCTATTTCCAAAATATTATGAAGCAAATATATTTAAATACCAAGGGCTATTTATGATTCTAGAGTGGGATGTTCCACTGTCTTCTTGCTTCTGATGCTAATTTTGTGGCATCTGATGCCACCCTGATTCCCAGGCATTTGTAGTAGCCTGTTCAGTCTCTCTGGAGCTATGTTATATATTTATTGCTAATTTTCTCAATATATGAACATTAAAATCTCAATTAGGAAAACAAAGCTTATTTCTTGTTTACATAAAGTCTGATACAGTTCATTAGGAGCTCTCCTCCATCTGGTGACCCAGGAATCCAAGTTCTTTCCATATTGTAATGCCACCATCTCAACATGTGGCTTTCAAGTTTCCTTTGACAAAGGAAGAAAGATTGGGAGGAAAGATACTAGGTCTTAATTGCTTTGGCACAGAAATGTCATGTCATTTCAGCTCATAGTACTTGGCAAAAAATATATGATTCTAACCCAGGGTTTCTAAACCTTGACCTATTGACATTTAGATTAGATATTGCTTTGTTGTGTGGGCTGTCCTCTGCATTGTAGGATATATGGCAACATCTCTGGTTTCCACATGAATGGCAATAACACCCCCCACTTATGACAACAAAAAGTGTCTATTATTGTTGCCAGGGTCTCCTGGGAGGCAAAATTACTGCTGACTGAGAATCACTACTCTAACTGCAAGGAAGTCTTCTAGAAAAACAAACATGTAAAATATTTTATGATTGCTAATGGTTTCTGTCACAGGAAGTTTTAAGCTTCTTTTTTCCTTAGTTTTTAAGTTTTCACAAGGAAATGTGTGGTAGGCAGATTTCCAAAATCACTCCAGTAATTCCCCACCTCCTTCTGCTCATGCCCTGGGTAATTCTCCTAGAGTATGTATGGGCTGGCCCAATGACTTGCTTCTAGCCAATACAATTTAACAAATGTAATGGGATATCACTTCTGTGATTAGGTGTGACATCTGTCTTGTTAGCAAACTCTTTCTTTTGCCTTCTTGGCATTTATGAGTTGGTATATCAAGTTGCCATACTGAAGAGACCTACAAGGCAAGTAACAAAGATGGTCTATGGCTAACAGCCAGCATGTTGTTTAGATTCTCATTCTAACAACCCACAAGGAATTAAATCCTGACAATAATTTGTGAATGATCTTGGAAGTGGAGTCTTCCCAGGTTTGCCCTCAGATGAGACCCTAGTCTTGGTCAACACCTTGATTGCAGCCTTGTGAGAGACCTTCAAACAATGAAACCAGATAAATTATGTCTGATTCCTGACTCATTGAAACTGTGAGATGGTAAATGTATGTTTTTAGTTGCTACATGTTGTAATCATTTATTACATACAATGGATAATACAAAGTGCCTTACAATAGGTCTTTCAAAATTTATATTTGAGCACTATTTGGACACCTTAAATGTATAAATTTGTCTTTAGTTCTTCAAATTAAAAAAAAAAAAAAAACACCTTTCATTGATAAATAACTTCCCATGGTCTTCTTTGTTCTTTTATTGCCCCCTGGAATTCTCTTTATTCTAATGTTAGACCTCTGGAACTGTGCCTCTCGTTTATCTTTTTCTTCCCATTTTCCTCCTCTGTCTTTATTTTACTTTCTGAGAGATCTCTTCAACTTTATCATTGAAACCTTCTGTTGAATTTTTAGCTTCCACTATTATGTTTTTAATTTCTAAGAATTCTTTCTCTCTTGCAGTATTCTTTTTTATAGCCTCCCTTTTTCATGGATGAGAAAATTTTCATTTCTCAGAAGATAATTATAGATTTTTAACTTTCCTTCTGTCCTTCTGCATGGTTTCAGTTTTCTGAATGATTTTACATTTTATTTGGGTCCCTGCCTATTATATTTGGGAGTATGTTTACAAATATTTGGTGAATGTTATATCTCCTTTCATATTTTAACAGATTTGTTGAGGTGTAACTAGCACACAAGAAGCTGTACATGCTTAAAATATTTAATTTCATACATTTTGATAGTACATATATACCCATGGAAAAATCATCATGTTCCGGAAAATGAACATAACCATCATTTCCCAAGTTTTCCTCGTTCCCCATTTCTCAATTATTTGTGTTTAAAAGCAAAAGAGTAAAAAGACAATGGGAAGCTCTGGTTGGGTTGTTGGGGCTTGTTGAATAATGGCTCTCATTATGGTGTGATTGGATAGTGATTTTATTAGTTACAAATTACTGCATAACAAATTACTCCTAAATTAGCAGTTTCCATACATCTTTAGAGCAGGAAGTTAATCATCTCATAGTTTTTCTGAGTCGGGAATTTGGACATAGCCAGGAATTTGGGCAAGGCCTGGGACATGGAATTTGGCTCAGTGTCTCTCACTGGGCTGAAATCAAGGTGTTGGCAAAAGTTGCAGGCATCTTACAGTTTCTTGGGGGAGGATTCACTTTCAAGCTTATTCATATGACTATTGGCAAGTCTAGTCCTTGCTTGTTATTGGTCAGAGACATCAGTTTCTTACCACTCATGCACCTCCTTGGGACAACATGGCAGTTGATTTCCCTCAGAGTGAGTGAGAGTCCCCAAGATAGAAGCCTCTGTCCTTTTGTATCCTAATCTTAGAAGTGGCATCTTCTCCCTTCTGCCATATTCTAGTCATTAGAAGTGAATCCCTAAATCCAGCCCATTACTCAAGAGAAGGGATTACACCAGGGCATGAATATCAAGAAGCATGGATCAATGGAGGCCATTTTACGGGCTGCCTAGCACAAGAGTGAAGCCATTTTCTCGAAGAACCCAGAAATATCAGGATTTATTGACCTTTTCTTGTATGCCAGACAGAGACATCAGGCAATCTGTTATGTCAGGCATATCATTCTGGTCCCCAATAAGAGGAGGGAAGGAAGGAAAGTGGAAGCTATAGAGATAGCAACTAGGGGCTCTGAATCTGACTGTTCTGTATGAAACGTTTGTCTTCATCCAGCACAACATCCTTGTAGTCTTTGAAGACTAAGCAGTAAAACAGTATGATCACAATTGTGTTTCAAAATGATTACTCTGACAGTTGTGCAGATTGAACAAGAAATACTTAAAGATGTGAGACCACTTCACAGGTTATTGAAATGGAATGGTGGCAGAGTATGAAAGATTGGAAGAGATGTCTCACCAGAGGAGCAATTAATTGCCATAGCAACTCTACAGATTTGGGGTAGGCAAATGGGGAAAATATAAGAGACCATGTTTTATCCTCCCTTTCCTGCTTCTGAAGGACGCAACTGTTGCTGGTTGGAGAACACAATAATATAGGAACTCCAGGCTTGAAGCTAAACAACTATGAATGCCTAAATATTAATATTCCACCAGTGTTTTATTCCACAAGTTCTCAACTATGATTTCTTGACATGCTAGAATGTTTTCCTTAGCTATTATTAATAACAAATGATTTGTAGTATATCTCATAATTATGGAAACATTCTATTATGAGATATACTACATTCTACTACATACTACATTCTAATTATGAGATATACTACAAATCATTTGCTATTAATAATAGTTAAGGAAAAAATTCTGGAAGTTATTCATACTTTAAAAATACACTATGTTAGATTTGCAGCATTCCTATAATACTACCCTTTATAATATATCCTTGATTGGGCATTGATCAATGGAGCATGCTAAGAAATAGAGTATAACCCAGAATCTATATTTACTATATGACAATCTTCAGTAATAGAGGAATCATACATATTGGATTTCAAAATAGAACTGAGAACCCACAATTAGTCTTCAGACAGAAATAGGGAGAAATGTTCACATGAAAGCAGGTAGTCATTACTCTGTAATTGTTTGTTCACAAGGTCTTTACCAACCAATAATACAGGTACTGATTTTTGCAGCACCTAAATGGTTACTTTTCCCCTCCTCAGTTCCCCTATATATACAGTTAGCTTCTGCAGGCTATTAAAAATTAATTTACGGGGGGAAGAGCAAGACGGCGGAGGAGTAGGAGACCTAAATTTCGTCTGGTCCCAGGAATTCAGCTAGATAGGGATCAAACCATTCTGAACACCTACAAACTCAACAGGAGATCGAAGAAAAGAATAGCAGCAACTCTCTGAACAGAAAAGTGACCACTTTCTGGAAGGTAGGACGTGCAGAGAAGTGAATCCGAGGTGATATTCGGGAAGATAGATGGCGGGGGAGGGGGCCTCCTTGAGCCGCTACCAGCAAGTGATAGAGCAGCGGAGCACAAAATCAGAACTTTTAGAAGTCTGCTCCACTGAGGGATGTCGGTCCAGTGGCTAAGTGGGGGGTGGAACCCTCACTGGGACAGTGTGGTCTCAGGACCCTTGGGATCACAGAAAGACTGGGGGTGCCTGAGTGCAGCAGAGCTCCCAGGTATCAAAGCAGGGAAGCCAGCTGCAGAGACGGATCCAAGGAGTGGGCTCTCAGCTCGGGGTTGCCATAAACTGTGATCCGCGGCACAGTCAGGCCACTGCTCTTCCAGCAGGGACCCAATAAGTGGCAGATCCGGGGAGACTCCCCTTCCTCCCCCAGAGGAGTGGCATGGGAGCTCACTGCGGGAATCTGCTGGGTTTGGAGACTCCACATGGGGTCGTGTGCCAGAGATAGAAACACTCGGCAGCAGGCCAGGTGAGCACGGAGTGCAGCTGGAGACTGGGGAGATGGGAATTAATGACTGCTTTTCTAAGGGGGCTCACTGAGGAGTGGGGCCCCAAGTTCTCGGCTCCTCTGAGGCAGAGATTGGGAGGCCACCATTTTCACTCTACTCCTCCAAAGCTGTAGGGAAAGCTTGCAGGGAACAAAAGCTCCTGAGAGCAAACCCGAGCAGATTCTTTAGCCCAGCCCCCGGCAAGGGCAGGGTAATTCCGCCTCCAGCAAAGACATTTGAGAACCATGGCAACAGGCCCATCCCCCAGAAGATCAGCAAGAACAGCCAGCCAAGACCAAGTTTACCAATCAATGAGAACTACAGAACTCCAGCACTAGGAGAATAAAGCATATAGAATTCATGGCCTTTTTTCCCATGATTCTTTAGTCTTTCAAAGTTAATTTTTTTTTCTTTTTCTATTTTTTTTTAATTTTTCTTTTTCCCTTTTTCAACCAAATCTTATCAATCGCTTTTTAAAAAATCTTTTTTATTTTTCATTTTTAGTCATATTCTATCCCTTCATTGTAGTTAACCTTATTTTTGGTATATATATATATATATTATTCTCTCTTTAAAATTTTGGGATACAGTTTCTTCTAACAGACAAAAATATGCCCTAAATCTCTAGTGTATGGCTTTATTCTAGTCTCCTGCCTGATCACATTCTCTCCCTTTTTTTTAAATTACTCTTCTTTCTTTTTTCAACCAACTTATCAATTCCTTTTATAAAATCCTTTATAATTTGCATTTTACACTCATATTCCATCTGTTCATCGTATTTACCATTATTTTTGTAAATATACTAGTTTTTCTTTCTTTAAAATTTTGGGAGGCACTTTCTTCTAACAGACCAAAATATGCCCCGAATCTAGCCGGTGGCACTGATCTATGCACCAGCCTGATCATATTTGATCATATTCTTTTCTTTTTCTTTCTTTTTTTCCTTTCCCTTTCTTTTCCCCCAGTTTCAGATCTCTTCTGATTTCTTTAGTGTATATTCTTCTGGGGTCATTGTTACTCTGTTAGCATTCTGTTCTCTCATTCATCTATTGTCCTCTGGACAAAATGACAAGATGGAAAAAATCACCTCAAAAAAAAGAACAAGAGACAGTACCAACTGCCAGGGACCTAATCAGTATGGACATTAGTAAGATGGCAGAACTAGAGTTCAGAATGGCGATTGTAAAGACACTAGCTGGGCTTGAAAAAATCATGGGAGATACTAGAGAAACCCTTTCTGGAGAAATAAAAGAAGTAAAATCTAACCAAATCAAAATCAAAAAGGCTATTAATGAGGTGCAATCAAAAATGGAGGCTCTAACTGCTAGGATAAATGAGGCAGAAGAGAGAATCAGTAATATTGAAGACCAAATGATGGAAAATAAAGAAGCTGAGAAAAAGAGATAAACAACTACTGGATCACAAGAGCAGAATTCAAGAGATAAGTGATACCATAAGACGAAACAATACTAGAATAATTGGGATCCCAGAAGAAGAAAGAGAGGGAAAAAAGGTATACTGGAGCAAATTATATCAGAAAACTTCCCTAATTTGGGGAAGGAAACAGGCATCAAAATCCAGGAGGCACAGAGCAGCCCCTCAAAATCAATAAAAATAGGTCAACCCCTGACATCTAATAGTAAAACTTATGAGTCTCAGAGACACAGAGAAAATCCTGAAAGCAGCTCAGGACAAGATGTCTGTAACCTACAATGGTAGAAACATTAGATTGGCAACAGACCTATCCACAGAGACCTGGCAGGCCAGAAAGGACTGGCATGATATATTCAGAGCACTAAATGAGAAAAATATGCAGCCAAGAATACTATATCCAGCTAGGCTGTCACTGAAAATAGGAGAGATAAAAAGCTTCCAGGACAAACAAAAACTAAAGGAATTTGCAAACACAAAACCAGCCCTACAAGAAATATTGAAAGGGGTCCTCTAAGCAAAGAGAGAGCCTACAAGTAACATAGACCAGAAACAACACAGACAATATACAGTAACAGTCACCTCACAGGCAATACAGTGGCACTAAATTCATATTTTTCAATAGTTACCCTGAATGTAAATGGGCTAAATGCCCCAATCAAAAGACCCAGGGTATCAGAATGGATAAAAAAACAAGGTGCATCGATATGCTGTCTGCATGAGACTCATTTTAGACCCAAAGATACCCCCAGATTAAAAGTGAGGGGGTAGAAAACCATTTACCATGCTAATGGACACCAAAAGAAAGCTGGGGTGGCTATCCTTAGATCAGACAAATTAGATTTTAAACCAAAGACTATAATAAGAGATGAGGAAGGACACTATATCATACTTAAAGAGTCTATCCAACAAGAAAATCTAACAATTGTAAATATCTATGCCCCTAACATGGGAGCAGCCAATTATATAAGCCAATTAATAACCAAAGCAAAGAAACACATCGACAACAATACAATAATAGTGGGGGACTTTAACACCCCTCTCACTGAAATGGACAGATCATCTAAGCAAAAGATCAACAAGGAAATAAAGACTTTAAATGACAAACTGGACCAAATGGACTTCA
>NC_138375.1:62456419-62480769 GCF_054177405.1 Leptonychotes weddellii | reverse complement strand
AAGGAAATTGAAGCAGTCATCAAAAATCTCCCAACAAACAAGTGCCCAGGGCCAGATGGCTTCCCAGGGGAATTCTAACAAACATTTAAAGAAGAATTAATACCTATTCTTCTGAAACTGTTCCAAAAAATAGAAATGGAAGGAAAACTTCCAAACTCGTTTTATGAGGCCACCATTACCTTGATCCCAAAACCAGACAAAGACCCCATCAAAAAGGAGAATTACAGACCAATATCCTTGATGAGCATGGATGCAAAAATTCTCACCACAATACTAGCCACTAGGATTCAACAGTACATTAAAAGGATTATTCACCACGACCAAGTGGGATTTATCCCTGGGCTGCAAGGTTGGTTGAACATCTGCAAATCAATCAACGTGATACAATACATTAATAAAAGAAAGAACAAGAACCATATGATCCTATCATTGATGCAGAAAAAGCGTTTGGTAAAGTACAGCATCCTTTCAGATTAAAACTCTTCAGAGTGTAAGGATAGAGGGTACATACCTCAATATCATAAAAGCCATCTATGAAAAACCCACAGCGAATATCATTCTCAATGGGGAAAAACTGAGAGCTTTCCCCCTAAGGTCAGGAACGCGGCAGGGATGTCCACTATCACCACTGCTATTCAACATAGAACTAGAAGTCCTAGCCACAGCAATCAGACAACAAAAAGAAATAAAAGACATCTGAATCGGCAAAGAAGAAGTCAAACTCTCATTCTTTGCAGATGATATGTACTTTATGTGGAAAACCCAAAAGACTCCACCCAAAACTGCTAGAACTCATACAGGAATTCAGTCAAGTGGCATATATAAAATCAATGCACAGAAATCAGTGGCATTCCTATACACAAACCATAAGACAGAAGAGAAATTAAGCAGTTGATCCCATTTACAATTATACCCCAAACCATAAGATATCTAGGAATAAATCTAACCAAAGAGGCAAAGAATCTGTACTCAGAAAACTATAAAATACTCATGAAAGAAATTGAGGAAGACACAAAGAAATGGAAAAACTTTCCATGATCATGGATTGGAATAACAAATATCGTGAAGATGTCAATGCTACCTAGAGCAATGTACACATCTAGTGCAATCCGTATCACAATACCATCCACTTTTTTCAAAGAAATGGAACAAATAATCCTAAAATTTGTATGGAACCAGAAAAGACCCCAAATAGCCGGAGGAATGTTGAAAAAGAAAAGCAAAGCTGGTGGCATCACAATTCTGGACTTCAAGCTCTATTACAAAGGTGTCATCATCAAGGCACTATGGTACTGGCACAAGAATAGACACATAGATCAATGGAACAGAATAGAGAGCCCAGAAATGGACCCCCAACTCTATGGTCAACTAATCTTTGACAGAGCAGGAAAGAATGTCCACTGGAAAAAAGACAGTCTCTTCAACAAATGGTGTTGGGAAAATTGGGCAGCCACATGCAGAAGAATGAAACTGGACCATTTCCTTACACCACACACAAAAATAGATTCCAAATGGTTGAAAGACCTCAATGTGAGACAGGAGTCCATCAAAATTCTAGAGGAGAACACAGGCAGCAACCTCTTTGACCTCAGCCACAGCAACTTCTTCCTAGAAACATCACCAAAGGCAAGGGAAGCAAGGGCAAAAATGAACTATTGGGACTTCGTCAAGATAAAAAGCTTTTGCACAGCAAAGGAAACCATGAGAGACTGTGGACTCTGAGAAACAAACTGAGGTTCTAGAGTGGAGGACGGCGGGGGATGTGTTAGCCTGGTGATGGGTATGAAAGAGGACAGTCAACAAAACCAAAAGACAACCAACAGAATGGGAGAAGATATTTGCAAATAACATATCAGATAAAGGGCTAGTATCCAAAATCTATAAAAAACTAATCATACTCAACACCCAAAGAACAAATGATCCATTCAAGAAATGGGCAGAAGACATGAACAGACATTTTTCCAAAGAAGACATCCAAATGGCGAACAGACACATGAAAAAGTGCTCAATATCGCTTGGCATCAGGGAAATCCAAATCAAAACCTCAATGAGATACCACCTCACACCAGTCAGAAAGACTAAAATTAAGGAGTTAGGAAATGACAGATGTTGGCGAGGATGCAGAGAAAGGGGAACCGTCCTACACTGTTGGTGGGAATGCAAGCTGGTGCAGCCACTCTGGAAAACAGTATGGAGGTTCCTCATAAAGTTGAAAATAGAGCTACCATATGACCCAGCAATAGCATTACTGGGTGTTTACCCCAGAGATACAAATGTAGTGATCTGAAGGGGTACGTGCTCCCCAGTGTTTATAGCAGCAATGTCCACAATAGCCAAACTGTGGAAAGAGCCAAGATGTCTATCAACAGATGAATGGATAAAGAAGATGTGTATACATATACAATGTAGTATTATGCAGCCATCAAAAAACATGAAATCTTGCCATTTGCAATGACGTGGATGGAACTGGAGGGTATCATGCTAAGCGAAATAAGTCAATCAGAGAATGACATGTATCATATGATCTCATTGATATGAGGAATTCTTAATCTCAGGAAACAAACTGAGGGGTGGTGGGGGGTTGGAGGAATGGGGTGGCTGGGTGCCCCAGCCATGTGCTATGGTGAGCGCTGTGAATTGTGTTAAGATTGTTGAATCTCAGACCTGTACCTCTGAAACAAATAATATATGTTAAAAAAAAAAAAATAGTAGGAAGGGAAAAATGAAGGGGGGAAAATCGGAGGGGGAGATGAACCATGAGAGACTATGGACTCTGAGAAACAAACTGAGGGTTCTAGAGTGGAGGACGGCGGGGGATGGGTTAGCCTGGTGATGGGTATGAAAGAGGGCATGTATTGAATGGAGCACTGGTTGTTATATGCAAACAATGAATCATGGAACACTACATCAAAAACTAATGATGTAATGTATGGTGATTAACATAACATAATAAAATAAAATTTTTAAAAATTAATTTAAAAATTAAAATTAAATTTTTTTCTTCTATTCATATTTCTTTTGAGAGGGAGGGAAAGAGAAGCAGGGAGTGGCAGAAGGAAAGGGAGAAAAAGAATCCCAAGCAGACTCCCCACCCAGTGCAGAGCCTGACATGGGGCTCCATCTGACAATCCTGAGATCATGACCTGAGCTGAAATCAAGAGTCACTTAACCAACTGAGCCACCAAGGTGCCCTAAATAGAAGAAAATCGATGGACAGAGGTTAGTTTTATCCTAGAGAGGTTACTTACTCTAAATCAAGTTCTACTGAGGGTTAAAAGAATCTTGCAGAGATAGGAAGGGCCCTGTTTTCCAAACAGACTGAGGATAATAGCACTATTCAGCAATCTGAAATACAGATAGAATGGGTAGAAAAAAAAAAATCTCACATTCCAGCATAGCCACATTAGATAAAAACATACCAGAAATTCTTCCCAGTTTCTATCCAGCTACAGATCTAACTTTGGGTATCCACTAGCATGCAAATGTATAGAAAGGGACACAGGACAATTTGTAAATACTGTTTGTTGGCAAAGACCAGTCCTATATAGACCTCTCCTCAATAAATGGCAAGTAGGAGAAAACTTCCAAAGTAATCTCTAACTTACTGAAAGCCAAAAAGAATGTACATCAATGCATATATCTAGAAAAAAATAAACATAAAAAATTATTTACAGCAGGAATCTGAAAGTAGGTATAGAATACTACTTGGCACTTAATAGGATATAAAATATATCTACAAAATAGGAACTTAAAGTCCTAAGAATAGAAAAGTCAGAGAGAAAAAGATGTGAGAAAGGTTGGTATGAAAAGATAAAATGCCATGGTAAAAAACCAAGACATAGGAAAGCATTTTAAGAAAACAGAGGAGACATGAAAATTAAACCAATGTTAAGGATTATGAATTCAAGATTTCCAGAGATAGAGGAAAATATAAAGTTCAAATAAAGAGAGAACTAAAATGGAATAAAATGTTATACAACCCAAGAATTATCAATTTTTAAAATCCCAGAAAATTTGAAATAGAAGCAGTATTCAAAGATATGACCACAGAAAGCTTACAGAGCTGAAACAGATGTAAGTATGTGTATTTAAATGACTTTCTATACCAATTCAAAAAACCATGATGAGAGACCCAAGGAAAAAAGTATAAAAGCAAAATTCTACAAATATTGAGAGAGAGAAATAAATGTAAATAAAATCAGCCTTAGGTTTTGCCAGTGCAATATAAAATGATAAAAGAACTGATTTTGTTCCCAAGAATTTTTAGATTTTCAAGTACTTAAATTCTTCACGTGTACTTTTTTGTTATATTGCTTATATTTTATTCTAAAATGTTTTCCAGTTGCATTTTTAAATTTTAAGTCCAGTATACTTAACATACAGTGTTACGTTAGTTTCAGGTATACAATATACAATTATTGTATATACAAAATTCATTACTCAGTGCTCGTATAAGTCTACTCTTAATCTCCTTGACCTATTTCATCCATCCCCTGACCAGTCACCCCTCTGGTTTTGGTATGAGGATAATGCTGGCCTCATAAAATGAATTTGGAAGTTTTCTTTCATCTTTTATTTTTTTTTGGAATAATTTGAGAAGAGTATGTATTAACAGAATCTACCTGTGAAGCCGTCTGGACCTGGACTTTAGTTTGTTGGGAGTTTTTTGTTTACTGATTCAAGTTCATTGCTGGTAATCGACTCTAAATTTTCTATTTCTTCCTAATTCAACTTTGAAAGGTTGTATGTTGCTAGGAATTTATCCACTTCTTCTAGGTTGTCCAATTTGTTGGAGAATAATTTTTCATGATCGTCTCTTATAATACTTTATATTTCTGTGATGTCCATTGTTTTCTCCTTTTTTATTTCTGATTTTGTTTGAATCCTCTCTCTCTATGATTTATGAGTCTGGCTAAGGGTTTATCAATTTTGTTGATTTTTTTCAAAGAACCAGCTCCTGGTTTCATTGATCTATTGTTTTGTTTTTTTTTTTAAAGATTTTATTTATTTATTCATGAGAGACAGGGAGAGAGAGAGAGAGAGAGAGGCAGAGGCAGAGGGAGAAGCAGGCTCCCCGCTGAGCAGGGAGCCTGATGCGGGACTTGATCCCAGGACCCTGGGATCATGACCCGAGCCGAAAGCAGACGCTTAACCATCTGAGCCACCCAGGCGCCCAATCTATTGTTTTCTTAGCTTCATTTTGTTTATTTCTGCTTTACATTTTAGGGTTTGTTTTGTTTTGTTAAGTAGGCTCCATGCTGGGCTCAACTCAGGGCCTGAACTCACAACCCTGAGATCAAGACCTGAGCTGAGATTGAGAGTTGGATGCTTAACCAACTGAGGCATGCCTCTGCTTTACTCTTTATTATTTCCTTTCTTCTACTGTTTTTTTTTTTTTAAGATTTTTATTTATTTATTTGACAGAGAGAGAGAACACAAGCAGGGGAGTGGCAGGCAGAGGCAGAGGGAGAAGCAGGCTCCCTGCAGAGCAGGGGGAGCCTGATGTGGGACTCAGTCCCAGGACCCTGGGATCATGACCTGAGCTGAAGGCAGTCACTTAACCAACTGAGCCACCCCAGGCACCCTCTTCTACGGGTTTTGAATTTTGTTTGTTCTTCTTTTTCTTGCTCCTGTAGGTATAAGGTTGGGGTGTTTATTTCAGATTTTTCTTGTTTCTTGAGGTAGGCCTGTAATGCTATAAAATTTACTCTTAGAACAGCTTTTGCTGCATCCCAAAGATTTTGGACCTATAGTGTTTTCATTTGTCTCCATGTATTTTTGGATGACTTCTTTGATTTCCTGGTTCACCCATTCATTGTGTTAGTAGCATATTACTTAACCTCCATATATTTGTGTTCTTTCCAGATTATTTTCTTGTGGTTGATTTCTAGTTTCTCTAGTGCCCTGCAATGCAATTTCCCATTTACCAGGACCTGGCACTTCAGAGGTGTCTCCTGTGTGTTACCTGCACCTTGGTCCTACAAGACTCTCCTACAAGACTGTTGACTTTTTTTTTTTTTTAAGATTTTATTTATTTATTTGAGACAGAGAGAATGAGAGAGAGAGAGCACATGAGAGGGGGGAGGGTCAGAGGCAGAAGCAGGCTCCCTGCTGAGCAGGGAGCCCGATGCGGGACTCGATCCAGGGACTCCAGGATCATGACCTGAGCCGAAGGCAGTCGCTTAACCAACTGAGCCACCCAGGCGCCCAAGACTGTTGACTTTTCTAATTTTAGGTTTTAAGCCCTGCTGATTGTAAGAACTCTTGGAATTTGGCCCCTCTGGCTTTCACAGCTAAATGTTATGAGGATTAGTTTCCCCATCCAGGCTCCCTGGTGTAAGAGTCTGTTTCTCTTTCCTGTGTCCATGGTGTCCATCCCTTTTCTGGACAGTCCAATCGGTCCATTTAGCTTCTGACCTGGTCTCTGTCCTTGCTACTATCTTTGATGTGGCCTCTTCTCTACATTTAACTGTAAAGAGTCCGTTCTGCCAGTCTTTGGGTCATTTTCTTGGTTATTTACACTGATGTGGCTTTCAACTAATTGTATTCATGGAATGAGATGAACTTACGGTCCTCCTACTCTTCCGTCTTTTTCCGGGAATCCAATTTATGATTTTTAAAAATTGAATGGCTCATGCTTTTGGTGCAGTAATTAAGAAATCTTGCATAAGCCAAAAAAGAAATGAAATCTTGCCATTTTCAATGACGTGGATGGAACTGGAGAGTGTTATGTTGAGCAAAATAAGTCAATCAGAGAAAGACATGTATCATATGACCTCACTGATATGAGGAATTCTTAATCTCAGGAAACAAACTGAGGGTTGCTGGACTGGTGGGGGGTGGAGGGATGGGGCAGCTGGGTGATAGACATTGGGGAAGTTATGTGCTATGGTGAGAGCTGTGAATTGTGCAAGACTGTTGAATCACAGATCTGTACCTCTGAAACAAATAACACATTATATGTTAAAAAAAAAAAAGAAGAAGAAGATAGCAGGAGGTGAAGAATGAAGGGGGGGAAATTGGAGGGGGGAGATGAACCATGAGAGACGATGGACTCTGAAAAACAAATTGAGGGTTCTAGAGGGGATGGGGGTGGGGGGATGGGTTAGCCTGGTGATGGGTATTAAAGAGGGCATGTTCTGCATGGAGCACTGGGTGTTATACGCAAATAATGAATCATGGAACACTACACCAAAAAAAAAAAAAAAGAAAGAAATCTTGCATAAACCACAAAAGATTTTCTTCTATTTTTCTTGCAGAAATTATATAATTTGAAGTGTGAAATTTGTTTCGGATCCATTTTGAGTTAATTTTCTATATCATACAAGGTATTTGTCAATTTTTTTGTATATGGAATTCCAGACATCCCAGCACCATTTATGAGACTGTCCTTTATCCATTGTCATTACATTTGCACCTTTGTCAAAATACAATTGACTGCATTTGTGTAGGTATATTTTTAGACATTTTTTTCTGTTCTGTTGATCTATTTGTCTATCTTGATGCCCATGCCACACTCTCTCACCTGCTGTAGTTTTATAACAAGTGTAGATACCAGGTAATATTCTTATTTTTCAAAATTGCTTTTTAAATTCTAGTTCTTTTTTTTCCATGTAAATTTCATAATCAATTTTATGACCTATGGCTATAAAAATACTGTTGAGATATTGTGATTGCACTGCAGCTGTGGATCAGTTTCAAGAATATTGACATCTTCACAATATTGATTTCACCAATTCATGAACACTGTATCTCTCTCCTCTTTAGATCTTTTTTGGTTACTTTTATCAGTGTTTTTTTTTTTTTTTTTTTTTTTTTTTTTACTTCCTTCACATTATATCTAATTATTGCATGGTTTGGTTTTGCTGCTCTTGTAAAACATTTTTATTGTGATTTCTAATTATTAATTACTAGTATATACAATTACAGTTGATTTTGTATATTGGCCTTTTGTTATGTAACCTTGCTAAACTCACTTATTCTGGTGACTCTTGTAGATTTCATAGGATTTTAGCAGATAATTTTATCAACTGTTTTTTTTTTTAAGTGTGCCTATTCATTTCCTTTCTCCATTATATATAATGTAAGCTATATGTTTTCATAGATTTCCTGTGTTAGAAATAGAAAACTATTTCTAGTTTTATTTTATTATTTTTTAAAGATTTTATTTATTTGCAAGAGAGTGTGAACATAAGCAGGGGGGAGGGGCAGAGGGAGAGGCAGACTCCCCACTGAGCAGGGAGCCAGATATAGGGCTCTATCCCAGGACTCTGAGATCGTGACCTGAGCCTAAGGTAGACACTTAACTGATTGAGCCCACCCAGGCACCCCTATTTCTAGTTTTAAGAGTTTTTATTTTGAAGGAATATTGAATTTTGTTAAATGCTTTTCTTCATCTATTTAAATAATCATATAAAGGTTTTTCTTCTTTAGTCTAGGAATATAGTAATTATAATGATTGATTTTTCAATGTTGAAATGGCATTCCTGGAATAAAACCCACTGGCTCATAATTTATTATCTTTTTTACATATTGCTGAATTTTATTTGCTATCATTTTGTAAAAAAATTTATGTCTTTATAGATTTTGGATACTAGCCCTTTATCTGATATGTCATTTGCAAATATCTTCTCCCATTCTGTTGGTTGTCTTTTGGTTTTGTTGACTGTTTCCTTTGCTGTGCAAAAAAGCTTTTTATCTTGATGAAGTCCCAATAGTTCATTTTTGCCCTTGCTTCCCTTGCCTTTGGCGATGTTTCTAGGAAGAAGTTGCTGCGGCTGAGGTCAAAGAGGTTGCTGCCTGTGTTCTCCTCTAGGATTTTGATGGACTCCTGTCTCACATTGAGGTCTTTCAACGATTTGGAATCTATTTTTGTGTGTGGTGTAAGGAAATGGTCCAGTTTCATTCTTCTGCATGTCGCTGTCCAATTTTCCCAACACCAATTGTTGAAGAGACTTTTTTCCATTGGACATTCTTTCCTGCTTTGTCGAAGATTAGTTGACCATAGAGTTGAGGTCTATTTCTGGGCTATCTATTCTGTTCCATTGATCTATGTGTCTGTTCTTGTGCCAGTACCATACTGTCTTGATGATTACAGCTTTGTAATAGAGCTCGCAAATAATGAATCATGGAACACTACATCAAAAACTAATGATGTAATGTATGGTGATTAACATAACATACCAAAATTAAAAAAAAAATTATGTCTATGTTCATGAAAAATAGCCATCACTGATTTTTTCTTGTAACACCTTTTTCTGGTTTTAGTATCAGGGCAGTGCTGGACTCATAATATGAATTAGAAAGTGTTACCTTTTTTGTAGAGTAGATATGATTTCTTCCTTAAAGGTTTGGGAGAATTCATGAATCCATTGGGCCCAGTATTTTCTTTCTTGGAAGGATTTTAACTATGAATTCAATTCCTTTATCTGTATTAGTCACGTTACACTCATTTCTTCTTGAATGAACTTTGATAGTTTTATCTTTCAAGGAATTTGCCTATTGCATCTAAGCTATTCAACTTATGGACATTAAATAGTTTGTAATATTATATTATATATTATTATCCTTTTAATGTCTGTAAGATCTGTAATGATGTTTCCATTTTAATTTGATATTGATAATTTGTAGCTTCCTTTTTTTTTTTAACTTGGTAAGTCTTGCTAGAGGTTTATCATTTTTTTGATCTTTGCAAAGAACAAGGATTTGATTTCCATTTACTCTGTTTTTTCCACTTTCAATTTCATTTATTACTGCACTTATATTTATTTTTTATTTATTTATTTATTTATTTTAAAGATTTTATTTATTTATTTGAGACAGAGAGAATGAGAGAGAGAGAGCACATGAGAGGGGGGAGGGTCAGAGGGAGAAGCAAGCTCCTTGCTGAGTAGGGAGCCCGATGCGGGACTCGATCCAGGGACTCCAGGATCATGACCTGAGCTGAAGGCAGTCGCTTAACCAACTGAGCCACCCAGGCGCCCCTGCACTTATATTTATTATACTTTCTTCTACTTCAAGTTTAATTTGCCTTCCTTTACCATTTCTTAAAGTGGAAGCTTAGATCACCAATTTGAGATATTTTGTTTTCTAATATAAACATTTAATGTTACACATTTCCCTTTAAACATTGCTTTAACTGTATTTTACATTTTACATTCTTTAACTGCATTTAACATTTAAAATTTTTGTTTTCTTTCAATTTAAAACATTTTCTACTGTTCATATGACTTCTTTTCTCATGGAATTAAGGTACACACTTCTAAATAACCCAAATATTTGGAGATTTTCCAGATACCTGTTACTGTTTTCTAATTTAAGGGTTGTTTTTTTTTTTTTACAATCTTAGAATAAACTTTCTATGATTTTTATTAAATATGTTATGATTTGATTTATGGCTCAGAATATTGTCTATCTTGGTGAATGTTCTATGTATACATGAAAATAATTTATATTCTGCTGTTGTTAGTTGGAATGTTCTATAATGTTTATTACATAAAGTTAGTTGGTAATGTTTCAGGCTCTGATATCCTTACTGATTTTCTGCCTAATTGTTATATTAGTTGCTGAGAAAGAATTGTTTAACTGTGTAAGTATTATGGATACTTCAAATTCAAAGTATGGATTTGTCTATTTCTCTCTTCACTTCCATTATTTGCTTCATGTATTCATAAGTACATGTTTTAGCCCCATCCATTTTTAGGACTGTTTCTTATTCTTAGTGAATTGATTTCCACCCCTACCATTTAGTAATGTCCTTTTTTAGTTTAGCCCTGGTAATATTTTTTGTTCTGAAGTCTATGTCACACTGCTTAAGGTGTTTATGTTTTATAATATTGGCCTTTATTGCCTTATGGAATTAAAAATGAGTCTTGGTTTTTATAAAGTGAAGTTGTGAAAGAACTAAACAGGCTGACTATGATGAATAACTCAGATGAGGAAACCAAGTCTCAGAGAGTTCAGACAAGGTAAGAGAGGCTCCAATGAGAGTCTGAGATGAGGAAATTAAAGTGCTAAGAGGCTGCAGGCTGTGTTACAACCCAGATAGTTAGTGGCAGAGCCAGAGCTAAGATCCTTATACGGGGTCATCTCTAGTTTCACCCAAACTAAAAACATGTCTGTCAATGAATTTGCTCTTAATGAGCACCTTATTATCAAAAAGTTCTGAAGGTAAACAGTAGAGATTCAAAGTCAAGTATCTTATGCCTGGGATTTTCAGAATGGGGATTCCACTTCGCTCTGGTAATAAATTACAGAGAACAGCTCATTGTGCTTCAGGTAAATGCACCAAAAGAAATTGTAAAGTCATTTCCATTTTGTATATTCTGATCTCATGACATCAGTGAAATAATCAGTATGTGGTAGCAATGTGACCCTCAAAGTCAGCTCCAGTTTTTGGTGCAATGGCTTTATGAATTAGCTATTACTTTTTGGTTTTTTACACATTGAAGAGAGTAAATGCACGCATTGGGGTACAGTGTTTTCCATTATATTTGAAACTGAACACTGCCCTTTATCACTTTTGCAGGAGAAAATATGATTGACAGGTGCAGTTGGTATAAAGTCATTAGTAGATTGCTCTTTTACTTTTTTCTTTCACTGGCATCATCCTTCTAACCGATTAAACTGAAAATTAAAACACTAGGCTACATATTGGGAAATTCTTTTATCAAAATATCTTTTTATTTCCTGTCCTTTCTTCCATGTTCTCTTATTCAAATTGCTACAGTAATCTTGGAATTTTTATAGCTGTCCCTTTTAAGGTACATTTTCAGAATTTGCTCAGAGAAGACTTGATGGAATCTATTTTCAGTCTCAGTAGGAGAATCCTAATTTGCATCTCTTCATGGGTTGCTGTGGCCTAAATTGATCTACATTGACCTAGTTCATTTTAAATCAATTCAAGTTTTTTTGTGTGTGCACACAGAACCAACTACTACCTGTACTTAGAGGCTGCAAAATCAATCCCAAGGAAATTTAAGCAATCTGAATGGGTTCTTCAAATAAAAGTATACTGTATTGTACTGTTCAAAATTGAGACGGGCACTGAGGTGAAACTAAGAAGTTAGAAGAGTTTAATCAACCAACTAGTCAAAAATTGTATCAGTTGTCTGTGATACAAAATACATTTTGTTCCTCCTAATATCTAATTATTACTGTATCATCTGATGTCATTGCTATAAAAATCAGTTCTAATACCATGTTATTATATTTCTTTTAAGTATACTTAATTTCTTTTAAGTATACTTTGTGGCAAGAGGGACAATTGTTATTCTCCTACAGTTGTAAAGATTGCACTAGGCTATTTCTTAAAGCCAAGATTCTGTAGCCAGCTTTACTTTAGAAGTGAGATGTTAAAAAAAAAAAAAAAAGTAAACTGAATAAGGGTCTTTGGTAGTTCACTTTGCTAGAACATTTAGCCAGAGTCAACAAAAATAATGGAACTTCTCTCAGTATTTTAGCACTTGCTTGTAAACAAATTTTCTCTTAAGCTGAACTATAAGGAGATAATTCTAATTCTTATTGTACTTAAAAAAAGATCCCATACTGGAGATATATCACATTATTGAGCTTTAAAAATACCAAATGTGCAATAAATGCTGTTCATAAATGACTATAATATTAAGTATAAATAATAAATGCTAGGAAGGTAGGGCTATAGGATTTCTTAGAAGGGAAAGAAAACTTCTTGCTGGAAAGAATTAGGAAATGTTTAATTGATAGTAAGTCACTTCCACAATATACCTGCACTTGTGCTAAGCATGGAAGAGTGAGGGTGAATCCAAGAGTTGTATACTTTAGCAGATTGAATGGGCAATAGATTTTAAGATGAATCAAAAGTGCAGAGATTTGTGATAAGATAATTTAGGAGGCTATTTCAAAAGTACAGGTGAAGCTTGTGAAACATGAATAGAGAGTAGCCAGTAGAGATGAAGACCAGGTAGAAAAATGAAAATATAACTTGAGGCCACTATTTGGATTTGAAAAGCATGAGAGGGAGAAGAGTAAAGTAACCAACTAACTACCTACTAACTAACTAAAGCAAAACAGAGATGTTGAGCCTAGATATTTCAGAGGTTAATAGTGCTTTTACCAAAAAGAGAATAAGAAAGAGGGCCAAATTTTAGAAGGATCCATTAAATTTTTAGCCTTTAAAGGCTAAGGTAGATACTTATTTGATTACTGATGAATGACACTAAATTACTTCAGTTTTAGACATACTGTAATGAGTTTTTGGTGTCACCAAGATGTTCAGGTAGGGGTGCCCACCAAGTAGTTGCAAAGGGAGAAGCATGGTAGAGAGGTAATAAAAACTTCCCAGGGAAAGGCAGTAATTAAATCCACATGATTAAAAGGAAGGATGTAACAGCAAGGAGAGAAAACTTTGGAACAAAGAAAATCCAGAGAAGACACAACCACAGATGGGGGAGGAAAACTAGAAAGAAAAAATGTGTTAGGGTGCCTGGGTGGCTCAGTTGGTTAAGCGACTGCCTTTGGCTCAGGTCATGATCCTGGAGTCCCAGGATCCAGTCCCGCATCGGGCTTCCTGCTCAACAGGGAGTCTGCTTCTCCCTCTGACCCTCCCCCCTCTCATGTGCTCTCTCTCTCTCTCCCATTCTCTCTCTCAAATAAATAAATAAAATCTTTAAAAAAATTTAAAAAAAAAGAAAAAGAAAAAATGTGTTAGAAAACAGAGAAGCAATTTTAAAAGGGGGTAGTTAGGCAAAGACAGAGATATGGATATATGATATGTTAAGAACAAAGAAAAAAGCTTAAAAACCAGTTAAATTTATTTTATTTTGCAGAAGGTTTTTTCTTTCTTTCATTAACTTCTTTCCTTTCTAAATATTTATGGGCATGAATCCAGAACAGTATGTATCATCAAAGTGCAAATTGTCTATGATCATATCTCCTTGAGATAATTGCTGTTTAATTTGGCTTATTTCCTTCCAGTCACTTTCAGTATATGTGGAAATAGTCAATGAGAATGCATTAGTTGTCAAATGTGCCATTTGTCAATGTAACATTATGGTCTTTGAACTGTTTAATGATTTCTGCTTAAAATTCAAATTTGTCTGAAAACAGTGTTGCAACTCACCATATTTTAATGTTTGATTTTTCCTAACAAATCATTTTCATTCCTTTTTTTTAATTTAATCTCATTTTAACAGTTTCTTCTCAGTTACACTTAGTTTAATTTTTCCTTTGGCTACTATGGAACTAATGGCATTTACTTTTATTATAATTTATATGTCTTGTCTTTTTTTTGTTTTATTTGCTATGTCTTATATGATTTATTGTTTTTACTGTGTATATTCTCCATGTAGAATTTTGTTATTCCTCTTCTAATTTACTCCCATGATTAGGAAGGCATATATTCTATTTTTAATTCTTTTCATTACATTAATATTTCTCAAAAAATTCTATATATCAAAAATTATTAGGGTAAAAAAATAGACTTTGCATCATAATCTCCTTTTGATTATTTCCCCACTCTATATAAGAGGGGGAATGTAACACATTTTTACTTATTCCTTTTGTCAGATTTTAAAACTATAATGTGTATTTTTGGAGCCACATTAATATTATTTAAGCTTGTTAAATAAATTATAATTTTATTTTTACACAATGCTATTTTTATGCAATACTATTTTTATTCAATTTTGTAACAAATGTAAAATAATTAAACTGAAATCTATGTTTAATTTAATTCAATGTTGACTGCCAGTGTTTGTAGAAGTATTAGCTGGATGATTGTTTCTAAAGCTAAATAACAGATTATTGTCTTCAAATAATGTAGAGTCTAATGGCTTTATTTCAATGGTATTGCTCTTTCTTGTTCTCTATTTTGGTTGAAAACACTCTGAAGCTTTGAGTTAAGTCCATTCTTAATCTCTTAATTTAGGTACTTTATAGAAAGTATAGAGGCATTCCAGTGAAGATGGTGGAGTCAGAGGACCCTAACCGCACCTTGTCCCATGGATACAACTAGATAACAGACACATCAGTGTCAATAACCCAGAAAATGGTCCAAAGACTGATAGAACAGACTCTTCACAGCTAAATGTAGACAAGAGTCCACATCAAAGAGGGTAGGAAGGGTAGAGACCAGGTCAGGAGCTAAACAGACCAGCAGGAATGTCCTCAAGAGAGAGGCACTTTGTAGGCATGGAAAAGGGAGAGAAACAGATCCTCACACCTGAAACTCCAGGCACAGGGAGCTAGAATGAGGAAGATGAATCCCTATAACATTTGGCTTTGAAAACCAGAGAGGCTAAATTTTTGAGTTCTTACAATCAGTGGGGCTTAAAAGCTGGAATTTAAAAAATCAGTACGCTTCTAGGAAACCTGGGAGGGGAAGGGAAACTGAATCCCCACCCTTAAAGAGACAACACAACAAACAGTCCCACAGAGATACATCACAGAAGCAGCAGTTTTGAAAAATAGCTATGGTATATGGGAGGGAGATTTGTTTACTGATGTCAGAGAGTGTGCTGGAGGGGCAAGGGTCATTGGGAGACTTCTCCAGCAAAAAGGGTTGGTATGGGCCATTTCCCTCCCCTACTTCCCAGCCTAGACACAGGGACACCTGTGGGAACCACCACAGCACACTTACCACCTAACTTGCTAACAGTGTGAGTCACACCATCTCGTTCAGCAGACATGGCCGTTCCAGCCAGGCCTTAGCTCCAGGTTACCTCCTACAGCACACTGGACAAAACATTGCTACACCCTGCTTCCCAACCCTGGGGGTTCTTCAGATCTGCCTAGATCTCACCTGGCCTGCCTAGGTCCTTGGCAGCTAGAGATCCCCTCCTGCCAGTGCAGAAATTACTGGCACTGCATGCCCCACCTGTGAAGTTTCATGCTGTTTGATGCTATTGCATCATTGGCACATGCCTGGTCTGACTGAACTTAAGCCCAGGTGGTCCAAGACTGCCCACTAATAGGGGACCAAGCTCTGCCCACAATAGGCAAAGAGAGCCATCACAGATAACTGGACTGAAGGCAAAAGCAGCTCAGCCACAACAGCAGGGTGCACACAACACACACACAGGAAACACCCCTGAAGTGCCAGGATCTGGTGAACAGGGGACATTACACTGCAGGTCACTACAGGATCTCTTCTTCATAAGGCCACTATGTTCAAGTTCAGGAGACATACCTTACTTCCATAACACACAGAAACAGTCACAGAGGGAGACAAAATGAAGATTCAGAGCAGTATGTCCCAAATGAAAAAAAAAAAAAAAAGGACAAAAATCACAGCAAGAGACCTAAATGAAATGGATATAAGTAACATGCCTGGTAGAGAATATAAAGTAATCATCATAAAGATACTCACTGGATTTGAGAAAAAAGTGGAGGACTTCAGTGAGACCCTTAACAAAGGGACAGGAAACATAAAAAAGGAAACAGAAATGAAGAACTCAATAAATGAAATTAAAAATACACTAGATGCATTCATCAGTCGATGGACACTAGATGCAATGTATAGAAGATTAATGGAAGCACAAGAACACATCAATTACCTGGAGAGCAGAGTAATCAAAGGCAAACTAAACAGGAGAGACAAAAAATAATAAAATATGAAAATAGACTAAGGGAATACAGCGACACCATTAAGCATAATAACATTCACATTATAAGGATCCTAGAAGGAGAAATGAGATAAAGGGAACAGAATGTCCTTGAAGAAATAATAGCTGAAAACTTCCATAATCTGGGGAAGGAAATATACCCAGATCCAGGAGGCAGAGAGAGCCCTCAAGAAAATCAACTCAAGGAGGTCCACACCAAGACACACAGTAATTAAAATGGCAAAAAAGTAGTGATAAAGAGAGAAATTAAAAGCAGCAAAAGGAAAGAAAACAGTTACATACAAGGGAAACCCCATAAGGCTATCAGCTTATTTTTTAGCAGAAATTTTGCAGGCCAGAAGAGAGTGGCATGACATATTCAAAGTGTTGAAAGAAAAAATCTGCAGCCAAGAATACTCTATTGAGCAAAGCTATCTTTCAGAATGGGGTGGGAGTGGGGGGGGGAGGTTTCCCAGACAAACAAAAGTTAAGGTAATTCATGACCAGTAAACCAGCCCTACAAGAAATGTTAAAGGGGACTTGAGTGGAAAGGAAAGACCATAAGAAGGAGTAAGAAAATTAGAAGCACAAAAGCAGTAAAATCAAGTATATCTATAAAAATCAGTAAAAGGATTCACAAAATAAAAGGATGTAAAGTATAACCCTATATACCTAAAACATGGAGGTGAGAGAAGTAAAGAATGGATTCAAACTTAAGTGACCATCAACTTAATATAGACTGCTATACGTGTAAGATGTTATATCCAAACCCAATGGTAACCACAAATCAAAAACCACTAACAGATAGACAAACAATAAAAAGGAAGGAATCCAAGTATATCACTAAAGAAAGCTAGCAAACCATGAGAGAAGAGAGCAAGAAAGGAAAAGAGTAGAACTACAAAAACCATAAAACAAGTAACAAAATGACTATATGTACATACCTATCAATAATTACTTTGAATGTAAATGGACTAAATGCTCCAATCAAATACACAGGGTGATGGAATGGATTAAATAAAAAAGATACATTTATATTCTTTCCACAAGAGACACATTCCATATCTAAAGACACATACAGATTGAAAGTGAAGGGGTGAAAAAGCATTTATTATGCAAATGGAAGTGAAAAGAAAGCCAGGGTAGCAATACTTATATCAGACAAAATAGACTTTAAAACAAAGACAGTAACAAGAAAAAAAGAAGAACACCACATTATCATAAAAGAAATAATCTAACAAGATACAAACGTTGTAAATATTTATGCATCCAACATGGGAGTACCCAAATACATAAAGCAGCTTATAACATACATGAAATAGTCAGTAATAATAGAATAATAATAGGTGATTTTAACACCCTACTTATATCAATGAATATATCATCCAAACAGAAAAATCACAAAGGAAACAATGGCTTTGAAGGACATATTGGAAGGATGGATTTAGCAGACATGTTCAAAATAATTCATCCTGAAACAATACACGTTCTTCTCAAGTGCACATGGAACCATCTCCAGAATAGATCACATATTAAGCCACAAAACAGTCTCAACAAATTCAAAAAGATTGAAGTCACACTGTGCATCGTTTCCAACCAAAATGCTAGAAATTAACCACAAGAAAAAATCTGGAAAGAGCATAAATACATAGATGTTAATTAAGTTATCTGATTTGTTAGTATGTAATTGGCTACAGTAATCTGTTATCACATTATGTATTTCTGTGGTTATGCGTTGTATTGTTTTTCTCTTCCATTTCTCACTTTGGTTTTTGAGTATACTCTCTTTTTTTCTTAGCTAATGTAGTTAAAGCATTGCAATTTTATTTATTTTTTGGAAAAGCTGGTCATTACTATTAAAAAAATAACATGCTACCACACAATGTGGGTAAACCAAGAAATCAAAGAGGAAATAAAAAATACTGGAAACAAATGAAAATGAAAACATGACAATCCAAAATCTTGGGATGCAGCAAAAGTTATTCTAAGAGAAAGTTTATGGCTTTATAGGCCTACCTCAAAAACAAAACAAAAAAAATCTAAAATAAAAAAACCTAACCTTACACCTAAAGAGCTAGAAAAAGAAGAACACAAACAAAATCCAAAACCAGTAGAAGGAAGAAAATAAAAAGAGTAGAGCAAAAACAAAATAGAAACTGAAAAGAAAAAAAAAAACAATAGAACAAATCAATGAAATCAGGAGCTGGTTCTTTGAAAATTGATAAACCTTTAGCCAGACTCATTCAAAAAAAAAAGAGAGAGGGTCCAAATAAAATTAGGAATGAAAGAGATATAACAGGCACCACAGAAATACAGAAGATCATAAGAGGATATGAAAAAATTACAAAGCCAACAAATTGGACAACCTAGAAGAAATGGATAAATTCCTAAAAACATATCACCTACCAAAACTGAAGCAGGAAGAAATAGAAAATTTGAACAGACTGATTAATAGCAATGAAATTGATCTGTAATAAAAAAAAAAACTCCCAATAGGCAGATCCTGCACTGGAGGAGACACACACAGCTGACATTGTCTTCTTCCCATGACTCTTACAGCCGTTTCTCTCCTGGCCATAATGGCAACTCTTAAGGAAAAACCGAGTGCACCAGTTGCAGAAGAAGCAACCAATCCAAACAATAAGATCACTGTAGTGGGTGTTGGACAAGTTGGTATGGCATGTGCCATCAGCATTCTGGGAAAGTCTCTGGCAGATGAACTTGCCCTTGTGGATGTTTTGGAAAATAATTTCAAAGGAGAAATGATGGATCTGCAACATGGGAGCTTATTTCTTCAGACACCTACAATTGTGGCAGATAAAGATTATTCTGCGACCGCCAATTCTAAGATTTTAGTGGTAACTGTGGAAGTCCACCAGCAGGAGGGAGAGAGCCACCTCAATCTGGTGCAGAGGAATGTTCATTTCTTCAAATTCATTATTCCTCAGATAGTCAAGTATAGTCCTGATTGTATCATAATTTGTGGTTTCCAACCCAGTGGATATTCTTATATACGTTACCTGGAAACTATGTGGCCTACACAAGCATCCTGTGATTGGAAATGGTTGTAATCTGGATTCTGCTAGATTTCACTATCTTATGGCTGAAAAACATGGCATTCATTCAACTGCCATGGATGCATTTTGGGAGAACATGGAGACTCACATGTGGCTGTGTGGAGTGGAGTGAATGTGGCAGGCATTTCTCTCCAGGAAATTAATCCAGAAATGAGAACTGACAATGACAGTGAAAACTGGAAAGAAGTGAATAAGATGGTAGCTGAAAGTGCCTATGAAGTCATCAAGCTAAAAGGATATACCAACGGGGCTATTGGATTAAGTGTGGCTGATCTCATTGAATCCATGCTTAAAAATCTATCCAGGATACATCCAGTGGCAACAATAGTAAAGGGAATGTATGGCATTAAGAATGAAGTGTTCCTGAGCCTCCCATGTATCCTGAATGCTCAGAGATTAACCAGTGTTATCAATCAGAAGCTAAAGGATGATAAGATTCCTCAGCTCAAGAAAAGTACAAATACCTTATCGGACATCCAGAAAGACCTAAAAGACCTGTGACTTCTGGCTTCTAGGCTATAGAAATTTAAAACTATAATGTGATTAACCATGAGCCTTTAGTTTTTCATCCATATACATGGATCACAGTTTGTTTTTATCTTCCCAAATATATTAATCTGGGTTCACAGAATCAATGCCCATGCTTGGTTTAATGCTTGCAATAGGAGCCCTTGAACAAATAAGATTAATTATTGTACTGTGTTTCTAAAAATAAAAAACAAAACAAACAACAACAACAAAACTAAAGTCCAGGACCAGGAGTTTTCACAGGTGAATTCTACCAATCAGGAGCTGGTTCTTTGAAAACATTTAATGAAAAGTTCACAGCTATTCTTCTCAAACTATTCTAAAAAATAGAAGGGAAGGTTCCAAATTCATTATATGAGACCAGAATTACCTTGATACTAAAACCAGATAAAGACACTGCAAAAAAGAGATGTTTATCTCTGATGAACATAGAGGCAATAATCCTCAACAAAATATTAGCAAACCAAATCCAACAATACATTAAAAACATCATTCACTATGATCATATGAGATTTATTCCTATTATGCAAGAGTGATTCAATATTTGCAAATCAGTCAACATGACACATTACATTAGCAAAACTAAGGATAAAAATCATATGATCATTTCAACAGATGCAGAGAAAGCATTTGACAAAATACAACATAGATTCATGGTAAAAACCCTCAACAAATTAGGGTTAGATGGAACATACCTCAACATAATAAAGGCCATATATGAAAAAACCAACAGTGAACATCAAACTCAATGAAGAAAAACAGAGTTTTTTCCCTAAGATCAGGAACAAGACAAGGACGTCCACTCTCACCACTTTTATTTAACATAATACTACATAGAAGTCCTAACCACAGCACTCGGATAAGAAAAAGAAACAAAAGACATCCAAATTAGTAAGGAAGAAGTAAAGCTTTCATTATTTGCAGATGCCATGATACTATATATGGAAAACCCTAAAAACTCCACCAAAAAACTAGTGGAACTGATAAATGAATTCAGTAAGGTCACAAGATACAAAATCAATATACAGAAATCTGTTGCATTTCTGTACACTAATAATGAAGCAGCAGAAAGAAATTAAGAAAACAATCCCATTTACAATTGCACCAAAAATAATAAAATACCTAGGATTAAACTTAACCAAGGAGGTAAAAGAACTATACCACAAACAAATGGAAAGATATCTCATGCTCATGAATTGGAAGAACAAACATTAAAATGACCACACTACCCAAAGCAATCTACAGACTTAATGCAATCTCGATCAAAATACCAATAGCATTTTTTTCACAGAACTAGAAAAAATAATCTTAAAATTTGTATGGAACCATAAAAGATCCTGAATAGGCAAAGCAATCTTAAAAAGAACAAAACTAGGAGGAGCAAGATGGTGGAGGAGTAGGAGACCTAAATTTCGTCTGGTCCCAGGAATTCAGCTAGATAGGGATCAAACCATTCTGAACACCTACGAACTCAACAGGAGATCAAAGAAAACAATAGCAGCAACTCTCTGGACAGAAAAGCGACCACTTTCTGGAAGGTAGGACGTGCAGAGAAGTGAATCTGAGGCGATATTTGGGAAGATAGACGGCGGGGGAGGGGGCCTCCATTAGCTGCTACTGACAAGTGATAGAGCTGCGGAGCACAAAATTGGAACTTTTAGAAGTCTGCTCCACTGAGGGACGCCACTCCAGTGGCTGAGCAGGGGGTGGAACACTCACTGGGACAGTGTGGCCTCAGGACCCTCGGGGTCACAGAAAGACCAGGGGTACCTGAGTGCCACAGAGTTCCCAGGTATCGGAGCAGGGAAGCCAGCTGCAGAGACGGAGCCAAGGAGTGGGCTCTCAGCTCGGGGTTGGCATAAACTGTGATCGTGGCACAGTTGGACCACTGCTCTTCCAGCAGGGACCCAACAAGTGGCAGATCCGGGGAGACTCCCCTTCTTCCCCACCAGGAGGAGTGGCGCAGGAGTGCACCGCAGGGATCTGCTGAGTTTGGAGACTCCACAGGGGGTTGTGTGCCAGAGATAGAAACACTCGGTCACAGGCCAGGTGAGCACGGAGTGTGGCTGGAGAATGGGGAGATGGGAGTGATTGACTGCTTTTCTCTGCGGGCTCACTGAGGAGTGGGGCCCAAGTTCTCAGCTCCTCTGGGCAGAGACTGGGAGGCCGCCATTTTCATTCTCCTCCTCCAAAGCTGTACGGAAAGCTTGCAGGGAATAAAAGCTCCCAAGAGCAAACCCGAGCAGATTACTTAGCCCAGACCTGGCAAGGGCGGGGCAATTCCACCTCCAGCAAAGACATTTGGGAACCACGGCAACAGGCCCCTCCCCCAGAAGATCAGCAAGAACAGCCACCCAAGACCAAATTTACCAATCAATGAGAATGGCAGAACTCCACCGCTAGGGGAATACAGCACATAGAATTCATGGCTTTTCCCCACTGATTCGTTAGTCTTTCAAAGTTAATTTTTAAAATTTTTTTTTTGAATTTTTCTTTTTCCCTTTTTCAACCAATATCTTATTATACCCTTTATAAAAAATTTTTTTATTTTTTATTTTTAGAGTCATATTCTATCCCTTCATAGTAGTTAACCTTATATTTGGTATATATATATATATATAAGTTGCTCTCTCTTTAAAATTTTGGGATATAGTTTCTTCTAACAGACCAAAATATACCCTAAATCTCTAGTGTATGGCTTTGTTCTAGTCTCCTGCCTGATCATATTCTCCCTTTTTTTTTAAAAAAAAATTCCTCTTCTTTCTTTTTTCAACCAACTTCCTATCTTATCAATTCCTTTTATAAAATCTTTTATAATTTTCATCTTTACAGTCATATTTCATCAGTTCATCATATTTACCATTATTTTTGTACCTATATACGCTTTTATTTCTTTAAAATTTTGGGAGGCACTTTCTTCTAACAGACCAAAATATGCCCCAAATCTAGTCTGTGGCACTGATCTATGCACCAGCCTGATCATATTTGATCATATTCTTTTATTTTTTTATCTTTTTCTTTCTTTCTTTTTTTTCTTTCTTTCCCTTTCTTTTCCACTGGTTTCAGGTCTCTTCTGATTTGTTTAGTGTATATTTTTCTGGGGTCATTGTTACCCTGTTAGCATTCTGTTCTCTCATTCATCTATTGTCCTCTGGACAAAATGACAAGACAGAAAAAATCACCTCAAAAAAAAGAACAAGAGGCAGTATCGACTACCAGGGACCTAATCAATATGGACATTAATAAGATGGTGGAACTGGAGTTCAGAATGAGGATTTTAAAGATACTAACTGGGCTTGAAAAAAAGCATGGAAGACATTAGAGAAACCCTCTCTGGAGAAATAAAAGAATTCTAAAATCTAACCAAGACGAAATCAAAAAGGCTACTAATGAGGTGCAATCAAAAATGGAGGCTCTAACTGCTAGGATAAATGAGGCAAAAGAGAGAATTAGTGATATAGAAGACCAAATGATGGAAAATAAAAAAACTGAGAAAAAGAGAGATAAACAACTACTGGATTATGAGAGCAAAATTCGAGAGATAAGTGATACCATAAGATGAAACAATATCAGAATAATTGGGATCCCAGAAGAAGAAGAAAGAGAGAGAGGGGAAAAAGGTATATTGGAGCAAATTATAGCAGAGAACTTCCCTAATTTGGGGAAGGAAACAGGCATCAAAATCCAGGAGGCACAGAGAACCCCCCTCAAAATCAATAAAAATAGGTTAACACCCCGACATCTAATAGTAAAATTTACGAGTCTCAGAGACAAAGACAAAATACTGAAGGTTGCTTAGGATAAGAGATCTGTAACCTACAATGGTAAAAACATTAGATTGGCAACAGACCTATCCACAGAGACCTGGCAGGCCAGAAAGGACTGGCATGATATATTCAGAGCACTAAATGAGAAAAATATGCAGCCAAGAATACTATATCTAGCTAGGCTGTCATTGAAAATAGAAGGAGAGATAAAAAGCTTCCAGGACAAACAAAAACTAAAGGAATTTGCAAACACAAAACCAGCCCTACAAGAAATATTGAAAGGGGTCCTCTAAGCAAAGAGAGAGCCTAAAAGTAACATAGACCAGAAAGGAACACAGACAATATACAGTAACAGTCACCTTACAGGCAATACAGTGGCACTAAATTCATATATTTCA
>NC_138375.1:62413317-62455919 GCF_054177405.1 Leptonychotes weddellii | reverse complement strand
AGATACAAATATAGTGATCCAAAGGGGTACGTGCACCCCGATATTTATAGCAGCAATGTCCACAATAGCCAAACTATGGCAAGAGCCAAGATGTCCATCAAGAGATGAATGGATAAAGAAGATGTGGTATATACATACATATATATATACACAATGGAAAATTATACAGCCATCAAAAGAAATGAAATCTTGCCATTTGCAACGACGTGGATGGAACTGGAGGGTATTATGCTGAGCGAAATATGTCAATCAGAGAAAGACATGTATCATATGACCTCACTGATATGAGGAATTCTTAATCTCAGGAAACAAACTGAGGCTTGCTGGACTGGTGGGGGGTGGCAGGGATGGGGTGGCTGGGTGATAGACATTGGGGAGGGTATGTGCTATGGTTACACAATTCAGCGCTGTGAATTGTGTAAGACTGATGAATCACAGACCTGTACCTCTGAAACAAATAATACATTTTATGTTAAAAAAAGAAAATAGAAGATAGTAGGAAGGGAGAAATGAAGGGGGAGAAATCGGTGGGGGAGCAAACCATGAGAGACTATGGACTCTGAGAAACAAACTGAGGGTTCTAAAGGTGAGGGGCGTCAGGGGATGGGTTAGCCTGGTAATGGGTATTAAAGAGGGCAACTACTGAATGGAGCACTGGGTGTTGTATGCAAACAATGAATCATGGAACACTACGTCAAAAACTAATGATGTAATGTATGGTGATTAACCTAACATAATAAAAAAAAAAGAACAAAACTAGAGCTCTCACAATCGTAGACTTCAAGATATGCTACAAAGCTATAGTAATCAAAACAGTATGATACTGGCAGAAAAGTAGACATAGATCAATGGAACAGGATAGAAGAAGTCCAGAAATGAACCCACGAATATATGATCAATTAATATTTGCAAAGGAGTCAAGTATATGCAGTGGGGAAAAAAAGATGGTCTCTTCCACCTATGGTGTTGGGCAAACTGGACAGCTACATGCAGAAGAATGAAACTGGACCATTTCCTTACACCATACACAAAAATAAACTCAAAATGGATTAAAGACCTAAATGTGAGACCTGAAACCACAATAATCCCAGAAGAGAGCAGAGGCAGTAATTTCTGACATCAGCATAGCAACATTTTTCCAGATATGTCTCCTGAGGCAAGAGAAAGAAAAGCAAAAATACACTGTTGGGACTACATCAAAATAAAATGCCTCTGCACAGCAAAGGAAATGATTAACCAAACTAAAAGGCAACCTATGGAATGAGAGAAGATATTTGCAAGTGACATATCCAATAAAGTGTTAGTATCCAAAATATGTAAAGAATTTATAAAAGTCAATACTAAAAAAAACCCCATATAATCCAAATTTAAAAACAGGCAGATGACATGAACAGACATTTCTCCAAAATGACATCCAGATGGCCAAAAGACCCAAGAAAAGATGCTCAACATCACTCATCATCACTGAAAGGCCAATCAAAATCACAATGAGATATCACTGCACACCTGTCAGATGGCTAAAATCAAAAACAAAAAACAACAAGTGTTGGTGAGGATGTGGAGAAAAAGGAACCCTCATACACTGTTGGTGGGAATGCAAACTGGGGTAGCCACTGTGGAAGACAGTATGGAAGTTCTTCAAAAAATTAAATATAGAATTACCATATATTTCAGTAGTTCTACTACTGGGTATTTACCCAAAGAATATGAAAACAGTCCCCTATGTTTATTTCAGCTTTATTTGCAATAGCCAAATTAGGGAAGCAACCCAAGTGTCGCTCAATAGATGAATGGATACTGAAGATGTGGTGTGTATACACACACACACAATAGAATATTAATCAACCATAAAAAGGTTTGAAATGTTGAGGCGCCTGGGTGGCACAGTTGGTTGGGCATCCAACTCTTGGTTTTGGCTCAGGTCATGATCTCAGGATCATGAGATCGAGCCCTACATCAGGTTCCACACTCAGCACAGAATCTGCTTAAATTTCTCCCTCTCCACTGCCCCTCCCTGCCCCTGTGCATGCTCTCTCAAATAAATAATCTTAAAAAAAGGTTTGAAATCTTGCCATTTGCTGCAACATGGATGGATCTAGAGAGTATAATGTTAAGTGAAATAAGTCAGTCACAGAAAGATAAATATAAGACTTAACTCGTATGTGGAATTTAAGAAACAAATGAGCCAAGAAAAAAAAGAGACAAATGAGAAAACAGACACTCAACTATAGAGAACAAACTGATGGTTACCTGAGGGGAGGTGGGTTGAGGAATGGGTGAAATAGGTGATGGGGAAAAAGAGTAGATTCATCATGATGAGCACTGAGTAATGTATACAATTGTTGAATCACGATATTGTACACCTGAAACTAATATAAAACTATTTTAACAATACAAAATTTTATAAGTCATTAACTAGACTTCATCAAAATTAAAATGTTTTTCTTTGTGTAACATACTGCCTTGGAAGATGTAAAGACATACCACAGGTAGAAAATATTTGCAAAACAGATATCTAACAAAGAACTTATATCCATGATTTTAAAAAAACTTTCAAATATTTTACAAAACAAGATCTATAGATGCTAAATAAGTACATGAAAATTTGCTCTGCATCAGTAATCATTAGGCAAAGGAGATTTAAGACTACAACAAGATACTATTGCACATCTGTACGAATGTCTACAATTAAAAAACAAAAATTTAAAAAAATGGCAATATCAAGTGTTCACAACTAGAGCTTTAATATGTTCCAAATGGGAAGGCAAAAGAGTGTAGCCACTTTGGATAACAGTGTGACTGTTTTTTATAAAACTAAACATACTTTTTACATGTAATTCAGGAATCTCACCCCTAGGTATTTATCCAAATGAAATAATAATATGTATTTATCCTAAAATGTTTATGGGCATGTTTATAGTGACTATATTCATAGTCTCCAAAAAACTGGACACCAAATGTCCTCAAACTGATGTATAGATAAAACTTGGTATATTCATACAGTGAAAGCTACTCTGCAATGTAAAGGAATATACAAATATATGCAACAACATAGACCAATCTCAAATGCATATTAAAAGAAAGAAGTCACTGGAGACAGAACTTAGGTGCTATAAGTTAAAATGGAATTCAAATAATATCTTCCAATAGAAATAATGCTATATGTCAGAAAGAACTTTTCCATCTTTTTATAAAAATCACTGCAAATGTCACAGATAATAATAATATACATTATAATGCATTCTAAAATTTGTATGTATTTTGACTGGGCAAAGTATATATGTATTATATATATAATAGTCAATAAAGTCAGATGTATTATATAAGTTATATTATATATATATGTATATATATATTCACTCATTCCTTATGATGATAAAGGTACTATATCCATATCTATCATCTATCCATAGACAGAATCTTTATCATAAACTCCTTGAGGATGGAAATTGTGTTTTTCTGCCATTGTTTATCATAACTCCTTTTTTTTCAGATTTTATTTATTTATTTGAGAGAGACAGAGAGCACAAGCAGGAGAAGGGGCAAAGTGAGAGGGAGAAATAGACCTCCTCACTAAGCAGGGAGCCCGACACAGGGCTCAAACCCAGGACTTGGGATCATGACCTGAGCCAAAGGCAGACGCTTAACAACTGAGCCAACCCAGGCACCCCTATGGTAACTTCTTATAAATAAAGGAAGTTCTCCCATCAATTATATCTTGAAGATCCTAAATACGATTGTTTTTAATTTTTTGTTATTTTAGTTTCATCTTAACTTATTCCATCTTTTAACTGCTGATTTTCTTCACTTAGTTCTCTTGTAGTATTCATTTGTGGGAATTTTGGTTGCAAGCTAATTTTAAGTTGATGTTTTAATTTCTCTCTCTCATCTCCTTCACCCTTCACTTGTTTTCCTCCTCACTCTTTCTTTGCTCAATGTTTCCTGCATCTTAGTTTTACAACCATCCTCTTCAGGTTGTCCCAGTTTTCTGGTGTTCTAATACAAAACAAGGTCACATGTTGGCTTTGTGGAGCTCCTTTAGTTACATGGAGATACTGCAAATCAATAAATCAGCAGAGTCTTAGCTCAGTTCCTAGTTTAGAGGTTATATCTGTGTCCTCCTAATTTCCTGGGAATGCAGCCTGATATAAGCCATAGGCTCAGGCATGATTAATAGCAGCTATCATCATCCCCTTTCAGGAAAGAAGGGGAGCTGACTGAAATTATAGCAGTAAGCCTGGCTACAGCTCCCCACCTTATGCTGGGGTGCTTTTATTCCCTGATACCCCATAGCAAATGAACCCAAGGAAGTCTCCACCAGCTTTTGGCCACTGTGCTAAGCCTCACTCACTACTCTCCATTTCTTTTATGGTTTTTATATATGGATATGCTTTCCTTATTTTTTGTATAACTATGAATTTTTTACTCTTAAAAGCCATTTTTATATACTTTCTATGTGCTTGGAGCAGTTGGAAGGGATGAAATGATCTGGGGCTTAAAGTATGTACTTACTGTATTAGTTTGATTAGAAGTTTTGTATGTAAAACACTCTAAATATTTGCTAAACTAACTCATATAAAATTTCATCAATGTGAAACATTACAGTTATGTTCTACTGAATTCTTTTTTGCCCCATCCAGCATTGTGTATTGCATCAAAACAAAATGAATGTCTCTGTGAGGTTAATAGGAACTAATCCTTTGGGATGATCATCAACCATCTTTAAAGAGGCAAGACCACTGGATGGCATATGTAGAAATTAACCTAGGCACATTTCTTTTCCAGCCTTATTATTTTGCTTACATACTTCTGTGTAGAAAATACAGATATTAGAGATCACATTTTGTGCTATTGCCTTGGAAACATCAACTTTCTGCTATTCTCAACTATATCAGCAGCAATCCTTACCCCCTAATGCTAGGCAAAGTAGAACTCTCTTTTAGACTACATGGACCAACTCTTATTTGCACTAAAGCCTTTATTCTTCCATCCATTAGCAGGGTTGATATCTCTTAATGTCAAAAGGTACACAAAGCTTCAAAGACACATAGCCCTAATTTGATCTTAAAAATACAAAATCAAAGATTTTTTAAATCTTAGAAATAAGTCCTGCCTTTTACCTTATAGTAGTGAATTAAAAATATTACCAGCTTATGCCTACTGGTCATTGATATTAAAAATAAGTAGCTGTGAAGTAGGACTTCCAAATATTCTTCAAAGTATTTGCCTTGGTGAGACACAAAGAGCCTTGGTTTGTTAATGGTTTCTAAATACCATTCCCCACTAAAAGGAACCAGGACTCCTTGAAGAAATGGCTGACTTCAAGACTGGGGCAGGAAAGATATAAGGTGAAAAGTAGCTTGTTTCAAGAAAGTCTAGAAGCAGCTGAAAAGACTGACACATGCCAAATGACAGAGGAACCTGACTGAAGGCAATATATAGAACCAAGTAAATGATGAGAATAATAGATTAAAATTCATTGAAGGGGCACCTGGGTGGCTCAATTGTTAAGCGTCTGCCTTCGGCTTAGGTCACGATCCCAGGGTCCTGGGATCGAGCCCCACATCTGGCTCCCTGCTTGGCAGAAAGCCTGCTTCTCCCTCTCACACGCCCCCTGCTTGTGTTCCCTCTCTTGCTGTGTCTCTGTCAAATAAATAAATAAAATCTTTAAAAAAATAAATAAAACTCATTGAAAAAAATAAGAATCAGTAAAATGATAGTGATATAAGTAAGTAAATGAATAAATAAATAATTGCATACATAAGTAAAGAAGGAGGAAGGGAAAGCTCTTTCGGAAGACAACTGACTTCATAAATGTAGTAGAAACACTAGAGGTAGAAAATCACAATTTTGCAACTATGATCGCTATGATCGCTATTCAAGAAATAGCAAAAAAAAATATCAATGAATACTAAAACCAGTGGGTGGAGGTTTAATTGGAACCAAGAAACAAAAATTAAAATCACCAATAATTGAATAGACTAGTACCATCCTTGATATGACACACTGAGAAGGACATATCATTTCTGTACTTTTGTTGCTGAAAATGGACAACCTGAATCTAATTATGAGGAAAAATTAAATTCATATTGTGTTTAATTCTACAATGTAGTTTCCTGTAGTCTGCAAAAAAGTCAAGATAAAGAAACATAAAGAAAGGCTGAGGAACGGTTCCAGACTAAATGAGAAAAGAGAGATAGGACAATCAAATGCAATGTGTGATTCTGGACTAGATCCTGGACCTAGGGGGAAAAATGAGCTATAAAGGAATTGTCAGAAAAATTGGAAAAATTTGAATATGGACTGGGAATTATAGGATAGCAATTTATCAACTTTAATTTCCTGATTTCAATAATTGTTCTGTGTTTATATAAGAGAATATTCTTGTTCTGGGAAATACACTACAGTATTTAGGGATAAAGGGGAATGATGTCTGAAATTTACTTTCAAATGGTTTGGTAAAAATGTATGTTGTATCTGATATACATACATCATATGTGTGTGTATGTGTTTGTGTGAATAGATAGATGGATAGACAGATAATAGGCAATGCATGATAAAGTAAATTGCATGATAAAGTAAAGTAACAATCTGTGATTCTGGAAAAATGGTGTATGAATATCATTTGTACTACTCTGGCAAATTTTCTTTTGTTTGAAATTGTATCAAGACTAAAAGCCCTCCCCCAAAAATACTTGTATTAGGATGCTAAACATTTATTCCAAAAATATTGCAAATACTATTTTTGCTCAAATCATTTTTGAAGTACTTTTAAAAAATTATCTTTAAGGATACTTTGCCACAGCTCTCTCTCTCACACACACACACAAATGCTTCTATACATATCATAATTGGATATTTGTTAGATACCTTAATTTTACATGTCCCAAGCATATTATTTTTGCCCATTTAGTTCTGTCTTTTCCCTTGGTCTAATTCCAAACCATTCTTATTTTAGTTAAATGGCAAAATTCTCCCTCTTGCTGAGTTCAAATACATGGGACTTATTCCCAAGACCTCTTTTCCCTTCCTTTTCTCCATCTCCAATTCATTAGTATTTACTGTTAGTTCTACCTTCAAACACTCTTCTCTAACTCCACCTTTCCATCCCTACTCCAGACCCTCTATTGCATTTCACCTGATCTCCCTGTATCTCCTCTTGCCTCTGTGTTCTCCATCACAGTGGCCTTCCTTCTGCCCACTCTACAGGCCAGGCTGACAGTTCTCATCTGAAGGTCGTGTTGCTATCTGAAACACTCATCCTCCAGGGATTCACATGGCTATCTCTGTTCATCATCCAGGTCTTCAATCAAATGTCACCTTCTCTGAGAAGCCTTTCCTGACCACCCTGTATAAGTAAGCCATATTCTACCTCATTTTTTCATCCCATTACTTGAACTTTTTCATAGCACTTCCTGCACACTGAATTTATGATAATATATTTTTAATATAGTTATTTTTATTCCCACATTAAAAGAGCCATAGAGGAGGAAATTGCCTCTTCAGTCTTTTATCAGCAGAGTACAGTACCTGACAAATTGTAGATGCTCAATAAATATCAAATGAGTGAAAATGGAGAAAAGCTACCCAAGAAATATAGACTTGTAATGTTGTTGCTAGTGGACAATAATATCTCACTACTCAATGCTTGAGTCAGCAACTTGGGATTATGTTGATGGGGGCTGAAAAGTAGAAAAGCTGGGGAGAGGAGAATAAGGAAAAAAAACTGCAAGTCTAGACAAGCTGTTATGGGGCCAGACTGAGTCTGGAATCTAGATTTATGCTGCCAGTTTGCTCAAAATGGCATTAATTAGTAAGTGGTTGCACCCAGAAGAATGGGATAAATGTGAATGATACCTAGGAGGCCAGCTCTGCTAGCATATGGTATGACCTTTAAGCTCAAATCTATTCAGGTGTAACACACAGCATCAGTCAGAGGATATACAGTTCTCATATTAAAAAACATCTTTGTATAACAAGAGAAATCATTCCATATAAAATATAAATGAAGAGGAACTTTACATTTTGAACAAGAGACACATGTGAAGACAAAATCAGAGAAGGAGACAAACCATAAGAGACTCTTAACTATAGGAAACAAACTGGGGGTTGCAGGAGGGGAGGTGGGGGGGATGGGGTAATTGGGTGATGGGCATTAAAGAGGCCATTCGATATAATGAGCACTGAGTGTTATATGCAACTGATGCATCACTAAATTCTACCTCTGAAATTAATACTATATGTTAATTAAATTGAACTTAAATTTTTTTTTAAAAAAAGAGACATAACTGAGATAATATGAATCACCATAGCATTTGGAAAGACCTGAGAGCTAAACTTATATATACCATGAAACTAATATATATTATATATCATAAAACTACTATAAAATTCCATGCTTCCAGCCCACTAACTACAAATGTTTTCCAAGGACTTTGAGGCAGGAAATTAAAAGTAAACCATGCTAATGTCTGTCCTGGTAATACTCACACAGGAAACCAGGCTTCCTAAGTCAGTACTATCATTATAAGCAGACAATTTTCCTGAAGAAAACTCAGGCTATCTAACAAACAATACCAAGTAAAGCACTACCAAAACATAAAGATTTTCAATGTAGATACAGAGTGAAAATCTGTCTTCACTTTCTGCCACTACATTAGCATACTGTCAAATGAATATGCTGATAGACAAAGACAGGGAAAACCAGGTCAAGAAGATCAGCCTGGTTGGGAAGCTGTCTTGATAAAATATTTTATCAGTGAGGCATCAAACTGGAAGTTCCTCAGAGCTTTGGTTATGTCTAGCTTTCTGTTTGTCACTGGGACCTCTACCTGACAAAGCTGTCACATTCAACTTCTTAAGACATTCCATCAGTGTCATCTACGATTGGTAGTTAACATCATATGACAAGGCAGAGTCCATGAAAGGGTAGTCTAGAGCCCGGACCCTTTACCAGCCCTGAAGTTAGACTGCCTAATATTTTAGCTTGGTCCAATTTCAGTAAAGGGATCTGAATGTACCAGAATATTACTTTTTTATCCTCCTTAGAATACCTCTTATTTAAAGAAAATTTCAATTTCAATTTGCTGTTTAAGTAGACTGCCACCTCAGTATTTTGGTATATAAATAAACGTTGTAAAGGTTGCTTTCACAATTCAGCAATTCCAAAAATTTAATACGTAATACATAACCACTAATTTAGGAACTTGAACTAAATAATAATAAAATGTGCCCAACCATGTATCTACAAATTCACTCATCAGTGCATTGTTGGTGAAAGTAAAATGGGATGTAATGTACAACATGATGGCTGAAGTTAACACTGCTGCATGATATATAGAAAAGTCACTGGGAGAGTAAATCCTAAGAGTTCTCATCATAAGCAGAAATTTTTTTTTTCTTTTTACTTTTTATGAGAAAATGGATGTTAACTGAACCTACTGTGGTAATCATCTCACAAAGTATGTAAATCAAACTATCATGTTGTATGTCTTAAACCTATACAGTGATGTATATTAATTATTTCTCAATAAAACTGGGGGGGAGGGGGATGAAATAGGCTTTTACAGAGCCAGACTTTAGTGGAAAAGCACCACTTCCAATCTGAAACAGCTGCAGAAATGTTAGGAAAATTCTATTTTTAATGACTAATAGCAAATTTCTGGAAGGACAAATGATTAGCCAACAAATCCTTGGGATTTGCTTGGCTCCTCCATATTCAACATTATCAAAATTCTATATTTTCTCCTAATAGGATATTAGGCATATGTGTTACAAACAAAATGCAACAATAAATTATATTTTCTTTAACTTAAAGAAAGTAAAACATTTGGAAATTAATTAAATGACCAATGACAGAGAATTGGTTAAATGAGCTAGGACTCCTGCTGGCAATATGGTACTCAATACTACTAATTGAGTAGAAAATAATAGTTCATTTATTGACTTATTCTCCCAATATTTGCTGAGTATCTACCATGCATCATCCTCTATGTTAGCGATGAACAAGACAGAAAAATCCCTGCTTTCATGACATTTTCATTCTAGAGAGATTTAATGAGTTGGAAAAACCTTCTAAGAATAACAGATAATAGATTATAAAATTGTATATACAAAATAATCTCAATTATGTAAAATAAATAAGCTACTTATTTACTAAGTGAGTACTGCTATTTGAGTTGAAAGGCATCTGTGGAGAAAGTGGGTGTTGCCTGAGAAAAGCAAATAGCTACTCAGACAAATCCCCACCATTTTATTAGCTCAGTACTTCTGAGACAGATGCAAGTTATATCAATTCAGGAAAGTAGATCGCTCTCTAATGTAGATTCATATAAACTAATTTTAAAAAACAGATGCACAAAAACAGAATGCCAGATATTGATTTACAAAAAGAACTAATTTAGCAGCATAATCTCTCCCTATAGGCAGTTCCACACAGGAAAACAATTTTATTTTTTTCAAGTTTGCATATAGAACAAAAGATCGGAGCAAAGGAAATTAGATAGATTAGAGCTGGTTACTGCAATGCTCACTTTTCTCTGCTTCCACTGCTGACTAGCCTCCTAAATTGACCCACTCTTTCTTTCTTAAGTTTTTTCACTCAGGAGAGTAAAGTAACATGATTGAATGAGGATCTTTTGGTATGTATAATCTCTCCCCTTATCCATTAATGTGTATTTATTTCTAGGTTTTGAAGTTCATAAGGCCCCAGTGGTATCTTAGTGGTTGGCTTAAGTATGTATGGGGGGGGGTGTGTATTTCTGTACTGGGTAAACCACCTCCAAAAAATAGATCTGGAAGGGAACACACTAAAATAGTAATAATGATTATCTAAGGTTGATAGGAAAAGGGATGAGTGAGGGCTTATTTCTTTTTCTCAATTTTTATAAAAAATATGTATTATGTTTATAACCAGAAAAGCAATTAAAGAAGATGGTGACAGACCAATACTCCCACCAAGAAAATGGAGAACACAAGCTTAAATCATTCACCTTGCTAAAGGATAGTGCTGCTAAAACAATGAAGGCCAGATAAGACAAGTTTTCAAGGGAAGAGAACCAAAGAGACAAGCTAATCCTTCCTCGATACTATTTCTCCATGTAACTTGTCAATTGTGAATGCAGAGTAAGAGACTAAAAATCTGGGCTTTGCCTGGGTAGAGGCCTACTGATGGGGGACAGAAAAACTAGGGGAACTTTTGGTGGTCTTCTAAGGCTGGAGAGATAAAATTGAATCATTAATGAGCTTTAGAATCCAGCCAGTTTTTCTTTAGAAGTATTTACAAATTCTAAAACTATGCAGTGTGGAAAGCTATCATACTAGCAGAACACCTCTCAAAATCAAAAGAGCATTTGCAGCATAGTTTCAAAACTATGAATGCCGTCAGTTCCAAAACTCATGAAATATTTCAAAAGCTTGCAAACAAAAAATAAGAAAAATACAAAGAAAATAACACCTAGGCATATCATATTTAAAACTACTGAAAACAAAGATAAAAATTTTCAAATGAGATCTATATTAGCTTGCTTGGGCTCCTTTAAAAAAAAGTGTCATAAACTAAGGCACTTCAACAATAGAATTTTATAGTCTCACAGTTTTGGAGGCTATCAGACAACAAGATCAAGGTGTTGGCAATGTTATTCTCTCATGAGAACTATGAGGGAGAAATCTGTTCCATATTTCTATCTAAGCTTCCAATGATTTTCTGACAATCTTGGCATTCCTTGGATTTGGCTGCATCACCCTATTATCTGCCTTTATCTTCACATGGCATTCTCCGTGTGTGTGTATCTGCACCCAAATAACATTAGTCATACTGATTTAGGGGCCCACTCCACTCCAGTATAACTTCATCTTAACTAATTACATATGCAATATCTCTATTTTTATAAGGTCACATTTTATACTAAGGATTAGGACTTCAACATATTAATTTTGGGGAGACAATTTGAACCCCTAACAAATTATTGCCTTAAATAAATTTATAACTTTAAATATAAATGTAGAAAAGAAAGACTAATAATTAATGGTATTCCTTATGAGCAGGGATGTGATAATGGTAAATGAAACATTAGCAAATCTATTTGAGTGGCATATACAAACCATAATATATCATGATCATAAAGGTATAATTCCAGAAATACAAGTTCAGTTTATCAAATCAAAAATCAAGCAATGTAATTTACCAGCTTAACAGAATTTTTTAAAAAAATCATTTTAAGAGACGCATGAATATATTTGATAAAATCCAAGATCCTTTTATAATAAAAAAAACTTAGTAAATTAGAAATAGGAATTACTTAACTTGATAAAGAAGATTTTAAAATCCACACCTAATAATTAATGGTGATTCATTGAAAACTTTATCCATTTAATTTTTTAAGGACCCTCTATATTGTTTTCCAGAGTAGCTGCACCAGTTTGCATTTCCACAAACAGTGCAGGAGGGTTCCCCTTTCTCCACCATTCTCCCCAACATCCGTTGTTTCCTGTTTTCTTAATTTTAGCCATTCTGACAGGTGTGACGTTGTATCTCATCGTGGTTTTGATTTGTATTTCCCTGATGATGAGTGACAGTTGAACATCTTTCTATGTGTCTGTTGGCCATCTGGATATCTTCTTTGGAAAAATGTCTATTTATGTCTCCTTAACTGGATTAGTTGTTTTGGGGGCATTGAGTTTGATAAGTTCTTTATAGATTTTGGATACTAACCCTTTATCAGATATATCATTTGCAAATATCTTCTTCCATTCAGTAGGCTGCCTTTTAGTTTTGTTGATTACTTCCTTCGCTGTGCAGAAGTTTTTATCTTGATGAAGTCCCAATAGTTCATTTTTGTTTTTGTTTCCCTTGCCTCCAGAGACATGTCTAGTAAGGAGCTGCTATGGTCGAGGTCAAAGAGGTTGTAGTCTTCTAGGATTTTGATGGTTTCCTGTCTCACATTCAGGTCTTTCAACCATTTTGAATTTATTTTTGTGTATGGTGTAAGAAAGTGGTCCAATTTCATTCTTCATTCTGCATGGCTTTCCAGTTTTGCCAACACCATTTGTTGAAGAGACTGTCTTTTCCATTGCATATTCTTTCCTGCTTTGTCAAAGACTAATTGAGCAAATAGTCTGGGGTTCATTTCTGGGTTTTCTGTTCTGTGCCATTGATCTATGTGTCTCTGTTTTTGTCATACTGCCTTGATCAGTACAGCTTTGTAGTATAGCTTGAAGTCTGGAATTGTGATGCCTCCAGCTTTGTTTTTCTTTTTCAAGATTGCTTTGGCTATTTGGTGTCTTTACAAATGATTCTATACAAATTCCATACAAATTTTAGGATTGCTTGTTTTCATTCTGTGAAAAATGCCAGTGGTATTTTGACAAGGATTGCATTAAATGTGTAGATTGCTTTGGGTAGTATAGACATTTTAACAATATTTGTTCTTCCAGGCCATGAGCATGGAATGTTGTTTCCATTTCTTTGTGTCCTCTTCAATTTCTTTTATAAGTGCTCTATAGTTTTTAGAGTACAGATCTTCTACCTCTTTGGTTAGGTTTATTCCTAGGTATCTCATGGTTTTTGGTTCAATTGTAAGTGGAATTGGTTCCTTGATTTCTCTTTCTGCTGCTTCATTATTGGTGTAAAGAAATGCAACAGATTTCTGTATGTTGATTTTATAACCTGCAATTTTGCTGAATTTTTGTATCAGTTCTAGTAGTTTTGTTGGTGGAGTCTTTTGGGTTTTCTACATAGAGTATCATGTTGTATGTGAATAGTGAAAGTTTGACTTCTTCCTTGCCATAGAGAACTACCCTATGACTCAGAAATTCACTACTAGGTATTTACCCAAAGGATACAAAAATACTAGTTCAAAGGGGTACATGCACTCCGATGTTTATAGCAGCACTATCAACAATAGCAAAATTATGGAAAGAGCCCAAATGTCCATCCACTGAAGAATGGATCAATAAGATGTGGTATATATATAAAATGGAATATTATTCATCCATAAAAAAAGAATGAAATGTTGCTATTTGCAGCAACATAGCTGGATCTAGTGAAATTATGTATTATGCTAAGAAAAATAAGTCAGTCAGATAAAGACTAATACCATATGACTTCACTCATACGTGGAATTTAAGAAACAAAAAAGATGAACATAGGGAAAGAGGAAAAAAAGACAGGGTCACAAACCACAAAGACACTTAACTATAGAGAACAACTATTGAGGGGATGGGCTAAATGGGTGATGGATATTAAGGAGGGCATTTGTTGTGTTGAGCACTGGGTGTTATATTTAAGTGATGAATCACTAATTCTACTCCTGAAAACAATATTATACTACATGTTAACTAGAATTTAAATAAAAATTTGAAACAAGAAAAAAGTCTACGGCAAATGACAAAAAAAATAAAAGAAAGAAAAAAGAAAGGTTTATCTATGAGACTGGGAATTATTCAGAAAATTCACAATATCATCACTTCTATTCAACTATAAATTGAAGGTCCTGGCCAGTATAATGAGAAGAGACAAGTACACAAAACACATAAGTGCTGGGATATAAAAAAGAAAAGAAAAACAATATTATTATCCTCAGTAACTTTTGTACATAGAAGATAAAGATATCTATAGATACATTTTTAGACTTAATATCTATATTTAACAAGGCTGCTGTGTACAAAATGCACAAAACATTGCCATTTATGACAACAAATAAATGGCAAATAAAAATTTTAAGATACCATTTATAAAATATCAAAAAATCAAATATCCAGAAGTAATACTAACAAAAATATTTAAGCATTCTATACTGAATATTATCAGAAATTAAAGAACATTTTAGTAAATTTAGGAATATACTATGATTATGAACTGAAAGGCTCAATACTCTGAAGATAGTATTTTTCCCAAATTAACTCCTGTATGCAACATTCATTAGCCAATGCTAAAATTTGTGTGAAAATTAAATCGGCCTGAAGAGCCTTAAGGCTGAATACTGAGGTAGAAGAATAGGTATTTTAAACAAGATTATAAAAATAAAAAAAAAAAGATTTTTTTTTATAAAGTCACAGAAATTCAGATGATGATATTAGCTAAGGATATAGAAGTAGACCAATGGCACAAAACACAGTCCAGGAAAAGCCCACTCATATACAGTTACTTGATTTATGACTAAGATAATCCTTCAGTGCAGTAAGGAAAGGCTATCTTTTTTTCTTTCTCAATAACTATGCTGGATCCACTGGATATCCATAGAGAAGAAACATTTTGATATCTATGGCACCATTTACAAAATTCTATCCCTTATAGATTATAGTTTTTAATATGAATGACAGTTTCCAGGCAAGATGAAGTAACAGAACTTAATGTATGCCCTGTTTGAAAAATTGCTTTTTTTAAAAAAAGGAAAATTTATAAATACAGATTTTTAAAAAACTTGTTGTCAACACACTGGACATCAAAAAATGATAGACAACAATCCTCAAAGACAAGAAACAGACAAGGTCCCATTATCCTAACTTACTGTCCAAAGTCATCAAACCATGGAGAATCCAGGCAGAACTCAGCTGTTGCCTGAATCAAAGAGATGGATCTGGTCGTTAAAGGAGGCCAAAGCAGCTAGTTTTCAGGGCAAGTCGCTAGAAAGGAGAGAGCTTCATAGAGCAAGAACTCTGGACATCTCCAGAAGGCCCCATTCAGCTGAGTAGTGATCAACCCATGCATTTGAGGGAACTACCAGGAACTGGAAAAAGAACCAATAGAAAAAAATAGAGAAAATAATCCTTGGTGCTCATACAGGAACAGAAATAGTCCATTTGCAATCACATTTCTCCTTCCTTTCATTGTCCCACCTTAGTGACTGGAAATGCAGAAAGCAGTGATTATATTTCTTTTATTATATTTACTATAACATCTTTTATATGATTTGCAGAAGTAAAATTCATGACAAGAATAACAGAGAGGCCAGGAAGGGAGAGATAAAGTATAGTGTTCTTATGTGATATGTAAGTATTACAGCACTGGAAAGTTGACTGTGATAAGTTAAGATGTATACCATGACCCATATAGCAACCACATAAATAAGAGAGCAGAGTTAAACTAATAAGCCAACAAAGGAGATAAAATACATCATTAAATGCTCAATTAATTCCAAATTAATTCAAAAGTAAGAACAAAAAGACAACAAAAAACAGGCAGGATAAATAGAAAAAAATAAAGAAAGATAGTATAATTAAACCAAATCATATTACTAATTATATTTAATGTATATGGTCCGAACATCCCAATTCATTGGTAAAGATTGACAGAATGGCTAAAGAAAGACTGAAGTAAAATCTGCCTACAAGAAACACACTCCTCACTACAAGTAGGTTAAAAATAGAACAGAAAACCATATTCCATGCTAACACTAATCATACAACATGTTAACATTAATCAAAATAACACTGGAGTGGCTATAAAAATGGCCATTTGTGGGAGAAGCCACAGAAAGGCTGTGTGTGGCCTGCCACAATGATCATAAGTGATCCTGAAGTCTAGACAGAGGCCAGTGTGAGACGGGGTGACAGATAGGAGCCCATCAACTACATTCTCTCCTTCATTATCTCACCTTCCTCACTGGAACTACAGCAAGCAATTATTGTGTTTCTTTTGTTGTAACAAACATTATATCTGGGCTCTCGTTATAAAGAGTATTTACCACTGAGGGACAGGGTGCTCAGAACAGAAGTTCAAGAGGCCACTGTTTCCACAGCCACATCTAGTCTGGCTGTAACTCAGTCCACTGTATGCAAAACAATTATTCAAATATAAAAGGATACGACCTTTCCCCAGGTTATCATCTATGTAGAAAATCTAACATGAGCTCTTTCACAGCCTTACCTGGAGCAAAGAGAGATGTTACTGTCACAGTTTTGTTGTAATTAAATTACTTTATCTTGTTGATTGTCAGAAGGTCTAGTTAACAGATACATGAAAGCAAGTTTCTTAAAATAAAGGTGTTTTTATTTAGAAAATACATTTCAGTACATGACCTTTTTTATAGCCTAAAATAAGAATTTGAAATTATTAAAATAAAATTAGCTCTTGAGATAAAGAATTATTTTTCTCTGGAAATGCTGTTAAGTGTAGAAATGCTTTCATAGGCACTATTTCATTTAATCCTTATAATCTCATGAAATTCTCGAGGCAGACAAAATTATTCCAATTTCATATTCAGAAACTGAGGCTCTGACAGGTCCATTGCTTAAATTCATATAGCTAGTTTTGAACAAAAACTGGAACTAAAGTTTTTCAATAACAATTAAAGTATCATTAATACTATATCACAGTTACCTCATAATATGTTGCTAATGAATTTAACCTGAACAATTGACCCTAAATTGAAAATTATTTCTTAAACTGTAATCTCTTTAAATTTGAAGGAAAATAATGAGAAAAATGTTGGCTTATTCAGTATTGATTTTAATGTCAGAACCAGGGTCTATGTTTAAGTATCAAATTGACTATTTTATTTTTCCGGACATGTTAACCTAATTGAGTTGCTCTAGTACCATCCATTAAATTTAATGAAAAGCACTGGGAAAAACATTTTTCATTCTTGTAAAGACTCAAATCATGATTCAATGGCTCACTCTTTCAAACATATTTGTTCCAATCTGTTATGTCCCCTACTTTTTCAAAATAATATAAGGTACTTCAAATTACAATTACTTATATCCTTAAAGGAATTATTTGACCCAGGAGTTCCATTTTAGCCCTATCAATAAATCAATTAGAATGCTTGTTGAACATTTATTATCAGATCAATACAGAAAACACAAGAATAAAATATATTATTCTAATTCTCAATAGGTTTACACTCTAGCATTAGAAAGAACATAAAGGCAAACACTAAGTTAAATAAAAGAGTAAGGAGATAATGAAGGAAAACTAACTTTAAACAATGGGAAGTAATAATAAAATAAGGTAATAAAATTATCAGTATACAAGCCATGTAAAAAAACATAATTTTAGGTCTAAACTTTGGGGCATGCTCTAAATGCTATAAGATTTCTGAGTAGGGAAAATAATGTGGGGTGGGATATCTAAGAACACTTCATGAACTCCAAAAATTACTACTGAAATGGACATTACTAAAAAGACAAGGTAAATGAAGGCAATTTTATCATTGGATGGAGTGATTCTTATTACCCTTGTAGAGATCAATCATATATCAAGATTCCCTCTATTTCTCTACTCAGAATGAAGGGACACCTCATAGGTAAATCATTCACTCAGTGAGGTAAAATATCAGTCCAATAGTAGAGCACAGACTGGTTTCAAGAGGGTCAAAACTGGAAGTAGAGAAATCACGTTGAGACTACTATAATTATCAAGGTGAAAGATGATGGTGGCTTGGACCTCAGGATTAACAGTAGAGAGGAGAGACATCAGTGTATTCAAATATATTTTGTCAGCAGAACTATGAAGAATGCTACTGAACTGAATATAGTGCTAAGCAGAAGACCTGAAGAGGAAAATGAACATATTTTACTGAGTTCTACTATTTATTTGAGAAATGCAAGTTTCTTAGCATCAGATAGCAAAGACCTTTGTTTTTCTATTCATTGTTCTCCTTCCATTTGTTTACAACTGAAGGATACAGTTGTTATTAGCAGTTAAGACCAGAGACAAAGTTTTAAATCTCTTATAGCTAAGAAAGCTCCAGTACAGAAAAGTCAGGATTTGAATCATACTTAAAAAGTGGAGAATAAAAAAAGAGAAAAGACCTAGCCAACATCAACACCCATCTTCAGACTGAAATAATACGATAAACAAAATGCATAAAGCCTAGAGTTAATTTTAAGTAATTTTAATGTACTTGTAAAGATCAACACAGAGGGGCGCCTGGGTGGCTCAGTCTTTAAGGGTTTGCCTTCGGCTCAGGTCACCATCCCAAGGTCCTGGGATCAAGCCCCACATCGGGCTCCTTGTCAGCAGGGAGCCTGTTCTCCCTCTCCCCCTTCCCCTGCTTGTGTTCCTGTTCTTGCTATCTCTCTCTGTCAAATAAATAAAATCTTAAAAAAAAAAAAAAAAGATCAACACAGAAATGTTAAAAATAATCATTTAGAAAGAAAATTAAGATTATTTAAAGACTTATTTATTTGAGAGAGAGAGCTCATGCACGCGTGCATGTGGGCGGTAGGGGTGGAGGGAGAGAGAGAGAAATTCAAGCAGACTCTGCTGCTGAGCACGGAGCCTGACACAGCTCTCAATCTCACGATCCTGAGATCACCACCTGAGCCAAAACCCAAGAGTTGAATGCTCAACCAAGTGTACCACCCAGGCACCCTGAAAAATAAGATTTAAAAATTAATAACATTTCTGCTCAATTTTGCTGTGAATTTAAAACTGCTGTAAAAAATTGTATTCCCAAAAAAAAAAAAAAAGAGTAACATGACCCTGAATCTAAACACCCAAATTATTCTAAAAAAAAATATGGAGAAGACTACTTCTAGGGAAAATATTAAAACAATTGAATTTTTAAAAAAATTGTATAAAGGGAAAATAGAAGAGGTAATGGATACCTAAAATAGCTGTCATTTTTTGAACATTATTTAGCAGGAACTATTTTAAATATTTAATCCTCTTGGCAATAAAAACTTAAAATTTTAATATGTTCAAGAAAAGAAAAATATTTTAATTAAAAACTAAAAAATGGGCACCTGGGTGGCTCAGTCAGTTGAGCGTTGGACTCTTGTTTTTGACTCAGTTCATGATCTCAACTTCGTTTCAGCCTCCACACTGGGCTAAAGCCTGCTCAGGATTCTCTCTCTCCCTCTCTCTCTCTGCCCCTCCCCCCTCAAAAAAAGAAAAACTAAAAAAAAAAAAAAATCACATAATACAAACAATTTGGTTTTCAAAAAGTAAGTAATGAGAAAAGGAACATATTCGCTTACCCTAAAAAGAAATAGAGTCTCAGATTGGAAAAATATAAAATAAAATCCCAAAATAGACTGTTGTGTTAAAGCATACTGAAAAAAGAAAATAATACAGAGATATTGAGAAAATAGAATGCAAAAAATATGCTAAAAGTGCCAATATATCATAAAAAGCAGTGTTGGGAGTACTGATAAAAAATGAGGTAGAATATACCAATAAAGCATGGATAGTTTAACATTTAAAATTTTTCTACTTAATTTATAACATTAATAGGTTAGAGGGAAGAAATTATCTCAATAGATTAAAAAAAACAAATTATTCAGTCCCAAGATAAACACATTTTAAAACTCTAATCAAACTGTGAATTAAGGGGCGGGGGGGACTTCTTTAACTTAGAAAAATATATCTATCCAAAACTGCAGCAAAAAATATACTTAATACTGTGACTTTAGAAGAATCTCTTTTTGATTCAGAGAAAAATGTCAAATATGCTCATTATCACTTCTTTTCAAGATTACACAGACATCCTTGTCTAGATATAAGAAAAAGGAATAAGCATATAAATAATACTGTTATTTGCATGTGATATGATGTATACATAGCAATACAAGTGAATCCACAAACTATCAAGTATAGTAAGATGTAGAATGATCAATAGTTTATGCAGTATCCAATGAGAAGTTTTTCAAGAAATTTATATAATTTCATTGAGAAAAAAAGATCTAAATAAAATGGAGACCTATCATGGGGATTACAAACATTCCCAATAGATCTATAAACCCATTACAATTCAAATAAAAATTTTAACAAGACTCTTTATAGAACTGGACAAATTTGACCTAAAATCTATAAGAAGGAAAGAATTAAGAATAGATAAAACCATGTTATACATGAAAAACTAGAAAAGAAGATTTGCCCTGTCACACTCAAAGCACATAAATAAGAGAGAAAAGACTATAGCAAAAGAAAGCTATAATCATTCAAGCAGTGAGTAATTGGGACAGAAACAGAAAAACAAAGGACCAAGTTGAGAAACAGACTATATGTGTATGGTATATGACATAGCATTACAAATTTGTTGCAAAGAATAGACTATCAATAAAAGAATACCAAGACAATTTGTGTTCCAGAAGGGAAAATGATAATAGATCCCTACATTTTACTATGCGCAAAAATAAAATATTTTAACCAAGTGGGTTAAAGACCGAAATGTGAAAAACAAAAACTTTCTCAAGAAAATAAGGGAGAATAGCTTAGGATAACAAGATAGGGAACAATTTTTTAAGTAAGATACAAAAATTATAAGTATTTAAGAATACTTAAAGGAAATTATAAATTGAATACACTAAACAACTTTTATACCTCAAAACACATTTAAAGAAAATTAAAACAAAACTTCTATTTTTGGAAAAATCTCAGCAACACTTAAATTTAAAAAATCAAATTAATGAGAAAAATTCAAACAACAGTAGAAAGATACAGCACAGAATATGGTCAGGTATTTCATGAAACAGGATTCAAAATAACCCATCAACATATTAAGAAATGTACAACTGTAGAAGATAATGCAATTCAAAGCAATAATGGGACACTCTTTCACATAATGGTAAAGAAATTTAAATCTCAGTTTTGGCAAGAATTTGGATTATCGAGAATTCTTACACATAGCTCTGTAAATTATACAACCACTTTAGAGAACAATTTGGCAATAGCTAGCAAAGTTTAATATGTACACTTGTATGACTCAACAGTTCCTCTTCTGGGTATGTTTCTCTTGGAAGCTCTTACTCATGTTTCCAAGGAAACATGAGCTAGAATATCCATTCTAACACTAGAAATCAAATATTTAAAAAGTTGGAATTACCTAATTGTCCAGTTGTAGCAGAAAAGATGATCTAAGGTTTAATCTTACATTTTGTATACACTGTGTATGCTGTATACAACAGTGAACTAAATCTATAACCAGAAGCATAGGTAGTTCTAAAATACATAATATTGGGGAAAAGACAATTGCCACAGTAGAGAGTTTCAGAATCACAATTTTGAGTAAAAAGGCATATTGCAAATAAAAGAAATATTAGAAAATTTTAAATAAAAATTTAAAATACTGAAACAAAACAAGTAAACTGCTTATTGATATATCTAGAATATGTATAGATCCCTGGACATAAATGACACCTGGAATCTTAGAATAGTGATTACTTCTAAAAAGACAGGGAAGATACATGGGTGGAGGTGTGACAATGTACTTGCAACTATAATTTTTTTTAATCAAAAAAAGAATATGAACAAAATGAAGGAAATGTTAAAGAGCTCACCTCTCTTAAATACACTCCCATGTGTGTTCTATTATTTTTGTTATTTGGTTCATGTTTGACAATTTTTATATTTTCAGTTATATTCAAACATAAGACTTAGGTATAAAATATAGACCATATGTAGGTAAGAAGGTCATTCTAATTTTGACACCAAAATCAGAAAAACATACAAGATAATACTGACTCATTTGACTATAGAAAAACTGAAAGTTAGACAAAATGTTTCTTTGGTTAAAATAACAAAAAAGAAATGTAAATATAAATGATTACCAGGAGAATATAATACCAACGTATAGGACAAAGTATTAAAAATTCTTAATAAATCAAAAGAGTTGTAACACAATTAGAAAAAAAAAGAGATTATAATGGGCGAAAGAAGGAAGCTGTGGCCAATAAAATTAGAAAATAAAAACACCGTGGCAAATAAATTAGCAAAACATTGCACCTGCAACTAATAGTAACCAGAGACATGCAAATTGTAACAATTTATAATTATAACTAACATTATATAGTATTTTTCACTTTAAAATTGGAAAATACCCCAAAAAGTTAGTAACACATTAAAAGTTAATAATAAAATTTGTATGAGACCACAAAAGACCCTGAATAGCTAAAGGAATCTTGAAAAAGAAAAACAAAGCTGGTGGTAACACAATTCCAGACTTTAAGTGATATTACAAAGCTGGAGTAATCAAAACAGTATGGTACTGGCACAAACATAGACATGTAGATCAACAGAATAGAATAGAAAGCCCAGAAATAAACCCACAATTATATGGTCAATTAATCTTTGACAGAGGCAAGAATATGCAATGAGAAAAAATCTCTTCAATAAATGATAGGAAAACTGGACAGCAAAATGCAAAAGAATGAAACTGGACCACTTTTACACCATACACAAAAATAAAATCAAAATGGATTAAGGGCTTAAATGTGCAACATAAACCATAAAAATCCTAAAAGAGAGAACAGGCAGCAATTTCTCTGAAATTTGCATAGCAACATTTTTCAAGATATATCTCCTGAAGCAAGGGAAATAAAAGCAAAAATAAACTATTGGGACTATATCAAAATAAAAAGCTTTTGCACAGCTAAGGAAGCAACCAATAAATTAAAAGGCAACTTACTGAATGGGAGAAGATATCTGTAAATGACATATCCAATAAAGGGTTAGTATCCAAAATATATAAAGAACTTACACAACTCAACACCCCAAAATCAAAAAATCCAATTTAAAAATGGGCAGAAGACATGCACAGACATTTCTCCAAAGAACACATACAGATGGTCAACAGACTATGAAAAGATGCTCAACATCACTCAACATCAGAGAAATGTAAATCGAAACCATAATGAGATATCACCTCACAGCTGTCAGAATGGCTAAAATAAAAAACACAAGCAAGAAGTGATTGGGGGGGGCGAATATGGAGAAATAGGAACCCTAATGCACTGTTGGTGGGAACGCAAACTTGTGCAGCCACTGTGGAAGACAGTATGGAGGTTCCTCAAAAAATTAAAAATAGAACTACCCCATGATCTAGTAATGGCACTACTGTGTAGTTATCCAAAGAATATAAAAACTAATTCAAAGGGATACATGCACCCCTATGTTTATTGTGGCATTATTTATAATAGCCAAATTATGGAAGCAACCTAAGTGTCCATTGATAGATGAATGAATAAAGAAGGTGTGATATATAGATTTATACATATACATATACACATTGGAATATTATTTAGCTATTAAAAAAAGAATGAAATGTTGCCACTTGCAACAACATAGATGGATCTAGAGAGTATAATGGTAAGTGAAATAAGCCAGTGAGAAAAACACAAATACCATATGATTTCACTCATATTTGGAATTGAAGAAACAAAACAAATGAGCAAAAGGGAAAAATAAGGGGCAAACCAAAAAAACAGACTCTTAACTACAGAGAATAGATGTTTACCAGAGGGGAGGTAGATGGGGAGATGGTTGAAATAGGTGAAGAGGATTAAGAATATACTTATCTTGATGAGCACTGAGTAATAATGGAATTGTTGAATTGCTATATTGTATGCCTGAAATGAATGTAACACTGTATGTTAACAACACTGGAATTAAAATAATAAATAAAAAAGTTACTAATTGCAGAGAATGTGAGAAAGGGCACCTGATTCAGTACTGGTAGGAAATATAAATTGGTAAGGGCTTCTGAATGGTGGTTTGGAAGTATTTACCAACAGCTATTAAATATGTATACCTTCTGGGGCGCCTGGGTGGCTCAGTCGTTAAGCGTCTGCCTTAGGCTCAGGTCATGATCCCAGAGTCCTGGGATCGAGCCCCGCATCGGGCTCCCTGCTCAGCAAGAAGCCTGCTTCTCCCTCTCCCACTTCCCCTGCTTGTGTTCCCTCTCTCGCTGTGTCTTTCTCTGTCAAATAAATAAATAAAATCTTAAAAAAAAAATATGTATACCTTCTTACTCTACACATTCTTGCTTATACACTTATTCTAAGTAATAAGAAAGGATGTTCGCTAATTATTCATCATAAGGGTATTAACTTCAGCAAACACTAATTTAAATGTGCATAAATTAAAAATAATATAAATGTCCAACAGTAGGGAAATAGTTAAACAATATGGGTAACTACTCAATTGATTACTTTGAAATAAAAATTATGCTACACAAAAATCTGATGATACATTAATAAGAGAAAAAATAAGTTGTAAAACTCTAAAACAGTACACCAAATACAGTTCAGTTTTCTATGTGTATAGATTTATGATGTGTATAGTTAATTGTATGTTTAATACATGTCCCATATATGGTTTATGTGTGGGCATGTGTGTACACACTGTTGAAAGAGCAGAACTGTATAGTGTAAAAGCAGAATACCTCTTTAATATCCCCTGGCCTGCCCCTTCCAACTGGTTTTTAGTTAGATCTATTTTTTTGTGTATCTTGGGTAAAATCTAGGTCAGGCCAGATCTAGTTTATGATAACTTTAGACAAATACTCCTTCAGTTACTTTTGTTATAATTTAATTTCAATACTTAAAACATCCAGTTATGTGTAATGGACAAACTTCATTTTAGATTAATGTTTCTATCCTCCTCCAGCTTGGAAACAGTGCTGTCCACAGACGACATGAACAACTCCTTTTTACTCCAAAAGCTCTTCTATATGCTAGCCCTCACTTCTAATCTTCCCAGGGAACCAAAAGAAGGAAGTTGGTGAAGTGGGGAGAAGAGGTTAAGAACAGAAGCGCTGCCTAGCAGTATCATGATGTGGCAAAACCATTCTCTGGGCCTGACACATGCCTTATGTGTGCTTCCTAGAGATTCCCAAGCAGCAGTTACATTAATGTGAGCTATGTCTTCTCTAGCTGACCCCTCAGCTATTGATTCCCTGCAGTTCACCCATTCTGTTGCTACCAATGTCTCTCACTCCCTGACAACCCATATCTTGGCCATAAAAACACCCATGTATTCTTTTGGTCTGAAAAAATGTGATGAGTATTTCAAAAGATCCACTTCTCCTCTAGGACACCAAGTACACAGGCCAGGTTTCTATGTATGTATGGCATCTTGCTTGGCTAGAGGTAAAGAAAACTCTCTCCTGAGAAGGTAGACACAGAGTACAGAGCACAGCTCTCCCTTGGACTCTTCAGAAAGGAATGCTTTAATATGATGCATCTTTAGTTGGATTGGTGGCCAATTGTAGTCAAACCTGTTCTTTAGCTATTCTAAAGAAGTCTGGTATAGGTAACCTAGCAGTTCACTTTAGCATGTGGGTACTTGCTGTCATTGTACATCCTTTTGGCACCTTGATCCATCTGAGACAGAAACAGACTCATTTCCACACTTATATGGATTTAACATACACACATTTTTAAAAGATTTTTATTTATTTATTTATTTATTTTATTTATTTTTTTTTTTTAAAGATTTTATTTATTTATTTATTTGAAAGAGAGAGTGAGAGAGAGAGAGAGCACAAGAGGGGGGAGCGGGAGAGGGAGAAGCAGGCTCCCCACCGAGCAGGGAGCCCGATGCGGGACTCGATCCAGGGACTCCAGAATCATGACCTGAGCCGAAGGCAGTCGCTTAACCAACTGAGCCACCCAGGCGCCCCTAACATACACACATATTTAAGGATACATAAACATTGGATGTTTATTTAACAAATGTTCAGTAGTTATCACTAGCAAGTAGAATTATAATCACTTGCTTTCTTTTCTGTCTTTTTATTTACCTATATTTTCTCATTTTTCCATAATATACATATATTACTTATATATTTTTTAATTCTCTTTTAAGATTTTATTTATTTATTTGAGAGAGAGAGACACAGCGAGAGAGGGAACACAAGCAGGGGGAGTGGAGAGGAAGAAGCAGGCTTCCCATGGCACAGGGAGCCCGATGCGGGCCTTGATCCCAGGGCCCTGGGATCATGACCTGAGCCAAAGGCAGACACCTAACAACTGAGCCACCAAGCCACCCCCCCTTTTTTTTTTTAAGATTTTATTTATTTATTTGAGAGAGAGAGAGAGGGAGCATGAGCAGGAGGAGAGGCAGAGGGAGAAGCAGGCTCTCCACTGAGCAGGGATTCCAATACGGGGCTCAATCCCAGGACCCTGGGATTAGGACCTGAGCTGAAGGCAGATGTTTAACCAACTGAGCCACCCAGGCGCCCCCTTTAATTCTCTTGTTAAGCTTAAAATACAGGTATTTCCTGGTGATGGGGAAAAAATATCCCTGAAGATTGTATACAAATTTTGTGCTGAAAGAACAATGACATACAAAATGAATAATGTGAACACATCTCCTCGCTTACCCCCAAACTACTAAGGATTTACAGTCTAGTTGGACCTATGTATATGTTAAATGTTCACCGCCTACCTTTGCCTCTAAAACTCAGACTGGCAACCAGATGGATGTTTAATAAGGAAGTATGCACAGAACCCCACCTGGATTTCAAGATAGTATAATTTTATTTCCTTTCTATTTTCTGCTCAATGTCTTTGGATGGTAGGGACGCAATAAAATCTTCCTTAAATCTGTTTGGTGGTCATATTTTAAGAGCTAGTTTTATGTATACACTAAAGGATCATATTCCTATGGTATCTTCTGCCATGATTGACAGTTTTTCTCATCAGCAATAAGCTCAGGCACAAAATATCTAAATCACAGTTCTAAATTAATAAGTGATTTACAAATTATTTCATCCTTTCATCCATCCATCTATCCATCTATCCATCCATCCAACTATCTGTTTATTTCCCTAATATTTATAGAGTGCCCAGACCCTGTTCTCGGGTAAAGTGCAATACAAACTTATATAAATCATGGTCTCATGTCTCAAAGAACTTATTCCTTACAGAAAAAATAAGAGCTAGAATAGAAGGAATTCAATACACAGATAAATACTTTATCAATGTAAGATTATAGCACAATGATATACTTTGAGTTGTGGTCAAAAATTTAGAAGAATAAAAGTGACAATCCTTTCAACAAAGAATCATTTTTTACATGCTTTTTGAAAATCATATATTGTTATGGCTTTATTGGTAACTTTATATCTGGTGTTGGCAACCTATTTTCACTTAATGCTTCAGGTTTTTTAATGTATAATATTAAAATTCAAAGGATATCCTATTAGTATGTGTTGTAAGCTGAACTGTGTCCCCCAAAATTCATATGTTGAAGTCTTAACCTCAGAATGTGTACCTCAGAATGTGACTGTAATTGGACATAGGGCCTTTAAAAGGATAAGGTTAAAAGAGGTCATATAGGTAAACCCTAATCCAATCTGCTTGACTGGTATCCTTATAAAAAGAGAAAACTGAGAAATACAAAAAGACATCAGGAACACCCATGCACAGAGAAAAGTTCATGTGTATGTGAGGTCCCAAAGAAAAGGCAGACATCTGCAAGCCAAAAACACCTATTTCAGGAGAAACCATACCTTGCTGATACCTTGGTCTTGGACTTTTAGCCTCTGGAACTGCCCCAGTCTGTGGTATTTTTTTATGGAAGCCATAGCAAACTAATATAGTATTGATCATGAAAAATAGAGTCATAACAAAATTACCATAAAAACTGATTTGTGATTAATAAAGAAATACTGTCATAATGATTCTAGGTCTTCTTTTCATAAAAAGAAGTAATCTGACAGTGGACTGCCTATGTTGTAATGAACAACCTAATGACAAGAGTATGACAAGAGTAATGAAAGACTAGTGCAACTTTGCCAGCCTTTGCCAGACGTCATTCTTACTGCACTTGTGGCCATTCTGATTTTTATTTTTCCTGAATGGCCTGAAGGATATATGTGCTTGATGATTTGCATTTTTATAAAAAATAATAGATTTTTCAGTTACCTTACTTGTATTTTGAAGATGGAGCTTTTAATTTTCAGGTTTGGGGCCTTGTAGCACCAAGAGACAAAGGATGATAAAATAGATGGCATTAGAAATACAAAATTCATTTATTTTATGATAGTCAACAAACAGGACAAGAAGGTATGTGAAATCAGACCTGCCTTTATACTAGTTGGGCTCAACTTAGAAAATTGGAAAAGCTTTTCAAAGCAAACCTGAGGCCTATTTCAGATGTTAAAGAATAAGTATTTATAAATGAAACACAATATTCTAAACAAACTCAGTGGAATATATCCAACTATTTTGGCATTAAAGTATTTCTACAATAGCAAGCAAGCAATGGGTTTCCATTTTCCACTAGAAATAATGGTTGGTTTGGCTTAGATGGTTGAGCTTCTATAAGAAGTCAAAAGCTATCTTGCACAATGGGTCTTCATATTTTTTTTTTTTAATTTTTTGTATTATAGTATTTAGAAATATGGAATGATGCTATAGTCTAATGATATCTACTGTTATTAAACAATCACTCAAAGTAACAAAACTAGTTTTGTAAATGCTTTAGTAAAGCACTCTGAGAAAGAGTTCAACTTTGTGTCATCATGGTTTTTTGCTCAAATAATTATATTTAATTATTTTGTTTGCCTGTCAGCAAGTTGAAATGTGGAACTATAATATTAACAAGACTATTACATAAACTTTTTTTTTTAAGATTTTATTTCTTTATTTGACAGAGAGAGAGCACAAGCAGGGGGAGAGGCAGAGGCAGAGGGAGAAGCAGACTCCCGCTGAGCAGGGAGCCCGACATGGGGCTCGATCCCAGGACCCTGGAATCTAGACCTGAGCCGAAGGCAACCGCTTAACCAACTGAGCCATCCAGGCGCCCTAAGACTATTACATAAACTTTTATGAGTATGTCAATCATACTGTCCTTCAATAGTTATATTAACTATTACTTTCTTAAGGAAAACCAATCTCCAACTACTCAGAAACTTCTATTTTCCCTCACCTTGAAAGTTAAATTTCCTAAAACATCTGTATTTTTTTAATAAACTGCCTATAAGAACACAACAATTTCATAATGATGATAAATCACTGTCAATTTACTACATCAACATACGTCAAATGAATTGATTAAATCTACATGCTCATTTTGTATAATAGAAATACAATCACTGCAATAAAACACTGTCATGGGATTAATGTCTTCTACTCTGAAAATGTAAGTCTTGCCTTTGGCTTGGTATTTTATGAAGCAGCAGGAAACCATTATCTTGTGACAACATTTTATTTCATTGACGTCTCAAATATTCTTAATATCCTTTATATTTATGTTCAGTTTAGAATGAGAGGATTAGAATAGGTGTTATTATAGTGGAAAGGCATTCATTTTTACATTCTGAAATACCATGTGACATGTCTCAACCACAGAATCTCTTGGCAAGCATTGCATCTTTTATTCTTATGTATTCACAGCAAAGCTCACTATATCCCGTGCTTTGATTTTTTCTTGTGTTAGTCATCAACATTGACCCAGTTTTGCTGCTATATGTACCCACTTTAATTTATATACTATGAAAATCAATCTGATCACTAAAACATTAATGAAATATTAAAAAGAACAAGTTTTCTAACTTTAAGCCAAAATAATAACCATAAATTCAAATTCTTACTCTACTCTAAATAGATTCATTCCTTTCATTTTGAAATCACTGCCCTCAGCACTTTTCCACACTCTGGATTCTAAGGATTTGCCTATGCATGTAAAATACAGAATTGCAATAATTATCCTTATAACTCAAACTAAGAGAAACACAACTTCATCTGAAATATCTAGGCAACTGAGGCCAATTTTTGGTTTGGATTTCCAGAAAATGACCAGTTTTCTACCATACTTTGCATGTGTATATATAGAAGCAGATACAGGGTAAATTATACAAAATAAGATTCAGAGTGTTAAATGTAAATGGAAGATAGAATAAGAAACTATGAAAATTCATTTGTGGCCATCAATATTGAAAGTCTATGCACAGCAAAGGGAGTTAACACAATTTTCAAGATGCTGATATCATAAGGCAACGTTTTCAGTTTATTGAGCTTTTAAGGTCCTAAAGTTGCTTTGTTTGTGTTAGACCACTGCTGCAGTTACAATTCAGCTAGCTAATGAAATGCTAAGCAGTGTTTGGTCTATGCATTGTTATAGAAGAAGTAGAAGTGTTTTGATTAAGAGCAGATGGAGACCGATTTTTTTTTTTTTTTTTTTTGGCTACTTCTTTGTGGTTTAAGAATAAGGTAGCAAAAAGCCATGGATTGGTATCCTTACTTGAGACTTAAAGTGTCAATGAATTTATGGTTAGGTCTACATGACCAAATAGAACTAGAAATTCTTTAAAAAGCTGTTGGCTGGTTCCAATATACCATGACCATCTATATAATTTTGTGACTTCCCTTTACTCCTAAAATATCCAAGAAGAACTCATGAGTCACAGCAATTAATGTCTTAAAGGCCGGAGGTATTAATTTCACTGATTTATTTATTCTTTTTGTCCAGCTGCTCCTGTCAAAATACATTTAGATAAGCCATAATGGAGGTATGAAGATTTCTTTTAGCCATATATCCTAGATATTTTTCTCCATGTAGGCCCAATTAAATTATAATATATAGAGAAAATATTGCATATCATTAGTGTACAACTCGATGAATTATCACTAAGCAAATGCTTTATATTAAACAACACCCATATCAAGAAATAAAACATTGCCAAAGTAACAGAAGGCACTTCATGACCTCTTTCCAGCCACTGGTCCCTTCCCAAATATCAATCCTACATTACAACACCATATATTAGTTATGATTCTTTTAAAACTTTATGTAAGTGGCATAGCACACCACACAGTCTTTTGTGTCTTGATTCTTTAGCTCAAACTTATTTTGTATGTAAATATAGTCCATTCATTTTCATTATATAACATTTAATGACTATACTACAGTTTATCTGATCTACTGTCCATTCATATTTTGGATTTTTCCAGTTGTCCACTAGTTTTAACTTAACAGTCTGTTTTGTGGTGGTTGTTCATTAAATACATTGTTTTCAAAATATGGTCGTGTCAGTATCTGCCAGGGCACCACTGAATACAACTTACTTTCTGTGTATAGTCAAGGGCTCTATCCCAAAATCCAATTCTTTTTTTGTAAAGGATTCACTTTAATTCATAACAACTTGTATTAAGCATGTGTTATACATATATCTAATTCAATATAATATTAAAATGTATGATTTTTTCAACTGAGAGGAAAAATATATCATTCTAATTTTTCTTCCTTTAAATCTATTCAATTAATATACTAGTTCCTTTTCGTATATTACTTTAAACATTCATCCTTAAAATGGCTAGTCGTTATTTCTGTATTCTTTTTCTTTTAGTTCTCAGTGACATTTACAACTTGTTTTACATCCTAAAGAAATAAAAATTGGAAGTTAAAGTTAAGTAAGCAGTCTACTTCAGTGTTCTTTAAATAAATAGCAATGGAAGGAAAGGGAAACCTCTACATTCTGCATGAAAGAAATCATCTCCAGAGATTAAGGAATGAATTACTATTTCCTTTTTTAATACTCAGCTCTTACTAGACTAGTCTAACAAGTTTATTTTCATCATCCTTTATTTATATCCATATGCAAGCCTCTGAGCAACTCACTCTACTAGTATGAAGAATTTAGAGATATTTTTCCTCCAAAGCAGTTAGAGATAATAAAAAGGATGAACAGTTAGAGAGTTTATAGTAAGCTACTGACCACACCTAAGTAGAAGATTTGAGGGTTTTTTTTGTTGTTCACCTGTTTTCTTAGAGAATGAAGGGGAAGAAATTCTTCCAGATGCCCAATTTTTCCCAATATTTATAATAGTTTTACAATGTGACTTGTTCCTCACTCATTTCCTTTGATATTGAGGGGACTCTACTTGAACTGGTTCTCTGGAGCATGGTACAAGATTTCAAAATTGGCAGGGAGCTTTAAAAGGAGTTCCTATTCTGTGTAAGAAAGAGATGTAGAGAGTAAAGGTAAAGGTCAACTCTCCATCATCATCTAAAAAGATGTCTACTGAAATAAAATATTCCATTTCCTACTTGTATTTGTAGAATAAAAATAAATATCAACCTATTTCACAACAGCATATACACTAGTAATTGTGTTCTCTTTAGTATTAAAGACTGGTCAGTACTGGCAAGTAAATAAATAGCTTATTTTGAATCCAAATGCCTGCTTCTCTGATTTATACTTGTTTTATACTTTAAACTAGAAGATTACTATATATCATTTTTTCTTATATAAATAATATACACTTGATATCTGTTATCTTTTAGTTACCAATAAATAACTCATAAGTATTTGATAAAGACATCTGCTCTAATTTGACACATGAGGATAAAATGAAGTGATGTTAATAATGAATCTTAGACCTTTATTTCTTTTTTTTTAAGATTTTTATTTATTCATTTGAGACACAGAGATAGATAGAGAGAGAGAGCATGAGCAGGGGGAGAGGCAGAGGGGGAAGCAGGCTCCCCGCTGAGCCAGGAGCCTGATATGGGGCTCCATCCCAGGACCCCGGGATCATGACCTGAGCCTAAGGCAGATGCTTAACCATCTGAGCCACCCAGGCACCCTATTTCTTTTGTTTTTAAGATTTTATTTATTTGATAGAGAGCGAACACAAGCAGGGGGAGTGGCAGAGGGAAAGGGAGAAGCAGACTCCCTGCTGAACATAGAGCTGGACATGGGGCTTGATCCCAGGACTCCAGGATCATAACCTGAGATGAAGGCAGGCGCTTAGCCGACTGAGCCACCCAGGCACCACTTAGACCTTTGTTTCTACGTAATCTTCCTTCGTGTGACACTAATGAGAGTAAACTAGAGGATATTATGCTAAGCAAAATAAGCCAATCAGAGAAAGACAATTATCATATGATCTCACTCATATGTGGAATTTAAGAAACAAGGCAGAGGATCATAGCGGAAGAGAGGAAAAAAATGAAACAAGATGAAACCAGAGAGGGAGACAAACCGTAAGAGACTCTTAATCTTAGGAAACTAACTGAGGGTTGCTGGAGGGGAGGGGGGTGGGGGTATGGGGTAAATGGGTGATGGGCATTGGGGAGGGTATGTGTTGTAATGAGCTCTGGGTATTATATAAGACTGATGAATCACAGACCTGTACCCCTGAAACAAATAATACATTATATGTTAATTTAAATAAATAAATAAAAATAAAGTATAATGTTACTATCTGTTTCTAAAAATTCATTAGGACCCTCTAATTTCACTTATAAGATAAGCTTCTCAATGTTAAATTACAGTATTTTATATATGGATGATGAAATCAAATTTCCATTCCTAGACCTGTTGCCAGAGCTGAATATCTTCAGACAAAAAACTTGCCTTTGGGATCTAGATTTCATATTTAAAATGCAGTGACTGACCACTGAGGATCATGGTGATAGATTTGGAACACTCTCCTCTCCAGTTCTGTCTTGCCAAATCCCTGAAATTATGTAACACTGCCCCCTAACACACACACACACACACACACACACACACACCCCAAATATGTAATATCAGAGCTGGAAAACAAGATGCGGCACATTTTGACCAATCTCTGAATCATGGGAAGTACATGTTGATACCCTGGAGTAGGAGTGCCTGGGTGGCTCAGTGGGGTAAACATCTACCTTCTGCTCTGGTCATGATCTCAGAATCTTGTGATTCAGCCCCTCAATGGGCCCCCTGCTCAACAGGGAGTCTTCTTTTCCCTCTCGTCTGCCCCTCCTCTCCCCCTCCACCCCAGCTTATGCTCTCTCTCTCAAATAAATAAAATCTTTTTTAAAAAATACACTGAAGTAGAAAACCACAGCTCCATATTATAGGAGCAGACTTTTTTCAGAAGATGGAAATGGCACTTGTAGTTGGTGTATATGAAGAGTGGACTTTGAAGCAATCATCTGCACGATCCTTTGGTCTTCCACATCCAGGTGCATGACAATAGTAGTACAAAAGGGAGAAAGAATGAAGCTATAGAGGAGCAAAGTTTTCATACTGTTGAAATTAAATTGGCAGCAATGTGAACTAAATTTCCATAAGTTATGATATTATTAATTGTAATCCCCAGGCAACCACAAAGAAAATAAATTTAATGGAATAGTAAAAGAAATGAAAAGGGAATTAAAACAGTTCACTAGAAAAATATTTCACAGAAAAGAAGGCAGTAATAGAAAAATAGAGGAACAAACAACAACAAAAAAAGACAAAGAAGGGGTGCCTGGGTGGCTCAGTCGTTAAGTGTCTGCCTTCAGCTCAGGTTATGATCCCAGGGTCCTGGGATCGAGCCCTGCATCAGGCTCCCTGCTCAGCGGGAAGCCTGCTTCTCCCTCTCCCTCTGCCCTTGCTTGTGTTCCCTCTCTCGCTGTGTCTCTCTGTCAAATAAATAAATAAAATTAAAAATAAAAAGACAAGGAAAAAATTGGAAAATGATAGCTATAAGTCCCCCTTTGTCAGTAATTATATTAAATATAAATGGATTAACCATTCCAACTAAAGGTAGAGATTAGGAGAACATCTTTTTAAATGTAGATCTGTTATCAATAAGACACTTTAGACTCAAAGACATATATATTTAAAGTGAAAGTATATACCATGCAAATAGTAATCAAAATATCCTAACATGGAGCATAGATTTTAAAACAAAAATTGTTATTAGAGGGGGGGAAAAGGACATTGAATAATTATAAAAAGGTTAATCCATCAAGAAGATATAACAATTATGAATATGTACACAGCTAACAAGAGAGCCTCAAAATACATGAAGCAAAAATGAACAGAATTTAAAGGAGTAATAGACAATTCAACAATAATAGAGGAAACTTCAATACCCCACTCTCTGTATGCATAAAACAACTAGACAAAACATCAATAAGGGATAGAAGATTTGAATGATACTATAAACCAAATAGGCATAACAATGTTAAGAACAGAAAAATACACATTTTTCTCAAGCGCATATGTAATGTTCTCCAGGATAAATCATATGGTAGACCATAATACTACAGGTCTCAAGACATTAAAAAGGACTAAAACCATACAAAGTATCTTCTCCACACACAACAGAATAAAATTGGGAATCAGTAAAAGGAGGAAATGTGGGAAATTCACATGTATATAGAATTAAACAATACATTCTTAAATAAGCAATTGGGCCAAGAAAAAAAATAACAAAGAAAATTAGAAAATACTTTGAGATAAATTAAAATTAAAGCCTAACCTACCAAAATTTTTAAAAAGAAGACAGCCCTCAAATCAATAACCTTCCATCTTATATAAAATTGGAAAAAGTAGAGAAAAACCAAAGCTAGCAAAATGAAAGAAATAACATTAGAGTGGAAATAAATGCAATAGAGAATAGAAAAACAATAGAGAAAATGAGCAGAACCAAAAGTTTTTCCTTGAGTAGAAAAGAGAAAAGACTCAGAGTTCTAAAATCAAGATGAAAAAGGAAACATTACTACTGACCTTACAGAAATTAAAAAAAAAAAAAATGACCAGGGAATATTGTGAACAATCGTGTGTCCACAAAATAGATAACTTGGTTGAAATGGACAAATACCTAGAAACCACAAACTACTGAAAATGACTCAAGAAGAAATAGAAATTCTAAATAGATCTGTAACAAATAAAGAGATTGAATTAGTAAAAAACAACAGTATAATCTCCTAAACAAAATCCCAACACAAGATGGATTTACCTGTGAATTCTACTAAGTATTTAAAGAAGAATTAACATCAATATTTCATACTCTTCCAAGAGATAGAGAGGGACACTTCCCACCTCATTCTATGAGGTTAATATCCTGAAACCAAAACCAAACAAAGAACTGACAAGAAAAGAAAATGACAGACCAATCTCCCTTAGGAATATAGACACAAAAATTCTAAGCAAAATACTAGCAAGGCAAATCCAGGAAAACATAAGTAAACTGAATATAGGCACATTTAGAAAAGTAAAATATCAATGACCAATTTGGAGTTATCCCAGGAATGTTAGAGTATACTTTATTATATAACAAATCAAAACAAAAAAAAGTGAAGATATCTCAATAATGGAGAAGATAATTTGATAGAATTAAATAACCATTCCTGTTAAGAAGTCATAGCTAACTATGAATTAATTAAACATTCCCTCACATTCTAATGAAGCATATCTACCAAAAATATTATCCTAATGGTAAAAGGTTCAAAACATTTCCATTAAATTTGTGAACAAGACACTAATACTGCTTCTGTTCAAAATTAACGTAGTACTCAAAAGTGTAGTGAGTCAAGAAAAACAAATAAAGCCCTAAGGATCTGAAAAGAAGATTTTTAAAAATCTCATTAGTCACAAATTTCACAGAAAACACTCTACAGAGAGATTTTACTGAGAGATTTTAGAAAATTGGCTATATACAAGATAATGATAGAAAAACATATTTACTCCCATACATTTGCCACTATTAGGAGACATTTTCTTAAAAAATTTTCAAAACCACTATTCACTAGTTATAAATGATATGACGTCAAGTATTTGCCTCAAAATAATCAGGGGTTGGAGGGAAAGAATGGGTGGCAGGATACATAAATCACAATTTGCCATAAGTGGTTATTGTTGTAGCTAGAGGTTGTGTAAAAGGAGGTTAATTATACTTTTCTACCTATTTTAAATTTTTTATAATGAAATTTTGAAAAAGAGCATTCATAATAGCAAAAAAAAGAAAATAAATTCAACAAAACATAAACAATCTTTATACAGGAAATTTAAAAACTTAATTTTAAAATCACTGACTAAATGAAAAGCTATGCTAGAATAGAAACTTAGCATCATAAAGGAGTAAATTCCCAAAATTGTTTGATAAACTCAGTGCAATTTTAGGCAAAATCCATAAAAACCTTTTTCAAGAAAACATACCAATCTAATTCTGAAATTTATACAGAGGACTACAGGCCCAACAGTAAAGAAAAAAAAATTGTAAAAATTTCTGAAGAAATATAAAGTAGAAAAATTGTCTCACAAAATGTGAAGACTCACTATGAGTTTGTAGTAAATAACTAAAGTGGAGTGCTTTTAACAGAAGGATGAATAAATTCACAAATGGAACATATAAGAAAGCCCATATTAAGTCCATTGTCTATATAAGAAATTAAATTATAACCTATATAGCATAACTGATAGTGTAAACAAAATGGTTGTCAATAAACAGCATATGACTATTGGCTATCCATTTGGGGAAAAAACCCTAGATTCCTATTCTATACCATAACCACAAATTCTTTAATGACCTAAATATGAGAGGCAAACTTTACAACTTTGGGAGAAGATACAGAAGCATATTTTTTATGATATAGGTGTGGGGAAGGATTTTTTAAACTGGACAAAATATTTGAATAAGTAGTAAATTGAACCTCACTGAGATTAAGAACTTATATTCATCATAAAATAACCTAAGAAGTGTAGAAAAGCAAACTACAATCAGCAAAATGAATAAAACAAAAGATAAATGGACAAATGACAAGAACAGCCATTTCAGAAGAAGCTACCCAATAGGAAAACATATATAAAAATAAATTCAACCCATTATAAATCACTACAGTGAACTATTGTTTACCCACTAGATTTCCCAAAATAACTCTAAGAGTAGTAAGTGTTGGTGAGAATGTGAAGCAGTGGGAAGTCTTACAACTGCTGGTGAGAGTATAAGTCAACACAACCATTTCAGGGGCAGGGAGGGAACAAGCATTATCTTTAATGTTATTCATAAACATATCCTATGACCCAACAATCCCACTCCTCAGGGGGTATCCTAGGAAAATGGTACCATACATACACCAGGAGTCTGTATAAAAATGTTCATAGCAGTTCTGTTTGCAATAACAAAAATTTTTAAAAAGTCCTGAATGTCCATTCACAGAAGAACTGAAAAATAGTTTATCGCATATTCCCACAAAGCAACATTTTACCTCTGTGAAAATAATTGAATTACTATGGCTACATAAATCAACATGAGAGCATTTCTGAACCATAATACTAATTGATCAAAAAGAGTAAGTAGTCCTAACTACTACATATAACAAGGACTTTTTTTCAATTTTTAATTTAAATTCTAGTCAGTTAATATATAGTGTAATACTGGTTTCAGAAGAATTTAGTGATATATCACTTACATATAAAACCCAGTGCTCAACATAACAAGTGCCATCCTTAATACCCATTACCCATTTAGCCCATCCCCTGCCCACCTCCTCTCCAGCAACCCTGTTTGTACTCTGTAGTTGAGTCTCTTATGGTTTCTCTCTTTTCCCCCCTTCCCCTATGTTCATCTGTTTTGTTTCTTAAATTCCACATATGAGTGAAATCATATGGAATTTGTCATTCTCTGACTTATTTCACTTAGCATAATACACTCTAGCTTCATAAACATCACTGAAAATGTCAAGATTTTATTTTTTCATGGCTAATATTCTATTTTCTATATCTTTATCCATTCTTTATCCATTCATCTTTTTTATCCATTCATCACTTGATGGACATTTGGGTTCTTTCCACGATTTTGCTATAGTTGAAAATTCTGCTATAAACATCGGGGTGGATGTGCCCCTTTGAATCAGTATTTTTAGATCCTTTGGGTAAATACCTAGTACTACAATTGCTGGGCTGTAGGGTAGTTGTATTTTTAATTTTTGAGGAACCTCCATACTCTTTCCCAGAGCAGCTGCACCAGTTTACATTCCCACCAACAGTGAAGGAGGGTTCCCCTTTCTCCACATCTTCCCAACATCTGTTGCTTCTTGAGTTGTTAATTTTAGCCATTCTAACAGGTGTGAGGGGGTATCTCTTCATGATTTTGATTTGTATTTCCCTGATGATGAGTGACGTTGAGCATCTTTTCATGTGTCTGTTGGCCAACTGGATGTCTTTGGAAAAATGTCTATCCATGGCCTCTGCCCATTTTTTAGTTGGAATATTTGATTTGGGGGGAGTTCAGTTTGGTAAGTTCTTTATAGAGTTTGGATACTAACCATTCATCAAATATGTCACTTGGAAATATCTTCTCTCATTCCATAGGATGCCTTTTAGTTTTGTTGTTTCCTTCACTGTGCAGCTTTTTATCTTGATAAAGTCCCAGCAGTAAGAAGTTGCTATGACTAAGGTCAAAGAGCTTGCTGCCTGTGTAGTCCTCTAGGATTTTAATGGTTTCCTGAATCACATTTAGGTCTTTCATCCATTTTGAATTTATTTTTGTGTATGGTGTAAGGAAGTGGTCCAGTTTCTTTCTTCTGCACGTTACTGCCCAGTTTTCCCAGCACCAATTGTTCAAGAGACTATCTTTTTTCTATTGCATATTCTTTCCCACTTTGTCAAAGATTAATTGACCATATAGTAGTGGGCCCATTTCTGGGTTATCCATTCTGTTGCATTGATCTATGTGTCTGTTTTGTTCCAATACCATACTGCCTTGATCACTACAACTTTGCAGTATAGCTTGAAGTCTGGAATTGTGATGCCTTCAGCTTTGTTTTTCTTTTTCAAGATTGCTTTGGCTACTTGGGGTCTTTTGTGATTCCATACAAATTTTAGAATTGTTTGTTCTCACTCTGTGAAAAATGCTGGTGGTGTTTTGACAGGGACTGCATTAAATGTGTAGATTGCTTTGGGTGGTATAGATATTTTAACAATATTTGTTCTTCCAGTCCATGAGCATGGAATGTTTTTTTCCATTTCTTTGTGTCATCTTCAATTTCTTTCATAAGTGTTCTATAGTTTTCAGAGTACAGATATTTTACCTCTTTGGTTAGGTTTATTCCTAGGTATCTTATGGTTTTTGGCGAAATTGTAAATGGGATTGATACCTTGATTTCTCTTTCTGCTGCTTCATTATTGATATATAAAAATTAACCAGATTTCTGTGCATTGATTTTATATCCTGTGACTTTGCTGAATTTGTGTATCATTTCTAGCAATTTTCTGATGGAGTCTCTCAGGTTTTCTACATAAAGTATCATGTCATCTGTAATAGTGAAAGTTTGACTTCTTCCTTGCCAATTTGGATGCCTTTTATTTCTTTTTGTTGTCTGATTACTGAGGCTAGGATTTCCAGTACAATATTAAATAACATGGTGAAAGTGAACATCCCTGTCTTGTTTCTGACTGTAGATGAAAAGCTCTGTTTTTCCCCTTTGAGGATGATATTAGCTGTGGGTTTTTAGATGAAATGTAATACATTTCTAGATTCTTTAGATGTAAAGTTAGGTTGTGTATTTGAGACTTTTCTTGCTTCTTGAGGTAAGCCTATATTGCCATGTACTTGTCTCTTATGACTGCTTTTCCTGCATTCCAAAGGTTCTGGACCACTGTGTTTTCATTTTCATTTGTTTCCATATATTTTCTTATTTCTTCTTTAATTTCCTGATTGACCCATTCATTAATTCTTTAGTAGGATGTTCTTTAACATCCATGTATTTGTGGTCTTCCCAAATTTTTTCTTGTGGTTCACTTCAAGTTCCATAGCATTGTGGTCTGAAAATATGCATGGTATGATCTCAATCTTTTTGTACTTGTTGAGGCCTGATTTGTGACCTAGCATGTGATCTATTCTGGAGAATGTTCCATGCGCACTGGAATGTGTATTCTGCTGCTTTAGGATGAAATGTTCCGAATACACCTGTTAAGTCCATCTGGTCCAGTGTGTCATTCAAAGTGTGTCATGGTTTCCTTGTTGACTTTCTGCATAGATGATCTGTCCATTGCTGTAAGTGGGGTGTTAAAGTCCCTTATTATTATTGTATTGTTATTGATGAGTTTCTTTATGTTCGTTATTAATTGATTTATATATTTGGGTGCTCCCAAGTTGGGGCATACATATTTACAATTGTTAGATCTTCTTGTTGGATAGCCACATTTATTATGGTAGAGTGCCTTTCTTCATCTCTTGTGATGGTCTTTGGTTTAAAATCTAGTTTGTCTGATATAAGTATGACTACTTCAGCTTTCTTTTGAAATCCATTAGCATGATAAATGGTTCTCCATCCCCTCACTTTCAATCCTCAGGTGTCTTCAGGTCTAAAATGAGTCTCCTGTAAGCAGCAAATAGATGGGTCTTGTTTTCTTTTATCCATTCTGATACCCTATGTCTTTTGATTGGAGCATTTAGTCCATTTACATTCAGAGTGATTATTGATAGATATGAATTTAGTGCCATTGTATTACCTGTTAAGTCACTGTTTCTGGAGATTTTCTCTGTTCCTTTCTAGTCTTTGTTGCTTTTGGTCTTTGTTTCCCACTCAAAGAGTCCCCTTTACTATTCCTTGCAGGGCTGGTTTAGAAGCCACAAACTCCTTTAGTTTTTGTTTGTCTGGGAACCTCTTTAATTCTCCTTCTATCCTGAAGGACAGCCTTGCTGGATAAAGTCTTCTTGGCTGCATATTTTTGCCATTCAGCAGGTTGAATACATCATGCCAGTCTCTTCTGGCCTGCCAAGTTCCTGTGGAGAGATCTGCTGTCTTCCCTTGTAGGTTAGGGATTTCTTTTCCCTTGCTGCTTTCAGGATTCTTTCCTTATCTCTGTATTTTGCAAAATTTACTACAACAATATGTCTTGGTGTTGGCCTGCTTTTGTTGATTTTGGTGGGAGTTCCCTGGATTTGGATGTCCATTTCCTTCCCCAGATTAGGGAAGTTTTCAGCTATAAATTGCTCAAATACTTTTTCCCTCTCTTCTTCTGGGACTTCTATGATACGAATGTTATTATGCCTATGGAGTCGCTGAGTTCCCTAAGTCTACATTCATGATCCAATATTTTGCTTTCCCTCTTCTTTTCTGCTTCACTATTTTCCATAATTTTATCTTCTATATCACTTATTTGTTCCTGTGCTTCTTCCATCCTTGTGATCATTACATCCAGTCAGTTTTTCATCTCAGTTATAGC
>NC_138375.1:62387755-62412817 GCF_054177405.1 Leptonychotes weddellii | reverse complement strand
ATTTTATCTTCTATATCACTTATTTGTTCCTGTGCTTCTTCCATCCTTGTGATCATTACATCCAGTCAGTTTTTCATCTCAGTTATAGCTTTTTTTTATTTCAGCCTGACTAGTTTTGAGGTCTTTTATCTCTGTGGTAAGAGACTCCCTGGGGTCTTCTTCACTTTTCTCAAGCCCAGCTAGTATCCTTATGATTGCTGTTTTAAATTCTGCGGCAGGCATATTACTTATATCTGGTTTGATTAGATCCCTGGCCGTGACCTCTTCTTTTTTCTTTTGGGATGAATTCCTCCACCTTGGCATTTTGTCTGGGTCTCTGTCTCCTGTGTGTTAGGAAAGCCTCCTATGTTTCCTGCTCCTGACAGTAATGGTTATAATAAGAAGTCATAATATCTTTAAAAAAAAAAAAAAAAAAAGAAGAGGTCATATGCTGTCCAGGGCCTAGGGCTTCAGAAAGTGTTTCTGGTATATGCTGTTCACTCTGCTATTGTGATTTGGCTGCTCTTTTCCTCAGGCCAGTCCTCTGCAAAGTTTCTCCTTGCCTGCAAGGGTGAGTGTTTGGACACTTCCACTGTATGGTGAGTTTTAACTAGCTGTGTTTTGGTGTGCTTGTTAAAAGAGGCTAGATCCTATTTCTGCTAGAGCTGGAGCTTTGCAGCAGTCTATAGTCAGTAGACTTGGTGCAAGCCACTGGGGTGGGGAGTGCTGGTTTTCTGGGGGAGGAACCCACTGCTGCTCTGACTTTAGGCACTCTTGCCCTAGTGAAAAAGCACCTGCAGAGAGCAGGGGGTGGGGCTCTCTTTAAGTGGTTCAAAATCTCCACCCTGGGCACTGTGCCTCTCACTGAAGTCCACCTGTGCTGATGGCCGGGGTAAAAATGGTGTCAGCCAGCACTGTTGTCCCCAGAGAGGGGAGTTTCAGCTTGCCACTATTCAGGAGGCCTTCACAGAGGGAACAGTCCCCCCCTCATTTGTGCCAGGCATCCCTCAGATTTCTGCCTTTACCCTGTCTGTGTCTGAGCTATCTGCCTACCTAGAAGCCCAGTGCTCCCGTGTTTTATCTCAGGCGTGCTGGTTGGGTTTCAAAACTCTAAATTTTAGGGACCCAGCATGGCCACTGATCCTCTGGGGGTGGCTCTCACTGGGCTGTCATTGCTGTAGGTTTATCCCAGAAGGGCAGTCCTGTGAATGGGCAGGGGCTTGGTGTTTATGTTAAGGTGCAGCAAAAAGTTAGCTTCTGGGTGAGCTGCACTTCAGCAGATGCCTCTGCTCCTGTGCTAATGAATGGGGCAGTCAGTGGTGCCCATTGGCTCGTTTGTCCTAGGAGAGGCAGTGCCACCTGTCCCAAATGCACTCTAAGAAGACTATCTCTGCCAGCATGACCCAGGGGATACTCAGAGCACACTGTTTGCTTCCCGGCCTCTGCCAACCTTTTCCAGAAGAGCACTGCTATACCTGCAGTCTCAATCCTGGTGATGGCACAAAATTCTAAAACTTCAGACTTTCAGTTCCACTGCTTGTAAAAACTTGGGATAATCAGCCCCTTTCTTTTTCCCAGTCAATGGTTTTGGGGAAGTGTTATTCTTATGCAATCCCCTATGTGCTTCTTTATCTCTCTTTCTCTCTCTCTTTTCTCTCTGTGATCAGGGCTCCCTCCCCTCTGCAGGACCTGCAATTCTTTTCTCTCCCAAATCAGGTCTCCACACCTTCCACGATATGGCCTCTTTTCTCCCTCTAGTTGTGCAGTTTGTTCTCTCAGTCCTCATATCAATTTCCTGGGTGTTCAGGATGATTTGATCTTTATCTGGTTGTGTTCAAGGGGTGAGGCAAACATAAGGTCCTCCTATTCCACCATCTTAACTCCTCCTCCCAATAAGGAATTTTTTTAATAAAGCCTATAATCAAGCTAAACTAGATAATAAGCTAGTCATAGAAACATACACGTTATAAACATTTTCACAAAACAAAATTCAGGATATTGGTTACTATGAGTTCACGCATGTAAATGAGGCTGTGAATAAGCACACATTATAACTTTTAATACTGAAGTCATATGGTAGGCTAATGGGTATTTAAATTAATTAAACTTTATAACGTATTTACATTGCATATATTTCTCATATATCAAATATTACATATAATAAACTGGAGCTTAGAAAAGTTAAGCAAATCAGAAGATCATTGCAAAAGCAAAAAATGTATGGTTTCAACTAGATTAGTTTTATCATTATATAATGTCAACATTCTCCTACCATTCCAGTGGTTCTTAAACTTGGATGCATATTGGAATCACCCGAAGGATTTTTTTAAATTATGATATCTGGATTCAACCTGTAGAGAGCTTGATTTAATTGGATTGAGATAGAGCCTTGACGTAGGATTTTAAAAGATTCCAGGTAATTCTATATGTAACAAAGTATGACACGTCAAATAATAATGTCACAGAGACTATCTCACTTGGTTGAAAAAACAAAATGAAAACAAACATGTTAACTAAATAAAAAAAATCCATTTAGCCCAAATGTCTTACTTATATGAAGAAATGTTGAAATAAAAACATCAGGGTAAATAATAAAAGTGCAAGATACGAAAATCATAATTTTCTATTCCAAAAATCTAGATAGAGGCAAGAATATATAGTAGTATAACCATTTTAGTAACAAATGTAAAATAAAATTGAATAAAATATTCTATTTAACTCCAGGAAATAAATAGAGACATTGCTGAGCTATGAGAATAAACAGAATGAATGTCATTAACTTAATGCCACATTTGTAGCCTTTATATTTGCTAGAACCAAAATTAAAGTGATCTGGTCTTTTTGGAAGAGTAATGACTCAATTATTAAGTATCAATTGAAGGGAATAAATATTTGTTAAATAAAAATGAGGACAAATGCATACTCCCTTTGCTAGTAAAGAACCACTGAGCTATAAGTATAATACTGAGAAAGATATAACAGAACTTAAATATTTCATGAAGAGGGGACTATCCTGTTTGCATTATTTTTCTAGTTAGATATGGTTATTTCTAATTTAAAACTGTGATTTCTTAAATTGAACTCAAAGAACAAAATTAGGACAAAAAGAATTCTATTCACAAGTTATTGGAAATTTAGAGGCTTTATTAAAACTTCTATAGTCACTTTAGTAGTTCTATTCTGTAGTTCATTGTAAGAAGATTTTCAGTCTCTACATGCTAAAACTTATGTGAGTATATTAAATTTACTTGTAGTGTATAATATTTAAGCTCTTTAACAATTCAAAATGATAGTGAATGTAGTTTTATTTCATAAAAACAACTGTTACTTTTTTTCATAACAAGCTCTGAACAAAGAAGCTGCAAATAATTTTAATGAGTTGAAGTTCATGAATAATGTTACTCATTTAGATTTTTGGATTAAAAAAGCATAAATTTCATAAATGTATAGCCTTATGTTTTTGACTTCAGTGTTAACATTTATAGAAATTGATTTAGGATGCCATCGTGTGGTATAATGACTCTGTTCAAAAGGCAAATGCATACCAGAGTAGAATATAGATCTATTATAGCAATGCCACAGTTTTCTTAGTAAAATTTAATTCTATTTAAGAATTTATGAGAGAATAGGTAGTTCAGATTAGAGGACAAATTCCGTTCTTTCGCAATCAGGATACCTCCTTGTCTGTAAGGCTCATAAGGGGAAATAGATACTATAAAATCAAAATCTTGTAAACAACAGAGTTAGGCTGATTTATCATCTTCCCCATTACCAAACTTAAGTGATTGGATGAGGCTATCAGATATTCTCAATTTGAGGGGAAAGATATTTTACATTATCTCTTTGGCTCTAAAGAATCTAATTCTGTGTCACTCAGCTACCCTAGGAAGAAAGAACACACAGGAAGAAACAGAATAAATCCATCTTTTGATACTAAATGTAAAATACCTTGTCCTAAATCTACTGAGTGCTGTGTCTTTGGTGGAAAGAGAAACCAACAGGAGGTTTGGAGTTCTGAGATCTAGCCATCAACTTTCTTATTGCTCATTGGTAAATCACATTTAATTTACTGGGCCTTCGTTTCCTCACTTGTCAAATAAAGGGTTTGGATTGGATATATCTATGATCTCCAAATCAATAATCCTCCTATAATTTCACCTTCCCTCACACTTCAAAAAAGCCTTATGTATCAACACCAACCATAAATTAATAAAGAAAATTGAAAACCTATGGGAGAAATGAAGAAAAGACAGTGGGAACTGAAGCACAATTCACAGTGTACAAAGGCAGTAAAATTAAGCCATAAAATGTTTTCTAAGACTATAAATATTATAGATTTCACAGAAGGAGAAGATGAACAATGAAGACTGGAAGACTCTCAGCAGCTTTAGGAGGATGAGAAACTTGAGCACAGAAAACAGGATTTAAGTAGATTTGCATGGGGGAGTATTCCAAATGAGTGAGGGAGAATAAGCAAATGGAAGACAAGCCAACAATGGAAATAAGTGAGCAATTCAACAGACAAGAATTCTGTACACTAACTGTTATAGACTGAAATTCCTATGTTGAAACCTAATCCCCAATGTGATGATATTTAGAGATGGGACCTTTGGGACATAGGTAAGTACTAAGAGCAGAGACCTCATGAATAAGATTCATGCCCTTATAAAAGAACCTACAGAGCAACCTTGCCCTTCCTGCCATGTGAGGACACAGCTAGAACCTGTGTGGCTATATGCCAGGAAACAGGCACTCACTAGACAGTGAATCTGCCAGCACCTTGATCTTGAAATCCCCAGCTTCCAGAACTATAAGAAAGAAATGTTTGTTGTTTAAGCCACGAAGTCTATGGTATTCTGTTATAGCAGCTCAAATGGACTAAGACACTAATCAAATACGTTTGATTTGACCTGAAAGGTATTTTAATAATCAGGATATTTCACATAGAAATCCCTATTTCCAGCTTCTCTTAGAAGTAGAAATCTGGTAACACTGGCCCATAGACCCCAATATGCAAAATGATGGTGAGGTTGACCTTTTATATAATGCATGTTTTCTCCAATCTACCTCATTTTCCAGAACTCTCTCATGTTTCCCCATGCTGGCTTGCTTTACACATTTATGTTGTTTGCCTAGGCCTGCAGGCATTAATTTGTTGAGTATGGAACCCCTGGATATAAACTCATATAAGCCAAGGTAGAGGGCATGAGAACAGAGGACAGTTAGAAAACAAGTAAAGAGAGTGGGTACTTTCAGTGTCTGATAACAGTTTAAATGCATCTATTTTATAAAACCTAAGTTAAAGACTTTTGAAATAAGCATGGGAAATTATATAGACTATATATAAAGAAGGTATCACCAGATTTGGAAGCTTTTATACTCCCTAATCATATAAAATGAATTTCATATTAAAGCAAGAAGAAAACAATACTGTTTTAGCCAATAAACCACATCCCTGTAACCACATCACTGGATTCAACCTTAAAATGAAGAGACCAGTGATAGAATTGACTTAGAAGAATAAGCAGGTTGATCATGTCACTGCACAAAGTTTGTATTTATCTAGATCGCATGACTTGCTCAGAATCTTCCTCAGCTGTTTTCTTAAGGGAGCCTTTATATATATTTTTAAAAAATCTTTTTCCAATTCCAGTTCTTGGCATAACAAAGTGATATAATTTTAATTACCCTCCCAGAGATGGCAGTCATTAACTCCAGATAAAATATAAAAACCAACTACTTAAAGGCACTGGAGAACAACCAAAAGTAGACAAATTGAAGGGAGTTGAACTCTCGAAAGTATGAGAATGCAACTGGGTGATATCAACATTTATGTGACTTCTCTTGAGGGCACACCAGTCTTTCCAGATTCAGAATAGCTAATACTCAAGCAAAACCTTCAGGTGTATTGCTTTAGGTGCCAGAGGATGGAGCAAGGCACCTTAAAGGGTGGAAGCCTGAAAATCTATGTGCAAACCCCCTTCAATTCTTGGACAACCCATGAACTGTACTCATATGAAAGAGACTCTAAAGAGCAGAGTGAAAAGTAACAGCTGAAGGCTGAAGACCTAAGCAGAAACTTAAGCTGACCACTGCAGGAGAGAGTTTGGAATTTGCATGCTTCTAAGTCTGAGGAAGTTGGCAAAAACTGTTAGCTGGCCATTAAACTTCAAAAAGACCACACCTCAGGAGTAAAGAAGTTTCAGGACTAAGGAATGTTTCTTAAGACTAAAGGCTACAATGTAACAGACTCTCCTAATAAAGTGAAAACCAAAGCTCCACAAGTTCAATGTGATCAGCCAACAATTAAATTGCTAGCTAACAAAAATCAAAACTCTTCACAGGAAGTTACCAAAATTCAGAGTCTCTACAATGTTCTTACATTTTATATGAAGTAATACAATACTAAGGGTATGTTAAAGATGCATATTATAATACCTTAAACAACCATCAAATAATATAAAAGCATGACCAAAAAAGGCCAATAGGTGATCTAAAATGGAATAGTAAAATATATTCCGGTAACCCCAAATAAGGCAGGAAAGGAGGAACAGAAGGGGAGGAAAAGATGCAACATATGGGAAACAAATAGAAAAATTGGTAGCAGTAATCCAACCATAGCAATATTTACATTAAATTTACAGGAGCAAAGGGGTACCTGGGTGGGTCAGTCGGTTAAGCATCTGATTTCAGCTCAGGTCATGATCTCAAGGTCCTGGGATGGAGCCACTAGACAGGCTCCATGCTCAGAGGGGAGTCTGCTTCCTGCTGTCCCTCTCCTTCTGCCCTCCCCCGACTCATGCTGTCTTTCTCTATCTAATAAATAAAACCTTTAAAAAATTTATAGGAGCAATGAAGGAAAAAGAGAGAGAGAGAGAGACAAACCAAGAAACAGACTCTAACTTAGAAAACAGGAGTAGGGGTGAGGATGGATAAAATAGACCATGGGGATTAAGGAGTACTCTTGTTGTGATGAGCACAGGCAGATGTATGCAATTGTTGAATTACAATACTGTACACCTGAAACTAATATAACACTGTATGTTAACTTTACTGGAAATAAAACTTTTAAAAGCCTTTTATATTATAATGAAAGAAAAAATTGATCTGGAAAATTAAAAAAACTTTTTTTAATTCAAGTGGATGAAAGATTCCAATTAAAAGGCAAAAAATGTCAAACTAGATTTTTTTAAAATACCTAACTATATGCTATCTACAATATATTTTAAATAAAAAAATTAAATAAGGTGAAAGAAAATGAGTAGACAAAAATATAGAAATATGTATCATAAAAAAGGCAAGCATTAAAAAAGTGGTGTAGAAATACTAATACCAGACCATGTACATTTTCAGACAAGGTAGATTAACCAGAAGTAAAGAGGAATATTGGGCCAATTCCTCAGGAAACATTAAAATAATAAATGTATGTGTACTTAATAGGAGAGATTCAACAAACACAAAGCAAACTCTACAGGATAAAAAGGTGATAGAGTCAAATCTATAATCGTAGTTGATATTTACAACACACTCTAACAGATACAGCTATAAAAAAGAGTAAAAAAAATAGTAATGAGAAGATTTTAATTATACTACCAACAACTTTGAGATAATTTGACATTTATATAATATTACACACAACTGCAGAATGCATACTCTTTTAAAGTATTTTCAGTAATGCACCTAGAGCATTCACCAATATAGATCAAATGTTTGAGCATAAAAAAAACTCATCAAATTTTTAAAAAACTGAAATTTCACCAAGTATGACCTCTAATAACAGTGGAATAATATTTATATGAATAAATCTGGTATCTATAAACCCCCACATATTTTGAAATTAAAAGGCATAATTCTAAGTAACCATGATTCAAAGAAGAAATCACAAGAACAATAAGAAAATATTTTGCATTTCATTATAAAATGAAAATACAACATCTCAAGGCAGAGCTTAGAGGGAAATTTGTAGCTTTGAAGACATCTTATAAAAAATAAGAGTTTCCAAAAAAAAAAAAAAAGAAGAAGAAGAAGAAGAAGATAGCAGGAGGGGAAGAATGAAGGGGGGGAAATCGGAGGGGTAGACGAACCATGAGAGACGATGGACTCTGAAAAACAAACTGAGGGTTCTAGAGGGGAGGGGGGGTGGGAGGATGGGTTAGCCTGGTGATGGGTATTGAGGAGGGCACATTCTGCATGGAGCACTGGGTGTTATGCACAAACAATGAATCATGGAACACTACGTCTAAAACTAATGATGCAATGTATGGGGATAATTTAAGAATAAAAAAATTAAAAAAATAAATAAATAAGAGTTTCTAAATGAATGACCTAAGTCTCTATCTCTAACTTATAAAACTAAAAAAAGGGACAAAGTATACCCAAGGTAAATAGAAAGAAAAATAAGAAAATAGACAATAATCTAAGAAAAGCAAAAACCAAAATACTATGGGATAATGACACCGAATGGTTAGTCACAAAAGTACATTGAAGGATAAAGGCTAAGCAAAGGAACAACCTACATGTAAAGCTGAGGACAGCAGACTCACTGCTGCATCATGGGGCTGAAAAGGACACTTAGGGAGGTGAAATATACAGCTACAATGTGAAAGTACAAGGCTTTCTAGACATTTAAGTAGTTCTTTCACTTTGCAAAGAATTCTGACCACTTTTCTAAATTTTCATAAACTGGTCACAATACAAGATATGGAATGGTGTGGTTTGTTTGCAAATCATCCTTCACCTGTTTTATAGGACTATGCATTTTATTTCTGGAATAAATTTACATGTTATATCCCACTAAAATTTTCTCCAAAGAAAGTGACTTTCTTCACATTGTTTCTAGAGCTTTTGCAAGCACAAATGGGTGTAATAAGTGGTCCAAACACCTTCTACCTGCTTACAGTGGAAGAGGAAAGAAGATAATCTGCATTCTCTTATACTATATACTGCACCAAATAAAAATGCTGAAGAAGCACTTGAGCTAAACATAAATCATAATTTAAAGCATTAAACTCCTTGAAGATAAAATATCAGCATCTGATCTATTAATTAGCTTATGTTTATAAAGGAATTACAAGAGAAAAGTAGAATGCAAATACTAATTAATCTTACTATAATTAACCATTATATTTCTTTTTCCTTATGATAATGTTAAATAACCCCTAAGAGGAAATTATGATGACATTTTAAGTATCATCAAGGACAAAAACTTTTGAGTGCCTACATTACACAGTTACAGGGTAATTTTTCATGAGACAAATTTAATGCAGCATAGGTGACCATTTTAAAGGTCCTTACAGTGGGTGTAATTTAAGGAAAGAAAGGCCTTCCAGATCCCAAATAGCCCCCACATGACTTGGCTATGTTCCTGGAATTTCCTCCCTTAAAAATTCATTCTGTAGGGTCAATGGCTTTCATGCTTTCAAGAGACCTCTATGAAATTTTCAATAACTGTTGGAAGAAAACCCCCTTAAGACAATTGTGAATTAACATCTCAAAAATCATTGGTTGATACTAACAAAGGACACAAGAAGTGGTTGTGGAAAACAAGCACCATCAGAAGTGGGAAAGACCTCTAGCATATTTAACTAATGTGTGTAGGTCTCATCTGTACTAAGAATATATTGTAGGGAAGTAAAGTTTCATTTAGTTTTTAATAGATTTCTATTGAATTATAGCTAGGAGCTATATCTAGGAGAATAATCTCAGCGCCTAAAGTGTAAAAAGTGTATGTAATATAAAATAAATTTTATAGTTGGAATCAGTATCAAAATGGGTATTTTCCTTGCATATTGCTTGAAATTTTATGGTAACAGGAAGAGATGACTAAAGACAAATGCATGTTATTATTGTCATTGTTGGGATAGCAAATATCTTAAGTATAAAAAAACATAAATGGTTAGTAGGACATAATTTCTAAATTTGTGAATGTGTATGTTTTATTTTGTTTTTGCTATAAACTCCCTAGGGACTGTTTGTATTTATGTATGTATGTGTATGATTTTTAAACAAGTTAAATACATGCAAATATCTCCATTAAAGCAAACACCCAAAATTAAATACCAACCTCAAGTCTGACCTTTAATATTATCATAATTTAAAAATATCAGTATCATTTCATAAATACTATTCTATTCTTATTATGCCAATCTCATTGAATGAGTTGATTAAATGTTGCCCTCATCAGGCCAGAAATGGTATACCAGTGAATTTCTGCAGTTTCTAGGCACTGAAACTATGGCCAGTTAATAGAGCTGTAGATGAAAATGGAAATTCCAGTGATTGGGAAGGATGACTCCTATCAAAGGAATTTTCAGCAGGCATTTAACATAAAACTAGGTCATTTTCAAAGTCAAGTTTTAAATCTCAAAAAGGGGATTAAAGGAATAAAAGCAATGCCAATTTAATTCAGCCTTCACCTTCAGACCACAATCGGTTCTCTTTAAAAGGTAAATTGGCTCTGTTACACCTCTGGTTAAAACCTTCCCATGACTTCCTTTTGCAATGGAATGAAACCAGAATTCCTTATCTGGCCTGACAGCCTGTAAGGTCTAGCTTCAGTGACAACTTCACCTGCTCCCCCTCTCCCGTCACTCATTACCCTGTAACCACCCTTTTAGTTACCACTTGTGGTAAGTCCTTTCCTTCCTCTGGGCCTCACACTCACTGTTCCCTCTGCCTACATTCTTCAAGGCATGCTCATTCTCCATCAGCAGGTCTCTGCCCAAAATAAAAATAAAAATAAAAATCTCCACTCATTGAGATCTTTCCTAGTCCTCCAATTATTCCCATTTTATCACCTAGTTAATTTCACTCATGGGCCTTAAAATAATCTGTAACTACCTCATTTGTTTATAGATTTATCTGTCCACTATCTTAGATATGAACTTCATGAAGGTAAACAGCCTATTTGTCTAGGGCACCACTCTACCTCCAGTGCTTAGCACTGTGTCTGGTCTACAGAAAACATTTCAGCTCTCTTCAGCTTCCTACTATTTTTACCAGTATTGCAAGCCTTAACAAAAGTCCCTTCCAAAGATAGACAATCCTATCCCAAATGTCAATTTGTTTTCTTCTTTTTTGAATCAGGTAGAAACAGTGGAAGTAGTGAAAGACCTTGAAAATATTTTGAAGGTAAAAACTGCAAAGTTGTCTAATAGATGGAGCATACAATGTGAGTGAATTTAGAGTCAAGGATGGTTTCAAGGTCTGAATTAACAGAAGGATGAGTTTTCCACTTACTGAGAAAATAATGGAATGGACAGGTTGGGTCAGAAGGAGAAGAGTAAATTTTGGTATGTTAAATTTAAGGTGCTTATAAGACCATCTAAATGAAAACAACATGTAGGTGATTGTATACCTGAGTACAAAATTCAAGGGAAAAGTCAAGCTCCTCAGGGACTAAGAGGATAACACAAAAATACTTAACAGTTTGAACTTCACTAACTTGAGTGATTTATTTCACTTTTTATCCAGATGTGTCTAGTAAATGCACTCAGATCCTAGTTTACTAGTTTTACTCAGCTTTGAAATTCTATGGGATAAATTTGGCCAAGATCTTTGTTCTTCTCGTCTATCTTTGTTGTTAGCTATAAGCTCATTTTCCGAGCCCTGTTCAAAAATACAGAGCGGGCCTTAAATTTAGGTGAATTCACAGCAAATGTTTTTCCTTAACCTTATCTTCTACTTCCAAAACACTAATCTGTGTGGTTGTCAAATGAGCATTAAATGGAGCTGTGTGACTTTTTTTAGAGGAAAATGATGCCCTTGACTTGTATACCCAAGAAACTGACCCTTAAAATTGTATATAAACATTGGATAATTGATCCTCTGTTTTGTTTTGTTTTTTTTTTCCTTTCTTCTCCCTGTTTTTGTTTGCAAGTCATACCATGTACTCCTTGGAATATCTTGGCAGCTTTTAAGCCTAAATCAATCAAACAATTTATAAGCATTAAACAAGTTGTATATGTGCAGCTATAAATGAAAATAGCTATTTGTCTATCTTTAGTTATAACAGTCACTTTAGAGAGTGCCATTTTAATTAAGTTTTGGTACTAGTCTTCATCTTATAATGTGAATATTTTACTATCCTCTATTAAAAATCTTTGCAATGTAGAGCTAAAGAATACCAATCAGAAAAAAAATAAATATGTAAGCATATTTTAATAAAGCTACTTGAGTAGAGAAAAGTTGTTCCTTGTAATAAAATGTGGGGCTTTCAATGAGAGATGCTGATGCTGGGGTAGGGGAGAGCATAGCTGGAGCCCAAAGATAATATAAAAATTGCCACATAGGTATGACTAGGCATTTATTTTCATATAAGAATTCCTAAATATTTTATTTCAAGAAAGTTAACAAAATTTTAGTTGATACCCATCCATATACCCTTTGAAGAAAATCTATTTCAACAATTAGAGTGTTGCTACATCTCTATGAAAATTACGGGAGTTTTCCAAAACCATCCTGGGAATGAGGAAATATTGAGTTCTTATCCCAAATTTGCTGCTTTATTCCTTATCTTCTAAGTGATCTTGGGGAAGTCAGTTAACCTTGTGAAATCTTAGTTTCCTCAAATACAAGAAGAGCACTGGACCAAATGGCTCCTATGTTTCTTCCATGGGAATGGCTCTTGAAACTCATGACAGCTTTGTCTGGTTGGCTGCCTCACAGGTAGAATTGAACTCCCCAGTTCCTAGCCTCAAACAAGTCCTTGCAGTGGTCATGATGGTTAGCTAAGGAGAAGAGGCAAAGCAACATGACCTGCTAACCTGAATGGTTTACACTGACCATAATTGGAAGAACTAGGTCTGCAGTATCTTTGGATGTTCTCAAACAGGCATGCTTAGATTCATAGAATTAGAATTGAACTATTCTCCTTTCTTAATTTCCTTTTTTGTTTGTTTTTTTCTTTCTGTTGTTATTCCATTCAAATGTCTTGACCAGTGAGAGGGAACTGGTAATGAGGGGAAAAAGAATGAGAGGTGGAGGGGCTTGACTGGTGCCACAGCGCTGCCTACTTGCATGCCCAAATCAGATTTGCACATCTAATTCCTTGAATTTCCCTATCAGTAAAACATGGAGGATGTTTATTGTTCTGGGATACTTTCACCCTCAATAACTCCCTAATAGTTACCTGGGGTATTTTTTTGTTTTGTTTTTAATTCTAATAGAGTTAACATACAGTTTTATATTAATAGTAACCTGGTTTTTTTTTCAAGGCATTGCCAACCACAATAATCTTTTGCAGTCCCAGCTATATAAAAAGACTAGAAGTTTACTTTCTATCACACCTTACAGATGCCAGTGGGTGTTAAATTGACTTATTTTTTTTTCCACCAACCAATGTAATGTTTTTTTATTTGCTTTTGTGTTTGGGGTTTTTGTATTTTTGTTTCTTTTTGTTTGGTGCAAGCCTGTTTTCCTTCAGATTAAATCTAGTTATTTTTTAAATCTATTTAAACTTGAACATATTAAGGTATTTAATGGTCCATTTTACCCCTCATCATTTAAGTCTCCAATAATCTAAATGCAAGTAGGCTGAGAAAACAGTATTAAAGGTAGTTGTCCGCAAAATAGAGGGGAAATATGACAATTATCCCACTGCTGTGATGTACCGAGACTGCCAGAAAGGATCATTGAAGTCCTAAAGGGAATTTCAGGGGTCTGAAATGCCCACTTTGGCTGTCTATATCAATCAAATTAACTGCACTCTTCTCCCATTCTCACTCATGCGGTAATATATAGCCACAATTAAAGGTGAACGATATTGAATTGCTTTCTGACAGTGAGGCTTGCTCAGCAACACAGCATATGAACACTGACTAAATAATTTCCATTTCTGATGACTGGAAACCCCATTGAGTCATGGTTGGATTAGATGCATCCCTGAGTATGGGAAGAAAAGGGGAAAAAGCCTTCTTGAGAATTTCAGCTTTGACTTATTTAAGTACATTCTTTCCTAAATGTATAGTGTTCTGTAGAGATATATATATAATCTATACATGTATATATTATATATATATATATATATATATAATCCCAAAATGCAATTATATTTTTCTTTTTCATATCTTGCAGCCAAATTACCACTACCTTGGGCCTATCACTTTATCACACTCCTGAGCATATCTGACCTAGTGGCAATAATACTCTAAAATACAGAGCTAAAGTGACTGCTTCCTTAACCAGGGGTGGAAGAATGTACAGGAATACTACTCACTGGTCCCATCTGGACTCAGGTGTAGTATCAGTGGTTTTCTGGATATTCTAGCATCCAAAATTCAGAGACTTTCATTACATTGGGCTTATTAATAGAGTAGAATAAGGAATTGAACAAGAGAAGAGAAAAGGGAGCTTTGAATTATTTTTATATGACTTTTTCTTTTATATAAATGCCTTTGTCATCAACTCTCCCTGCTTGTTATCAGTATGCTTAACGTGCCATTGATTAAGACTCTGTGTGAGAGCAAGGGCTACATGATGACTGAAGACAATTAGGAACAATATAGAGATGTTGGGAGCTCTTCCCAAATGAAGCAGAGGGTTTTGTGGGTAGATTTAGGAAGCCACGACTTGTCCAGCTGTTTTGCCTGTTCCTGCCACCACTTCCACAGATCCATCACCTTCTCCACCTTGACCACCACTACTGCAACACACTGATATGCTGAACATACCTGCCAAGCCTTCAGTCTGGGCTAATCCAGTTCATCCTTGGCTGAAACTCCTCGGAGCTGGATACGCAGCCTAGTGGCAGAGAGGTGCTGCCCCAGGTTCTAAGAGTGGGGTTAACTGCCCTGCCTCAGCCCACAGGCAGTGTCAATGCCAGGCTCACCTCTCCCAGCCAGATATGGTTCTGTCAAGGAAGTTGTCCTGACTGCCGAATGGAATTCACCATCTATTGTCCCTTCTTCCTATATCTTATCCATGGATAGAAGGTGAACATTATAGGAAAAAGATCCATGGGCATTTGGGAATTTGTGAGGAGGACTATGTTAAATTCCTTTTTAATGCTTAGCCTTTAGAGACAGACTCCTGAAAATCACTGCTGGCTGCAATACATGCTATTTATAGCTCAGCAAGAAAAGCTAGTGAAATTATTAGATGTGACCTTTTTTTGGTACAATTCACTTATCACAGCTCTCCTTGCTTGATATCAGTATGCTAATAGGTGGTTGATTTGTCAGCCAGCTGTGCTTAGACTTCTGTGTGACAATATTGATTTGCTCATGTAAATGGTTTAGTAAAATTACAATGCTAAAGATAGGCTTTTTCCTTTGAATAGCTTTATGTAGGGGGGAAAAAATAGAAAGGGGAGCAGTCAACATTAGTTCTAGCTTGACAAGACTCAGGTTAGTGAACTATTGTGAACAGCCAAGAATTTAGGGACATATCACTTCAGATATGATGGATGCTTAGTAATTACTGATCTTATATTGCAGTGACAGAATTGGCGTTGAAAGTGGAAGCTGTTCAGAATGATAAATGGATGTGACAATTTATTAAAGATATAAGGCATGATTAGTGTTGGGTGTAGATGCACCCTTTTAAGAGGGAGGTGGAAGATGAAAGAAAAAAAATAAAAAGAGAATTTAGAATGTGAGAACTAAAATTTGGGGAAGAAAGGTAAATCAGCAGCACACAACAAATTTATAAACAAATGCACAAATTCTAGAAGTGTAGCAGCCAAATAGTTTGGAGACAATGAGGACGTGCAGAAACAAGTGTCCCACAATTTTCATCCATTCATAGTACCATCTCCTATTTTCCCTACTGGTATCTTCCATCATATACTCTCTTTCTGCCTTGCCCTTCTCCACTGGGCTCCCTGGTGCAGAACACCTGCAGCCGGTTCTGAACCAACTCTGAAACCTCTGATTTCACTGCAGTCCTTGCCATGAACATTTTCACACAGTCTGGTTAACTTGTTAGGGCTGATAAAGTTTTACTTTCTCAAGTGAAAATGGAGGACATGAAGTACTGGTTCTAAAAGTGCTTATGAGGAGAAATTAATCTCCTAAATACATATCTCTGTGCCTTGTTTATTGGACAAAATGATGGAAGAGACATCAGTGCCATTGCTAATGATAATAAATACATCATTAACAAGTCTTATCTTTAAAATGATTGGAAAGACTAGTAACATTCTTTAAAAGCCTATAAGCCTATGGAATAACCAGAAAGGCCAATTACATTTTGCTTCTATGTGACAATCTATCTCTATAATTTCTTGGTATTTTGGTGCCAATCTTGGTATTTCTTGACATGTGCAAATGTTTCATTAGGAGACAGAAATTTATTAGTGTTGTCTGTACATAGATATACATATATTTTGAGCAGTATACCATATTACTGCATTTCCTGACTAATGGATCTTTTCTACAAACTTGGAAAGCTTCATACACTGGTTGGGAACTTAATTTGTTTTCATTAGGTAGATACTGCAAGTTCTTTGAAAGTATGCTTCATAGACAAACAATTCTTTGCAATTTTTTTGTCACCTGCATTTATATTTTTTGTGCAGTGAGCAGAAAGTGCTGCTCAAAGATATTCAAAGAAGGAGATACTATCACTATTTGGGTATGTTATTTAAGAAAGTCTCTGTTACATGCCCTTAATATCAACATCTCTATACACTTAAAATTTTAAAAAAGCATTACTGTACCATCTTTTCAGATGTTAAATGGTGGTAATCCTCAAAATTCCACCCTAGCCTTGCCTCCTCTCTCATTTAATGTTCTTTACCAAAGCAATGTTGTTTACACCCATGACTCAGTCAACACCTTCATTCTATGACTCAGCTCAGACTTCTCTGAATTACAGAAGTGAAATTCACTTCCAACAGGACATCTCTCCTTGAAGAACTCAAAAGCACTACTTCAAATTCAACATGTCTAAACCAAACCACAATCTTCCCCTACTCCCAGCTACACCTTGATCTCCCCTACCATTCCTTGTCTCAGTGAATGGCACCATTATTGTATTAGTTGCTCAACCTGGAAAAGACATTTCCTTCTCATCACTCGTGTCACTTTTTCATCTCTAATCATCCTCAAATTCTGTTGCTCTTTCTTCCAGATACTATGCAGATCCATCTACCTCTTATCCATTTCTATTGCCACCAACATAGTGCATGTTATATACAACAGCATCCTATGCACTTTCCCTACATAACAAAGCCATCAACAGCAGTAGTGAAAATTGTTATGATGCATATAATATTGATCAATAACATATATTATGTTGCATTTATAATTATACTATCATACATTTATTAATATAATAATAATGAACATTTTAGTGCTTACTTTGTGCCAGATACTGTAATAAGCACTTTTTTAAAAGATTTTATTTGTCAGAGAGAGAGTGCACACAAGCAGGGGGAGGTGCAGGCAGATGGAGAAGCAGGCTCCCCGCTAAGCAAGGAGCCTAATGCGGGACTCAATCCCAGGACCCTGGGATCATGACCTGAGCTGAAGGAAGATGCTTAACCAACTGAGGCACCCAGGCATCCCTGTAAAAAGCACCTTTAATTGACTTTCTCAGAGGCACCCAATAAGAAAGGTGCTATCATTATCCAATTTTATAGAGAAAGACAGGTTTAGAGAAGTTAAGTGACTTGCCCAAGGTCACTTAGCTATAATACTTCACACTTATGATCATGCCATAACTCACACACACACACACACACACACACACACACACACAGCCTTGTACTCCTCACTCCACCACAAAAAAACAAAAAACAAAAAACAAACAAACATGTAATTCCTTCTTTGGCTTCTAAGATAAAGCTGAAAACTGACCACCTCTCCACCTCAGCTGCCCGTGGCTTCAGTGACTCAGCCACAGCATTGTTCTCTTAGGTCTTTAGATGCTTGATAATCCCTTTCACCAAAGGGACTTTGCGCATCCCGTGCCTCTTTGTTTGGCATACCACCTTCCTTCCCTGATCTCCCCTCCCAACTCCAAGTCTTCTTAATACCATGTACCTCTCTTGAGGCACTTATCATTATTTATAGCACCATGTAATTCTCCTTCGTAGCACTTACCATTATAAAGATTTAACATATATGTGTGATTTTAATTAACATCTCTCTCCTACACTTGCTTCTAAGTTCCACTGGGAAGGACAGTAACTATTTTTACTCATTATTTTGTCTGAGACATATTCTTTCATAGTATTTGACCTATATTAGGCTTTTAATAAATAATTATTGAATAAACGAATATATGAAAAAATAGAAAATTCTGTGGGTGCAAAACCCAACTAGAAAGTGGGGAGACTATCCTGATCTGATTAATGCCATACCTAAGCTTACATTCTAGTTAAGCAGCTAATACACATTTGTCAACCACTGCAAATGCAAAGAAAACAGTGGAGGGTCCAGTAGTAAGCCAACACAACTTGTCTAACAGAGGAGGTAATGGGTGGAAGTGGCAAGTGAGAGTCTGCCCAGCCACAGGCACTGCAGTTGGAGGGACCAGTTGCTGTCTTGAAGGGAGACCTCAGTGACTAGAGGCAGAGAAAGGAAAGGGAAGTAGGCAGACAAAGAGCACCGAAGGAAAGCATCTTCTGCTGTCTTCCCTGGGAAGCAAAAGGACCATCCACACACTTTTGGGACACCCTCAACTGAGGATCCCCCTACCAGACTGTGGGCAAACCCAAAGGCCCAAGTACTAAGTGTATACCTCCCCCTGACCCCTGCCACAACTTTTTTTTTTTTCCTGTGTGTACCACTCCCAATCTTAGCTGGCAAGAGAAACCCAAAACTTGTGCTATAGCACCATCTTCTGGAAAACAGAAGGAAGGCTCCTAACTACCAACCCGTTGAACTATTGAAATCAAAGCAAACACAACGTTGCTTAAACAAGAAAGGTGTTCACCACTTCAAATGCAGGGACAGAGGCACTTCTCATCAAACACAATGAAAAATCACAGTCATATGGTATCACAAAAAAGAAAATGACAATTTTCCAGCAACGTAACCCCAAAATGCATGGAATACTGAAATCTAACTGATAAAGAATTTAAAACAGCCATTATAAACAAATTAAAGAAGCTATAAGAAAACTCAGAACGGCAATACAATGATCTCAGGAATAAAATTAACAAGCAGTTTCTTTACCAAAGAAACTGAAATTCTAAAAAAGAACCAAGCAGAAATTCTAGAACTGAAGAACTTAAATGAAGAATGCATTAGAATGAATTGGAAATAGAGCAGATCATATGGAAGAGAGAATTAGCAAGCTTGAGGATAGAAATACAGAAATGATTCAGGTGGAGGAGGAAAGAGAACTAAAATTTTTAAAAAGTGAACCCTATAATAACTATCTGACTCCATTAGAAAAGCCAACATAAGAATAATGGGTATACCAGAAAGAGAAGAGAGGGAAAAGGGAGCAGAGAGAATATTTGAAGAAATAATAGCTGAGAACTTCCCAAATCTGAGGAAGCAACTTGATATATAAGTTCATAAAGCTAATAGAACATCTTTTTATCTCAACACAAAAAGACCTTCTCCAAGAAACACTTTATTAAAACCATCAAAAGTCAATGATTCAAAAAAGAATTTCAGAGACAATCAAGAAAAAAATAACATACAAATATACCCCCATTAAGCTATCACCAGATTTCTCAGCAGAAACTCTATAGGCCAAGAGACAGTGGAATGACATATTCAAAATATTGAAGATAAAAACTGCCAGCCAAAAATATTCTATCCAGTAGTTATCCTTCAGATATAAAGAAGGAAGTTTTTCCCAGACAAGAAAAGCTGAGGGAGTTTACTACCTCTAGACCCGCCTTACAAGAAATGTTGAAAGGAGATCTTCAAGCTGAAACAAAAAGACAGAAGTATGAAAAACTCTGATTCAGGTGATAAACAGAATATTATAACTTTTTAAAAATAGTATATTAAAACTCTTAACTACTGCATATAGGTTAAAGGAAAGGAACATTAAAAATAACTTTAGCTACAATAACTTGGTAATGAAATCACAACATAAAACGATAATTTGTGAGATCAAAAATATAAAAAGGGAAGAGAAAAAGATGTAACTTTTATATGTGAATAAAGATAAATTGCTATCAGCAGAAAAAAGGACTATTTTTTTAAGTAGGCTCCATGCCCAACATGGAGCCCAATGCAGGTCCTGAACTCAGGACCTCAAAATCAAGACTTGAGCTGAGAGCAAGAGTCAATTGCCTAACTGACTAAGCCACACAGGTGCCCTGAAAAAGGACTATTTTATCTGAGATGTTTTATGTAAAGCTCATGGTAACCACGAAGCAAAACTCTATAGCAGAGACATGAAACAAAACAAAAGCGGGGGGAGAGGGGGCGGAGATACTGAGCAAATCACCATGGAAATCTGCCAATGTACAGAGGTAGACAGAGAAGGAAAAACAAACAATGGAGAAACAAAATAACCAGAAGGCAAAAGACAAAATGACAGTAGTAAATCTTTCCATATCAATAATCACCCTAAATGTAAGTAGATTGAACTCAGCAATCAAAAGGCACAGAGTGGATGGATGGATTAAAAAACAAACAAACAAACAAACGAACAAACAAGATCCAACTATAAGCTGACTGCAAGAGACTTATTTCAACTCTAAAGACACACATAGGCTCAGGGTGAAAGGATGGTAGATGATATCCCAAGCAAAAGGAAACAGAACAAAGGCTGATACTTATATCAGTCAAAATATACTTGAAGCCAAAAAGGGTAACAGGAAACAAAAAAGATCATTATATAATGATAAAAGGGTCAATACATTAAGAAGCTATATCATAAACATATATACTCCCCAAACCCAAGCACCAAAATATATTAAGGAATTAATAACAAACCGTAGGGGTGAAACAGACAACAATACAATAATTGTAGGGGACCTCAATACCCCACTATCAGCAACAGATGGATAATCCAGACCAAAAAAAAATCAACAATAAAATGTTGGAATGAATCATACTTTAGGACAAATAAACTTAATAGACATCCATAGAACATTCCATCCAACAGCAGCAGAATACACATTTTCTCAAGTGGACATGAAACATTCTCCAGGATAAATCAGATAGGCCACAAAACAAATCTTAGCAAATTTAAGAATTTTGAAGTCATACCATTTTCTCTGACTACGATGGTATGAAACTAGATGTCAATAATAAGAGGAAAGCGAAAAGATCTACAAATATATGAAAACTAAACAACATACTTCTAAACAGCCATTGAGTCCAAGAGTAAATCAAAAGAAAAAGAAAATAACTTGTCTCAAAATAAATGAAAACACAACATATCAAATACTGCAAAAACAGTTCTGAAAGGAAAGTTTATAGTAATAAATGCATATACTAAGAAATTAGAAGGATCTCAAATATACGACCTAACTTTACACCTCAAGAAAGTAGACAAAAAGAACAAAGTAAGCCCAAACTTAGCAGAGGAAAGGAAATAATAAGGATCAGTGCAGAAATAAATGGAGAACAAAAACAAAACAAAACAAAACACCCCAAACAGTAGAAAACATCAATAAAGCTAAGGGCTGGTTCTTAAGAAAGATTGACAAAATTAACAAGCCTTATCTAGACTAACTTAAAAAGGGGGGGGGGGAGGGAGAAAAGACTCAAATAAATAAAATTAGAAATGAAAGAGAAGACATTACAACTGACATTACAGAAATACATGGAATCATAAGAGACTACATCATGAACAATTACACACCAACAAATTATACAACCTAGAAGAAATGGGTACATTTCTAGAAACAAACTACGAAGACTGAATCAGGAAGAATTAGAAAAGCTGAATAGACCAATAGCAAGTAAAGACATTATTTGAGTAATTTAAAAAAGTCCCAACACAGAAAATTCCAGGACCAGATGGCTTCACTAAAGAATTCTACCAAACACTTAAAGAATACCAATCCTCCTCAAACTCTTCCAATGTATCAAGGAGAAGGAAACACTTCAAAATTTATTCTATGAGGCCAGTACTACTTTGATTATCAAAACCAGATATTGATACCACAAGAAAGGAAAACTATAGACCAATATCCATGATAAATATAGATGCAGGAATTCTCAAAAATATATTAGCAAACCAAATTCAAGAACACATTAAAAGGATTATACACCATGACCAAATGAGATTTATCCCTGGGATGCAGGGATTATTCAACAGATGCAAATCAATAAATGTAATTCATCACATCAAAAAAAATGAAAGATAAAAATCACACAAATGTGTGTATTGAAGCTAGACCCCTATTGTATTAAACTGATAAGAACAGATACTACACTTGATCTTAGCCAAAAGGCCGAGAAGCGATTAGACCCCTGTTGTATAAGCATAAAGACACTGCAGTGAAAGTGACAGCTAAAGCTATGGTCCCATCAATGACATCTAAAATTGCAGTTCAGACCAAGGCTCCAGTGAAAAGGCAGGAAAGGATAGGAAACAGTAGAAGACAGATGAGGACTGATTTATCTCTCAGGCAAGACTGCAGATAAACTGAGTCATGTATTGGAAATGGATGTGGGATGTGTGAAGCATGTTTCTGTCACTGGCAGTTGGACTTCAATTCTAATACCACTTCAATCTCTAGAAGTCTTTAAATGATTGATCTGAGCTGATGATCTAATTTTTAATAATCAAATCACAAAGGCTCAAAAATTAGGAGCTCATCTCTGAAGACCCATTCATGTTCTCTCTCTCTTCAGCTGAAAATTATTATCAGCCGTGCTAACTATTAACATTTCCAAACTTTACCCTTCCATAATGCGTCTTGACAGCATACCCTCAAAACGCATGTATGACACAGAACCATCCTGAATTGTGTTTTCATTCTTTTTTTTTTTTTAAAGATTTTATTTATTTATTCATGAGAGAGAGAGAGAGGCAGAGCGAGAAGCAGGCTTCCAAGGAGCAGGGAGCCCAATGCGGGACTCGATCCCAGGACCCTGAGATCATGACCTGAGCCGAAGGCAGACGCTTAACCATCTGAGCCACCCAGACGCCCGTGAACTGTGTTTTCATTCTAAAACTAGAAAGAAGGGAAACAAAACATAACCAAAAAGGAAATCATGAAACTGTAAGCTCTCTCTGAAAAGTTGCTAACAGCAATTCATAGCTTAATAATACATATGTGCACAAAAATATAAATCTTCCATTTATTATTGATTCTAATTTTCCTAAGAATATTATATTCTGAAGAAAAAACATTTTAGAAAATCTACTAAATTATAGAACAAAGGGGAAAAGGAACTAACATATGCAAGCTCTTTACAGTTTTTTCTTCTATCTTCAGGACAAACTTGAGAGGATGTACAGCTTTTACATTTTCAAAGATTAGAAGTCTGAGGCTCAGAGAAGTTAAATTACTTAATCTAAATCAATCAGAAAGAAACTATAAATAAACATATTTGATATTTTGTGAAGGAGACACAGATTTCTTTTTTCCCTTCGTGAAACAGAACTAGAAAGTTTTAAGACATTTAAGAATTCTTTGCAGCTCTCCTTTTTTTAACTTTTAATCTCTCCTTCTCTCTCCCTCTCTTCATATATATGCACTCTGCATCAAGGAGGAGGCACTTTCTAGTTAAGTCAGTATGATTTTCACTAAAGCCAATGGAGGGGGGAAGAAAATCATACTGACTTACTGAAAGTGCCTCCACCTTGACATAGATTTTCTTCTAATATTAACTAGAGAGATGCAGAGCCCAGAAAAAAAAAATCCCTTAATCAAAATCAAGTTCTGAAAATCAAGAAACAGAAATTGAAAAAAAATAAAAATAAAAACCTTTTTCTTATGAAGTTTCTTTAACAAAGTGCTCAAGGCTTTGCCATCAGATGAATTTCACTTGAGGGGAAAGAAAGCATCACAGTAGATGCAGAAGTCAGAATGCACTTAAGTTCAAACTCCCACACTTAATGACTGTGCGTCCTTGGGCAAATTACTTAACCTCTCAGATTCCACATCTTCAAAATGGAGATTTTTATAGATCTATAAATCTATAAAATGGACAAAATCATCATCTACATCGACATCTAAGGGTCGTACATCTAAGTGCTTAGCACGGTGCCTTGTTTATAAAAGGTACTCACATGGGGTGGCAAACAGAATTGTTCAACTTTGACGTCAGAGAGTCATCTTAATTGCCTGGCAACTTGCCACTTAGAACTAGCGCTAGGTCCTAAGAGTTCCTTCATTTGGTGGAGTTCCTCCCACACCCAACTTCACGAGGAGCCCAGTGGCTATCTTTTACAACCATTAAGAAAACTTCCCAAGGGCTCCAGGTTCTGGACAGCTGGCGTTTCTAGCATCACCTATCCAGCTGGTGCCTCATCTCAGACGGCTTGGCAACTGAACCCAAAATGTGTATTTCTTCCTTGAGAAGGTATCTCTCACGCTTCCGTTATAAGAAGGCACAGTAGCAGTCAGGCAGGGTCTCTTCCCTTGAAACACAAACCCAGTGAATGTCCAATTACTTCTCTAACTCCAGCACCCCTCTCCACAGGATAATGAGAAAGAACCATGTGCCTCACCACTGACCACTGGTCTTTCCAATAAAGCCTGTTCTTACTGGACATTGTGGTATTTACCTTTCCCTACCTTGTTGCCATTCAGTAAATGTTAGCTACTCCTCGTTCTATTATTTTGGAGTTTGCTCCACTTATAAAGGAAGCTTCAGAGAAGATGCAATAGCCTTGGGTATGACTGTTTACGAAGTCAGCCATATAAAATTTCCTGCATAAATGACAACAGATATTCTCAGCCCATTCTTGCTAGTTTCACCTCGTATCTCTTCCGTGTGCTGGTCTCGTGAAGTCTTCTAACATAAAACTTGTGAGCAAACTAAGCACAGTCAGAGATGAAGTTTTTTTTTTTTTTTTTTTAATTTTTATTTATTTATTTGACAGAGAGACACAGCGAAAGAGGGAACACAAGCAGGGGGAGAGGGAGAGGGAGAAGCAGACTCCCAGCTGAGCAGGGAGCCCGATGCGGGGCTCGATCCCAGGACCCTGAGATCATGACCTGAGCTGAAGGCAGACGCTTAACGACTGAGCCACCCAGGTGCCCCT
>NC_138375.1:62322331-62387255 GCF_054177405.1 Leptonychotes weddellii | reverse complement strand
CTCAGATGTTCATTAACTGCACTAATTCCAGTTTGTGGACCTGGAAGTGGAAGGAGGTGGAGAAGCAAGAGAAGGAGCTAGCTGTGAGACTGCTGAATAGATGCAGAATCAAGCAAATGGAAGAAATAATATTTCCCACACTTCATGGTTAGTGAGCCAGAGACATTTCATCAATGCAGAGCTTAAACTGAAGTTTGCTTCTTAAAAAGCAGGGATTTCATTCACATAACCCTCCTGGATGGTAGAGACTGTTCAGCCAGGCCTGTACATCTTCAGGCCGCTGAGCTGTAGCCCTACTCCACTCACCTCTGCTGTCCCCAGAGAGGGGTCTATCCCTAAAGGAAGCGGGCAATATGCACAACTCCAGGGGGCACCGTTCACACACACTACAGCATGAATGGTGCAATGTGAAAGCTGCTCCCCTGAGCTGTGCCACATGAGGTGCTCCTGCCAGAGGGATGCTGAGGCTGCTGGGGCTCTCTCGGTCAGGACAGAGACACTAGTTAAATTGCTAGAGCCTGTAATGAGCTGTGAAAAATGGATAAGGAGATCACATTTTTTCAAAGATTAATGATAAATGTCATTTACATAATGAACTGTAGACTCTGATGAGAAATTTAATTTCCTAATCCTTCAAAACCTATAGGACTCTCTGAGTCATAACCCCACCCCACTACTCTTTTGTCTCATTTCCCTCCGACTTTGCATATTCTCTTCCCCTATCCCCAACCCTTGCCCACATCCCTCCATTTGTACCTTTCATTAGTATATGTCTTCTCGGTATGTCTCTTTCTTCTTTCCTTCTGTTAGTAACATTTATTTCTCTGTTCTGCTATTTTTTAGAAGATTTTATTTATTCATTTATTTGAGAGAGAGAGAGCAAGAGAGCAAGCAGGAGGGAGAGGGAGAGAGAATCTGAAGCAGACTCCGCGCTGAGCACAGAGCTGGACAGGGGGCTCAATCCCACAGCCAGGAGATCATGACCTGAGCCGAAACCAAGAGTCGGACCAACTGAGCCACCCAGGCGCCCCCCTGTTCTGCTATTCTAAGCATTGCCAATATGTCTCCTCTTCTCTGTCTCTGTTTTTCCTTTCTGTGTCCCAGCAAACACCATTCATCTCCATCTGCCCTTTTTACTGTCTATTGACCCTTTCCCTTGCTATTTCCTTCATCTCCTCTTGTCAATATCCAGTTTCTTCTGTTTTTCTAGTTTTCTGTCTTTTCCTTCAACTGAATGTAATGAGAAGCCAAAGTACACTTGTCCAGTGTTCTCTCTGTGGTCCCAGATTGATTTTCTTCCATGTTTTTGGTCCTTGAGAATATACAGAATACATTTGGGGATTCTAAAGTAAATCTCAATACCCTTGATATTTAAAGCCAGCATTTTCATTATACTTTGATATACTGCAACCTTACAAATATTTATAATACATGCTGATGAATATTTTTATAATATTTATTTCTTCCAACAAGACTACTGAAGTCCAGGCTGTGTGATCCTTCAATTCAAATGTACATATCTTCCTCATTGACTTTAGAATTCTTGAAAAAATGCTCAAAACTATGTCAGAATGCTGCTCAAGCATTTATTTTTCTGTGGACTTCTTGTGTACACAAAAGCCAAGCCTACCTACTGGCGTCATTCCACCCAATTATTATACCGCCAATAACGTCTGCCTTTGGGCAACAACAGTTTTATAATTTTGGAACACAAATAATGATTTAGACAATGCTGAGTTAGAATCTAAAAACTGGTTCAGTAGAAAAATAATATAAAATGAATAAAACATTACATTAATTAAGAAGAATAAAAGGGACAAAATTCAAATACACAAAATGAGAATTGGTTGAGGAAGAAAATAACCACAGAAGCAGAAGAATCAATTGTGACCAAATAAATTCTGAAAAGGGGGATAAAATAAGTAGTATTCAAAGGAAGCATAATCTGCTAAAATTGACTAAAGAAGAAAGAAAAAGATGAAAAGAGACTGATATTCAGGATTGATACTCCAGATACTTTTATGGCATGGACCTCAAACAGTAAGAACTGAATTTATTGTACCTGTGCATTCTGGCTGAATAGCCTTGCCAATAGCCATACAAAAATAGATAAATTTGACAAAGAGCTCCCCTTAGGAGAGGCATAAGGTACTGATGGTTTAAAAGGGAATTCTATCAAACCTTAAAGGAGTAGGTAATTCCAAATTACTGAAATTCTTTTAGAACATAGAAAAGAAAATAAATAAGAACTTAGTATTTAATAAGTATAACATTTTAAATCAGAATAAATGTTGAAAGGAGATAGGTGACTCGATAAATATTGTTGGGACAGCTGAGTAGCCATCTGGATTGACAACTCACACTACACACACATACACACACACAAATTTCAAACGGACCAATGACTAAAATATTCAAAATAAATCTTTAAAAGTACCAGAAAACAATATGACAACATTTTAATCATAAAATGAAAAGTTTTCCTAAATAGATATGTAGTGAAATTTTGATAATTTATATTACTTAGAAAAATGACTAAGATAAAAAATACCATAAGCAAAATTTAAAGAAATAAGAAGTGGAAGGAAATATAAACATTTGTAGCTCTTACCATAGACTAAGAGACACATCAGTTAATAGGGAAATAGTTCTTGCAAAGCTAAGTGAAAAAGATATAAACTCAATGGAAAAAATGGGCAAAAGAAATCATTAATTCCCATATAAAGGAAAAACAAAAGGCTCTTAACATATGAAAGGTATTCTAACTACTCACCTTAAAACTATATTTAAAAACATGTTTCACTTTTCAGATTATCAAAACCCAAAAGTTTGTCAACACTCACTATTGGAAAGAATAAAGAGAAACAAGTACTCTCAGATATTGCTGGTGGAGATATAAATTTGCACAATTCCTCTGAAAGCTAATTTGGAAATATCTACCAAAATTACAAAGGCAAAAACACTCTGACTCAGAAATCACACTTCTGAGAATTTATCCTGCAGGCATTCTTCCTCATATATAAAAAGACCTATGTGGAAGGTTAAATTTTGTGGTAGTATATAGTAGCAGACAATCTAAAACAACCCAGATGCCAAACAATAGGAAACCGATTAAATAAATGGTGGTACATTCATACTAAGGAAACCATCGTAACATATTAAAAATATAATAATAATGAGAAAATTCTCTATGTAGTGGCATGAAAAAAATATCTAAGAAATGAAGTTAAATAAAAAAATTAAGATGCCAAATGATATATTTAGTATGCAAACTTTAATGTAAAAATGGAGAGACAATTTAAAATATACTTATAATTTATTTCGTTTACATTTTATAGATCCTGGAAGGATACACAAGCAATTAATGATAGGGAGAGATGGGGGGTAGACTAGGCAAATGAAGGTCAGTAGTGGGAGGGGGGCTTTCACCATATTAAAACACTAATTTATATTATATAATATTATCTATTTTAAACATGAGGAAATAGTTGCTAAGAGAGAGTACTTGCTTATGATAGAATACCTAGAAGTTGTTGGAGCCAAAATTTGAATTGAAAAAGAGAAAATGAGTTAAATAATGTGGCACATGATTATATATAATTTGTATGACTTTGAAATGCAGTATATTAGAATAACAGGACTATTTTGAATAGTGCTTCACTTTACCTTATAGTAACATGTAGAACTCTTTTCTTCATGTAATCCTTTTTGTTCAGATATTTCACTGGATCCTGTTTTTTCAGTGGTTCTTTCAAAGGAAGAACATGGGCTTCGGTGGAGGGGAAGAACAGTTTGGAAAGAGCATTGGCAATTCTCCATCCTATATATTTAGAGAAAGTTTCATCCCCTACATTTGATGAGACTTTTGTACTATAATTAGTGAAGGGATCAGTTGGGTCATTTAATTCAGCCTGTTGAAAGAAAATAAAAAGGAATCAATTGAAATAGAATTAAATGAGAGGGAAAAATGATATATTTTTAAATAAAAGACAAATGTAGGTTCATTTTCTTTGACTAATGTTGCATTCTTACTAAATAAAAATAACCTTTATAAGAAAAAAAGCAGATTCCCAAAAGATTTTTAAAAATTGTTATTAATGAAATAAAAAATTAAGCATGAACAAAACCAGTTTTTAAATTTCAAAAATTTAATAATATAATTCCCTTTCTTTTTAAAGATTTATTTGTTTGTTTATTTGAGAGAGAGAGAGAGAGCACAAGTGGGAAGGGGGAGAGGGAGAGAGAATCCCAAGCAGCACAGAGCCCACAACAGGGCTTGATATCATGACTCCGAGATCACGACCTAAGCCGAAACCAAGAGGCAGACACTTAACCGACTGCACCACTCAGGTGCCCCTTAATGATATAATTTCTATTTTAAATTTGTATAGTTCCCATACATGAATTTCATATTTATAATACTTATTAAGAAATTAAGCCATCAGTTGAAGGAATGTACATGTTTTATTAAATCAGAATTTCATTTCTCTGTACATAATCTAAACTTTCTTTGAAACCAACAAAAAATCTAAACTTTCTTTTAACAAAATTTGTGTTAAGTAAAAAATGAAAAGAGCTTTGTATTTAGCTCACATTGAAGATGTTCTAGGATTTATATTTAAATTTAATTTAATATTTTCTAATCTTTTAAAAAAAGACCTAACAAAAAATTCCACAATACTTAAGCAATTTTTAGTCAAGAAAGAGCTATTTTCTGAAATTTCCTATTTATGTTCAATAATATCCATGACTGATTTTTAATTAAACCTCCTTTTGAAATGGCTAGAGGCATATTTTCTCTGGCTAGAATTGGTAATGATAAATGAAGATATAAGTTTCAAAATCTCATGTGTCACATTTTTTTTTAAATGTTCACAATATGTTCATGCTAGGAATTGTTTCATAAATAAATTGGATGCTGCCTCCTTGCATTAAAATTTTTACATTTTTTATTCAATATTACCCACCTTCAGGCAGTTTATTACCAGTCACTCAGGATTCATTTTATATGCCTTTTGACCATATGGTAGAAAATTAAGGAATAGAAAATGTTTTTCTGCATATGAACATCCAACTTAAACTCTTTAAGATGTCAAGATCAGATTTGGCTCAATCAAATTACTGTTTAAAGATTGACTATTGCATTTAGACAATTATAGTGGGAAAAAATGGGAGCAATCTCATAAAAACTGAAAAGCATAAAGGGTAAAGCAATGAAGAAAATAGCAAAAGGCAGTTAAGTAAATAGGGATTACTGTGAAAGCTCTGAGGGATGGGAAAGAGTAAAACGTAAAACCATGTATGTTTAAAGTATATAGTATAAACAAACAATTATGTCTATACTATTCCCAGTTGTTGCATATCTTGATTATTAACTAGGTTGAAATCATACAAAGAGCATTCCATTTGAAGTAAGAAATTAAACTGTGTCTAGGACACTTCGTATTTGTTGTGACTTTGAGGAAATTAGTTAATGTCTCAAAGCCTGCAGGTTCATCTGCTAAAAGGTAATTACAGTACCTATATTTTTCTAGCCATTTATTTTTATTTAGTTTGTGTTCAATACAAATCAATTCCATAGCCTGAGAAGTTACTATGAACAAAGGCATAAATACACAAATACAATATATAATCCAAAATAGGTGCACAACATTCACATATGAAACAAATGTAAGGTTCAATCACACACTCAGTAGCTTGAGATCTGTTGAATATGGTTGTTCCAGGGTAGATTTCTAAAGATTAAAAAAAAAAAATGACCTTAGTTATCAAGACTACTTGTGGGGACATTAGATACTGGAACATGTAAGCATCAGTGTGTGACCATGTGAACAAAAGACTTTAAGGAGTATCTATTTTTAAAAAGGTTTCTGTGCCTCGAGGCAGCTGTGAAAGATTTACTTTCCAGAATTCAGCACACTTTAGGCTTAGGACCAGGTTTTAATTATCTAAAAATATTGACTGATAACAGAAAGCATTCCAAATGAGGCTATTCTGATTCATAGAGTTTCTTCAAAAAGTATTTACAGAAAGAGTACAAAAATTCTGAATTTAAGTTTCCACTCTTCACTTCCCATACTTGATTTAGAGTTTAATTCACATATTTGCCTTTTTAATTTCAAGATGTGTCAACTTTACCTTCAAAACAGATCATTTTTTAAATTGTAAAAAGTATTCAACATATGCAGAAATAAAAAGCATTTTGAAATTAGTTGAAGTCAATGCACTTTTTGGAATCATTTTAGCTAAATGAATCTGGCACTTCTGTTGAATAAGAATAGGTGATAAGTATATAAGCAAAATTTACTCATTATGCTTGGATTTGGGGTAGACTCAGTCCATCACTGCCCTGGTACATGTCAATTACTATATAAAAAGTCAAATGCGATGTCAAATCCAAAGCCTCAAAAAAAAGAGTTCACGTCTCAAGAAACAGTGATAGTTAACAATATCTAGAGCACATTGGCCTTAAATTAGTACAGCTGAAACATTAAGGAATTACAGTAACACCCGGAAGTACCTTCTATGTACATATAAATAGAATCTTAGAAGCTTTTTGTATTACCTATCTTATGGCATTAATGAACCAATTGAAAACTGAATCTCTTTTCCATATCTCACCCTTTGTCTCTAGATGAGATAAAATCTATTCTCATTTTTAAGGTAGGGTTTTATGTGTCTTGTACTTCTTAAACCACATTTAAGAAAATTCATCTCTTCACGAATTTTGGATGTTGTTTCCCTTCATCTTGTACTTGAAACTCCAGCAGATTTAATATTGGGATTCATTATCTAGTCAAATCCTTCATATGCTCTCCAAACCATTTAATTTTAGGATCCTCAACATTTTCTGTGTCGATAAAATAAGGTATGGAATTAACAGATTCAATGAAGACCTGTTTCTTCCTTGTCACAATGGATATCTACACACCATCAGGATTGGATTTAGAAAATGGGGAAGTACAGGAGACCCCCCCTCCTTATCCATGGTGATGTGGTTGCCTGAAACCATGATAATACTGAACCCTATATATGCTTTTCCTTATACAGACATATGATAGGGTTTAATTGTATAAATTAGGCACAGTAAGAGGTTAACAACCAAAATAAAATAGAACAATTATAACAATATTCCGTAATAAAAGGTAAGTGAATGTGGTCTTTGTCTCTCAAAATATTGTCCTGTACTCACCCTTCTTGCAATGATGTGAGATGTTAAAACGCCTCTGTGGTAAGATGGGAGGTGAATGACGCATGCGTTGTGAGGTACCATTAAGCTAACTATTGACCTTCTGATGATTGATCATGAGCTTCATCTGCTTCCGGACCATGGGTGACCACGGGTAACTAAAACCTCTGAAAGCGAAACTGCTGATAAGGGAGGACTACTGTGCAGATGTTTCTTGGCTTGAGTTTCATAAGAGTAGAGATATAGAACAGAGAATGAGATCATGAAGAGACTAGCTGTTGACTGCAGAGCGTCACCACTTGTCTTGGTGGTGGAATTAGCTAGATTTGGGGCAGCTGAGGTATTCTGGAAGGAATTACTCGAAAGCATTACAACAGTTGCTTGATTTGAATAAATCTGCGTGGGTAGGAGCATTGCCAACAACAGCAGACCCTGTCTGACTCTGGCCACCAAAGCTTTGCCCAGGTTCCCCTTCTACTTGCGCCTCATGCTGCATACCTTGTCAGATACCAGGTGCATGGAGAACCTCCAGCTGGGGTGGGCGCAGGCAAGGTGGTTTACCAATACAGTTTATTCTGCTTACCTTCCCTGGCTCAATTTTTTTATAAGAAAAGGTACTTCAAAATCAATAATAATATGTAATATTATACAAATATATTACCATGAGCTCTTCCATTATAGGAATGATGGATGAGGGGCACCTAGGTGGCTCAGTCAGTTAAACATCTGCCTTCAGCTCAGGTCATGATCTCAGGGTCCCAGGATAAAGCCCCTGCGCCCTGCTCAGCGGGGAGTATGCTTCTCCCTCTCCCTCTGCCCTCCCCTCACGCCCATCCCCCGCTATTGCTCGCCGTCTCTCACTCAAATAAATAAAATCTTAAAAAAAAAAAAAGAGCGATGGATCAATAAATGTGTGAGTAAATGAATGAACCAACAAAAATAATTTTTGGTAAATTTCTGGTAAAATACATTGTTTCCAGACATAACATTACCCTGCATTACAGAATATTGATGCTGTTTTTATCATGACTCATTTGGTTACCCCTTGCTTTCTTCCTTCCCAGACCAGATAAGTTGTAGATCCAGATGCCAGTTCTTTCAAGAAGCTAAATGAAGGCATTTCTACATCTCTCATCATGGTTCACTGATCGAAAGCCCACATAAATTTCTCTTCCCTGTTGATGTTCAAGGCATTTGACAAACGGAAGTATAGTCTCAAATATCAGTCAAATGCATATTTACCTTATCTAGAAAAGTTTTGTTTGTTTGCTTTCCTGGAGGAAGTATCAGCAAATAATATGGGTTTTGCAATTAGATCTGAAATCAGTTCTGGCTTTTCCATTTATTAGTTGAGGATGCAAACTTTGAGAAAAGTTACCTCACTAGGCCTATGTTTTGTGTTTAGTTTAGTTCTGTCATGTTTTTCATTTGTGATATGGAGATAATAATAACCACTCTCAGAGTTTTGTAAGGGTTAACTTAGCAGGCAGTGAGAAGTTCAACAAGTATCCATCCATTTCTGTCAGGAATTCCCTAAGACAGAGCAGCTCACCCCAGAGAAGACCTGATACAACCTCTGCCAAGGTGAAAACAATTATGTTATATTGTCACTTTTACATTAACAAATTTGTGAAATAAAATCATGATTATTCTACCATAGTCATTTCTTTTTTAGAGTCTTCCTTCTCTTAAAGGAAGGAAGACTATTATTATTCTAATGTTATTCTAATTATTCTAATGTTATAATACAGAGACTTAAGTGCCAACTACACATAAATATATATCTATACTTCATGGAAGTAGACTAACACAAAATATTAATGAGCATTCCTTACAACAGATACCAAAATCATGAATTTACTACAACTTGGCCTACCAATAAACATGACCTCAAACTCCATTTTTAAACATTATTTATACATAATTTACATTTTTATCCTATATCCCTACTTTTTAGCAATGCCCAGGTAGGCTTTAAAATTCAGAATTTTCCTTACTGCATTATTGAAACTTGACATTTTTTACTAAGAAATGAATGGCAATTTCTGAATATTTATGTTAATTTTACTAATCTAATACTAAAGTAGGGAAGGTGGTGTTAAAAAATATTTCTCTACACACATATTCTAGCCACGGGTAGGGGCAGATGCCCACCCTTTTCTCTTTGTATTGGACACAATGGTGGTAAAAAAGAAAAACAGCATTCATGTAGGTTAGTAAGCAGATGGATAATCAGCACAAAGAGAAATTCTCCAAGGAATTATGATGTAGTAGCAATGCTAAATAAATAATAAGAGTCTCTCCAGAGTTTTTAATTTTCTGTCAATACTTAAGGATATGTAGCAAATACATCAACATGTAAGCTAGCTCACACTCTGACATGAGAGAATAAAAAAGAAATATGATGGTAGCCATTGCAGCAGAGTTTACAGCAAATTCTGTTTCTCTCATCTCTCTCTGTTGTATCTCCACTTCTCCTTAAGTAATCCTAGAGCTGGGAATATTTAACTTGTTTGCAGGAAAATATGACAATTTTATTATTTAAATTTCAAAATTTATACAGAAGTGAGTCATTGATAGTCCCAAAAGATTATTTCCTACAGGAGTTACAAAATCTCACAAGGGAGGACAGCATGAGAAACTCCTAACTGTTAAAATGTGGTCCTTAGATCATCATTATCCGTCATTAACCTGGGAGCATGTTATAAATGCAGAATTTCAGGTCCTAGTCCTATATGTCTTAAAGTCTAAGAAGAACAGATGTAGTAGATTAAGAAAAGGACTAAGATGGGAATATCCATCTTTCCAGTTGTGTGATCTTGCACAAGTTATTTAACCTCTCTGAGCATGTTTCCTTATTCCCAAAATGGGATGATAATAATACTGCCCTTTATCGTGTTATTATAAAGGTTAAACACAAAAATTGACTACATTTTCCAGCACAGTGTCTGATATACAAAAATTCTTCAATAAACATTAGTGCCTTGTTTATATTTAATTTTGGAGAGAGGACACAGCAGAGTGGAAATAGCAGAGCTTTTGGGTTAAGCTCACTCATCGATGCATCCACCACCAGCCACTTATTTTAATTGTGTTTAGACTCAGACACTCCCATCTGTGTGGGTGATGGTGGTTCTGGGAGAGTTATGGGGTATCGGTAAGTTAATATATGTAAGACACTTAGTTAATATATGTAAGACACAGGCTAACTGTAAGTTCTACAAATAGTTTTGTTCTCTTAAAACAGTATATCCTGTTACATTAGAATTCTACTGGTAAATGTTTAAAGAGACTGTACTCTTCCAAAAATACATCTCCCTTTCCACACTCAGAGTTTCCATTTATGTCAAAAGAGGAGCCATATGTGGAGGAGAAGTGAGGTAGGTATTGAGAAAATAGAGACTAATAGTGTTGTTTATTCTATTTTGCTGCTTTATAGAGTACATTAGGAGTATAAGAATATTATTATTATTATTTTTTAAAGATTTTATTTATTTATTTGAGAGAGAGCAAGCACATGAGAGGGGGGAGGGTCAGAGGGAGAAGCAGACTCCCCGCCGAGCAGGGAGCCCGATGCGGGACTCGATCCTGGGACTCCAGGATCATGACCTGAGCCGAAGGCAGTCGCTTAACCAACTGAGCCACCCAGGCGCCCGGAGTATAAGAATATTATTAAGAATAAAAATAAATTTTAGTTTAAAGATCTCACCATGAAACATTAACCAAAAAGCGTGTTACCTGATGAGTCAAAGGTACTCTGAATAAAGTCACATATTCATTTTGGCTGTACATATTTCCTTTTGATATTTTAGGTCATATACCAGATGGAAGAAAGCATTTATACATGATGACCTTTCCCAGATGTGCCAACATATGCTGCTGAATTGCCTATATAGAAGAGCCTTGCTCATTGCAAGTCTCCCTGGAAGTATTTCGAACAAAGCACATCAATTAACATTTGTTTATTATGCCACTATGAGTGTATGACAGTTTTTGATTTCTTTCCCAAATACTCAGGCAACAGTTGGGTTTATATTGAACTTGTCAATGAAGGGTTTATGTTTAAGGATCTATTTAGAATTGTTTTTCATTTCAAATATGCTATTAAATATTTCACCTCTCCTGTAACCTCCATTAAGCAGCAAATTTCATGAACAGATAGAACAAGAATTATAGATGACAGGATGCTATTATGGATTAAAAAAGCATGCAAGACATGAAAGTACATAATATAGTTAGTAAAAGGTTTACCAGTGATGCAGATAAATTGAGGTATTAAGTATAAAATTTTATTCATTAAATTCAATAGTTTATCATAGGAATTGCACATTTATTTTTAAAGTATAAAAAGAGAAATTTCTACTTAATTCCCTAAACATGGAGGTATGTTCAATCCATCAGAAACAAATCCTTCCCACTCTAAGGTACAATAGTTTATCATTAAGGCTTTGTTTCACTCTGTATAGGTAATATAATAATGACTTTACATGAGGAAAGCTTCTGGCAACAAGGTGTTAGGAGGGAAAGAATAAACAAAGGTTGTCCTATAAGCATTTGCATTAACTGAAATAAAGTAGAATACATATTTTATTTTAGATGGAAGCATCTGAGACACAAGCCTTCATAGGTGTTTTTTAGATGTTCTGTATTCTCATTGAGCAGTGAGGGAGCACCTAAAGACTGACGGAGTTTTTACCCCTTGTAGAAGAAAGCTGCTGCCCATTTTACCAGAGAACCTGTTGCCTAAAGAGGTATCACAGGCTAGTAATGTAAGTGGTTCAATGGAATCTGGGAATTAGTAAGCTATTAAGGAAAATTAAAAAATGTTTAGGAATAAATAACCTTTGTAGTTTTATTACTGTACATAAGTGTTGCCAATGTAGTGTCAAAAAAGAAAAGGAAACCTTGATTTTACCAAGCACATGTTCTGTAAAATTAAACACACTTCAAAGATAAGTTACATAGAAAGTGTTCAGACCATTCCAGACACGAAAGCATGATTTTAACAAAATCAAAATATTTGCTGTAACACATTACACCTATAGACCAAATGTGCTCCTTCTTTTGAAATCATTTTGCTTTTGTCTTATTCAGATATCTGAAGTTTAGTTGTTTAACTTATTCTACAGGTTAACTCCCGATTAACTCCCTTAAAAAGGCAGCTAATTTTAAAATCTGAAATAAATATGAATATTATTTTCCTCAGAGAAATTAAGCATGAAAGGTAATGAATATCAGCTGTGGAATTTAGGAAAGAAGATCACATAGGAATAACACAAGAACGGAGCAAGAGACCACAGAGAGAAAAACTTAGAACTGCGCAGGAGCTAATCACTTTGGTCATTTGAATAATTAGGTGTGGAGAACTTAAAGGAGTTAGATTAGCTATTATTATCCCTGAAACCTACTATAGACATGTTAATATGCCATTTAACACAACAAAAATACCAGCTAGGGCGCCTGGGTGGCTCAGAGTTAAGCGTCTGCCTTCGGCTCAGGTCATGATCCCAGGGTCCTGGGCTCGAGTCCCGCATCGGGCTCCCGGCTCAGCGGGGAGCCTGCTTCTCCCTCTGACCCTCTCCCCTCTCATGCTGTTTCTCTCTCGCTCGCTCTCTAAAAAATAAATAAAAAATCTTAAAAAAAAAAATACCAGCTAATAATAAACCTGAAAAAAACTTTTATGATCAAAGTCATAAATATGATGCAAGGAACACCACTGCCTGGAAGAATAAACAGAGCAATTGATTAGACGCTTAACTTTATGTCATATCTATACCAACACAGAATTCTTAGCCAATAAAACTACCCTTCAGAATTAAATTGAATAAAAACCTCTTCAAGTAAATGAAAATTGACAGAATTAGCCACCAGGAGATACTTACTAAAAGAATATGAAAGGGTTTTCTTTGAGCAGAAGAATAAGCCCATGCAGAAGGTCGGAGATTCAAGAAGGAAGAGTAAAGAAAAAAACATGCAAACATGTAGGTAAGTTTAAAGAATATTAAGTGTAAAAAATATTAATAATATATTGATATCTGTAAACACATACATACACAAACAACATCAATATACACACACAATTAAAATGTTCAACAGGAAGATTATGTAAGTAAAGAGAAATAAGTGGAGTTAAAATATTTTTTTTTAAGATTTATTTGTCAGAGAGAGAAAGAGCGTGCGCTGGCGCGCACAAGCTGGGGGAGGGGCAGGCAGAAGGAGAAGCAGGTTCCCCGCTGAGCAAGGAGTCAGATGCAAGACTAGATCCCAGGATCCTGGGATCATGACCTGAGCCAAAGGCGGACCTTAACCAACTGAGCCACCAAGGCGTCCTGAAGTTAAAATATTTTAAGACAGTTTAAGGCCTAGGAAAATATTAAATTTCTTTATATTAGACTTCAGTAACACAAGGATTCACTTTGTAACATCTTTGGTAACAAGTAAAAGGTGTAACCACCAGACAAATAAAGAGGATGGCATGAAATGGTATAATAAAAAATCTTCCCAAAAAAGGCACAAAATGAGATTTAAAAAAGGAAAGGACGTACAAATAGAATGGTAAATAACAATCTGTAGAAATAAACACATATATTGTAATGATGTTACATGTAAATAGAATAAGCATTGAAATTTAAAGACCATAATCTTTAGGTTAAAAAAAAAATACTGCTTCTCCAAAGAGCTAAACATATAAGGATTCAGAGTTTGAAATAAAAAGATGGAAATAGATATGCAAACACTAATCAAAAGACCCCTCATAAAAGAAAGCTACTATGATTATACTCATAACCAAAAGGTACACTTATTATAAAGAAGAACATTTTATAATAATGAGGGCATCATCACTGAGCCCACTAGAATCGAACTAGAAATCAAAATCATAAACATAACAGCAAAACCTCCATATGTGTGGACATTAAGTCATGAACTTGAGTAGCTGTGGCTTAAAATAGAAATAATAGTAGAAATTAGAAACTTTTGAATTGAATGATAATTAAAATATTACTTATTACAACTTTTAGGATACATCTAAATTAATGTGTAGAGGGAAATTAATAGTATTAAAATCATATATTAGAAAAATGCTGCAAGTCAGTGACAAGGAGTACAGTTAAGTAATTTTGGAAAAGGAGCAACACATTAAATGCAAGGAAATTAGCAGAAGGAACTATAAATCTAATATCAGATATTAAAGAAATTAGAGAAAACAGATTATCAGTATCAACAGAATTAAGGTTTTTTAAAATTTTTTTAAAGATTGATTATTTATTTTAGAGAGTATGCACATGAAGGCAGGGAGGGGCAGAGGGAGAGAGAGAATCTCAAACTAACTCCATGCTGAGCGTGGAGCCTGATGCGGGGGCTCAGTCTCACCACCCTGAGATCATGACCCAGGCCAAAATCAAGAGTCAGATACTTAACTGACTGAGCCACCCAGGTGCCCCAAAAGTTGTTTTTTAAAAGACAAAGAAGTTGATTAAATCCTTAGCATGGTAGATTAAAAAGAGAACAAAAGCAAAAATCATAAGAGTCAGGAATGAAGGAGAGAATATCATGCCAGATCCTAAAGACATTTAGATATCATAGAAAGATATTGTGAGCAACTTCATAAGATATTGCAGATGAAATTCCTAGAAAAAAAAAAAACTGATGCAAGGAAATTTAAAGTCTAGGAAGGTATACAGCGGTAAAAGAATTCCACAAGGCACCTGGGTGGCTCAGTTGGTCAAGCACTGGACTCTTGATTTCAAGGTCATGAGATTGAGCCCCATATTGGGCTCCACACTGGGCATGGAGCCTGCTTAAGATTCTTTTTCTCCCTCTCCCTCTGTCCCTCCCCTGCTGCTTGCTTGCTCGCTCTCTCAAAAAAAAAAAAAAAGTCACAATTAAGACCTTTCCATAAGTATCCATGATAAATGGATTCATTTGTCAATACTACAGAATTTTTAAGGAAGAAATTATGACCATACTACAAAATTCTTCCACAGAATAAGGAAAAAAAGATAATCACTTCCCAATTCATTCCATAAATCCAGCATAACTTTGAGGCAAAACCTTGTAGAAAACATTATAAGAAAAAAAATATGGAGCAATTGCAAAATCTTAAGCAAAACATTATCAAAGCAAATATGACAATATTAAAAATGATATTATATCATCAAGTGTCTTCATTCCAGGAATGTAATGATTGTTCAACATTAGAAAAAGCAAACAGTGTAATATACCACAGTATCCATGGGCAAGTTACTTTACCTTTTAAAAAGTTTAAATGTCCTTATTTAAAATTTCAGCTTCCTCATCTATAAAATCAAGAGCATGAAAATACAAATAACATATGGTTTTCATGAGGATTAAATAATTAATGCAGGGGCACCTGGGTGGCTCAGTCGGTTAAGCGACTGCCTTCGGCTCAGGTCATGATCCCAGGGTCCTGGGATCGAGCCCCACATCAGGCTCCCTGCTCGACGGGAAGCCTGCTTCTCCCTCTCCCACTCCCCCTGCTTGTGTTCCCTCTCTTGCTGTCGCTCTCTCTGTGTCAAATAAACAAAATCTTTAAAAAAAATAATTAATGCAGGTAAAGTGATTAGCACATGGCACATAGTAAATGCTCAACAAATCTATTATTATCAGTGCCTTTTTAAAAATGATAAAAATGAAAGAAAGAAACAACTTTTATATTGAATAATTTAGCGGACTAAAATCTCACTTATGCAACTCTTTTACTATGCCAAAAAAAAAAATCACCCCAAAACTTAGAGGTTTAACACAACTATTTCTTCAGCCCACAGTTCCACAGGTCAACAATTTAAGGTGGACACAGCAGAATGGTTCCTCTGGTCTTAGCTGGGCTCATTCATGTGTCTATAGTCAGCTGTTCAGTCAGTTAGGAACTGGTTAGTCTTGGGGTGGAGGGGCAGTGGATCAACTAGGATGACTTGTCTCTGTGCCATGTTGTCTCTCATCTTCCAACTGGGTAACTTGGGTTTGTTCCCATGACAGTTACAGTGTTCAAAGAGAACAAGAAAGGGCAGTCCCCAATACATAAGCATTTTTAAAATCTCCATTTGGGAGCGCCTGAGTGGCTCATTGGGTTAAGTGTCTGACTTTGGCTCAGGTCATGCTACCAGGGTCCTGGGATGGAGCCCTGCATCTGGCTCCCCACTCATCAGGGAGTCTGCTTCTCCCTCTGCCCCTGCCCCTCCCCACTGGCTCACGCTCTCTCTCTCACACACACACTCTATCTCTCTAGCAAATAAATAAATAAAATCTTAAAAACAAATAAATAAATAATAAAAAAAGTAAAATCTCCGCTTGTATAACATTGGTATTGTCTCATTGTCCAAATCAAGTCATGTGGTCAAGCCAAGAATCTGAGTATAGAAGGAATCATGCCAAGGATGTGAATATAAGGAGTCTTGAATAAATTGGGGACAATTACTCTAATAATGTACCAAAATGCTAAGACAATAGTTCTTTATTTTAAAAAGATATGAGAAAGTATATACATGATTTTACCCACCCACAAATTACCCACTTATTTAAAATTCAGTAAGAAAAATTTTCTCCCAAAACTAATTGTTTTACTCAGTATTTCTATTTTTAGGAAACCATCTCTAAGTTTCTAAGACATTAGCTTGGTAACCCAAACATAACTTTCCAAATGTAATGCCTACTACTGCCCAATCCGAACCTTTTTCTTCAACTAGGCAAGTAAACCAATGGCTTTTTCTTACAGTGTTCTTATTTCTGCTAGGCTCACACATTTCCTTATCTAAGAGACACACTCCTTGACCCTGCTCCCTTGAGTCATTTAGCATAACTCATCATTTAAGTTTCTAGCTCAAGTACTACTTAAAGATGACAACAATGTATTCCTCATTAATATAAGGAAAAAGTTAGAAACCAGACATTTATCTGAACTCCCATTGTGTGCCAGAACTTTGATGGGACTAGCCGTATATATAATATTCCATCTTCTTTCTTAAAAAAAGATTTTATTTGAGAGAGAGAGAACATGTGCGTGCACGCATGCAAGGGACGGGAAGACAGGGGACGGAGGGTGGAGGGAGAGGGAACACCGAGTAGGGACCCTGACCATGCAGGGCTGCAACCCAGGACCCTGAGATCATGACCTGAGCTGAAGGCAGACACTTAATTGACTGAGCCACCCAGGCGTCCCTATAATATTCCATCTTCGAATCTTCAGTCTTCTGAATGAAACAATAAAAATTACTCTGTAAAGGTCATTTTTTGGATTTCTTTGTGTTTTCCATAGAATTTAGCATGGCAAAATAGATTTAGGACCAAAAATATACATATTTATTTCATATTTTCTACTGAATTTGGTGAAAATTTTTATATAATTTCTTAGTGTATATACTTGTAGTTTCCTAATATTAAATAAGGGAATTCAAACTAAATAAGTGATATTTCAAAGTCACTGGCTAGGCATTCTATCATTTATATCCATAAATCATATATTTTGTTATTTAATAATCCAAATGTCTCTATCTCTACTTAACTTTTAGATAATATAGATCTAGAGTGAATTGTATCTTTTAGTTAATCTATCTAATGCAAATAAATATGTCTTATATTAAATATGTACTATAACTTAATATAACTGCCTTTAGAAATTTCTAGTTTAGGGGCACCTGGGTGGCTCAGTCAGTTAAGCGTCTGCCTTTGGCTCAGGTCATAATCCTGGGATGGAGAGCCTCATCAGGCTCCCTGCTCAGTGGGGGTCTGCTTCTCCCTCTCCCTCTGCCCCTCCCCCCCCTCGCACGTGCTCTCTCTCTCTCTAAAATAAATCAATAAAAAATCTTTAAAAACAAAAAATAAATTTATAGTTTAGATTTTTCTCTGAGGAAAACTTGCCTTCCCACACATTTACTATTTAAAATGAATGAAAGCATCCTTTAGAAGTCTTTTCACTAAGCATCAAAAACTAATTAGCACATCTAGTTATACTTTTGTTTATTCTTTTATTCTCAGAGCTGACTGCTTCAGTAATAGGTGTTTCCTTGGACCTAGCAACTTAAAAATATTTGCTATGTCTGATTAACTGACTTACGAATTTCAAATGTAATCATCTATAGTTATTTGCTAAAATTCTGAAGAAAGAAGATTATCCCATACCAAATGATTGGCCCTGAAAACAGGCACATGAATAGGATTCTAATTATAGAAATGACAAATTTGAGTTGGCTTATTTATTTGGTGACAGTATACAATAACCATTTGAGATGTGAAGTGGCATATAAAAATGCAAAACCAGAGAATAATATGAATAATTGAAAATTCATGGAAAATGAAAAAACAAAGAGAATATAATAAGACTGGGTGCGATGAATACATATCATCCTCTATTTCTATTTAGAAACTAGCCAAAATTTGACTCGCATTTTTTTAAAACTTTATTGAGCAGCTTACACAAAATAAAAGTAAGGTTGAGAGAGCACATGAAATTAAGGATTTATTTCTTAAATACCAACAAAGGGGATACCAGGTGATATAGTGGTCATCACTGTAATAGATACAATGGTAATTATTTTTTTTCTTTTTCTTTCTATGTTCTGTCCACAACTAAGAATAAAACTGAAGCATGGTTGCATAAAAGCAAGCCCATGTAATCTAAAACAATGTAGTTCAAGTGGACAGCTCTTGATTGTCTTCTCTATAAAAAGATATCAGAAGTCTAGAGAAAAGGAATGCATGTTTTTAGATAGTCCTCTATAAAAATTATTACTCCAAGTCAGATTTATGATTGAAAAACAAGGAGTTTAAGGTTTTGTTTCCTACTAAGAATCTGGAGTGTAGATGCTCTGTGTTGCAATAATGGCCTGCCCATATGCTTTGACAATCCATTAGGCAGAGTGAATTCATTATTTGCTCTTCTTACTTGTTAACATTAATTCACATCCCTAATTATTATTAGAAAACAGGATATTAAGAGTGTTAGGATAATTGCACTTGTGAAAGCAAGAAAAAGCCAGAAACTTCAGTGACAGGGAAAAAAGTGTACTTTAGTATAACAAACAAATTAACCTAGCTCAAAATAAGACATAGAAAAGAAAAAAAAAAACTGGTGAGAGTTTAAAAATATCATAGGATACCATATGGATAAAGCATTCTGGAAAATCACATTTGCATTTCATGAAGAATGGATAGCTAATTTCATAATGATTTTCTTTGAATGTGAAGAAAAAAATATGTAGTCATTCAGCTAGAACTAGAAAAACCAAGAACTTGTAAAATACATATTTAACTTTAAAGAAAAAGAGTAGTGTTAGTGAATCCAGATTTGCAATTTGTATTATCAAATGCTGGAAGGAAAAACTTAAAAGCAAGATAAATAAATAATTCATTATCCAAATTGAGACACGTTTGAGAGTGAATAAATTCACTACTAATAAGAAAGCTGGAAAATTTAGGCATAGACCCAGGCTAACCTGGGCAAACTGGAATGCGTGGTTAGCATACTTAAAATGTCTCTCAGGCACAAACCCAAAGCAGAAAAATTATTCTTCCCCAAAATCACCTCCTCTCTTCAAGCTTCTTAGTCAGAAGAGTGCCAATCCTCTTATCTTTAACTAAACGGAGATCAGTATTAAATTTTAAAAAACAGTGTTCTCAGCTGTGAGTCACTGACACTCACTGAATATGGACATTCCCTTTTCCTTAAAGAGAAAGGACAAACACTTCCTGACGATAGAAGTACCAATTTATTGTCTTGGCTTTTATCTTACCTGAGCTATATATATGCCATTATGGATTCGCCCATCTTTCTCATGATCCTTTGTTTTCCATAATATTTGCCATATTTTGTTTCTAACTCCATCTTGCTCATCATCTCCCCGAAGTTCCCATGACATTTTCACCAGGTTATACATTAAACCATAGTATCCAATCCATATCACTTGATCACCTGTTGGAAAAGATATATTCTTTGGGAAAACATGGTTTTATTCATCTTAGAAAAGCACAGTTTTGTGAAAAAGAAAAAACTTTATTTTGCTAATATTTTAAAGCCTGAAATTCTGAGCTTTGGAATTTGTTTTACTCTTCACAGCTCTTACTCCTTTAATTTTAAAAGATCATAGATTATTTTAAAATTTCCAGCCATAAGAAAAGATCTGCACCTAACTAATATCATACCTCATAAATTTAAAGTTGGCAGGTAAACCAGGAACTATGTATTAAAAAAAAAAAAAGTTTGGGATTCAAGGAAAGAGGCATTTGTTCAAGGTAATAGGAACACTTAGACCACCATGGTGAATTTTTATAATGAACTAGAGAACAGGAGAAAAATCACTGCCTTTTATAAAAATGACCAAGCTCTATGAAACATGGCATTTGAACCAAGAAGAAAGCCTTGAAAATAATGTGAAAAGCAGATGAAAATTGCTGATATAATTATAGACTGGAAGATTTTTTTTTTTTAATAATAGAGACATAAATCAACTGAAATAGAGGAAAGGGAACAATGAATCCAGAAGAGATTTTTTTAAAGTCTAAGACACTCTTCCTTCTAAGACTTATCTACCAATTAATAATTTATATAAATTATCAAGGTCCACTTTTAAGATATACTTCTCCCATACAGAAAGGAGAAAGAAGTTTCTCTTTATTCTTTACCTTAATTACTTCTTATTTCTTACCTAGGTGGTATATTGCTATGAAATACTACTCAGAAGAAGAGAATTCTTTTTTTTTTAAGACTTTATTTATTTATTTGAGAGAGAAGAGTGAGAGCACAAGGGAGGGAAAGGGGGTCCCGCTGAGCAGGGAGCCCCGACGCAGGGTTCCATCCCAGGACCCTGGGTTCATGACCTGAGCCAAAGGCAGCTGCTTAATCCACTGAGCCACCCAGGTACCCCCAGGAGAAGAGAATTCTAATTTAGTTAGTGATGGGATAAATTTGGAGAATAAAATAATACAGCAAGTCCCAAAGGGTATATGAACTAAAGTTAGCCAAAGAGCAACATGAGAGTACCAAGTATATGTGAAGCAGGTAAGAAAAACACGAGGAAGAGAAGGTTCAGGAAGGGAGATGGAAGGGTTTCAGAGTCAATTAAATTCTGTATTGTACTGTCCCCTAAATCCTGATGATAGTCTGTATGACACTGGAACTCATCAGTGCTCGTCTTGAATAAGGATAGAGGTACAATATGAAGAAGTCAAAATCCTTAACTTTTCCTAATTCAATATAGATTTTTATAATCCAGACTAGTAATAATAATAATTACTATTATAACTAGAAAACTTGGGCATTTCTACTACTATGTGCCCTTATTCTAGTCCTCACTACAATCCTGCTATGAAGACCATATTAATCTTAGCATAATAGAAGGAACATATGACCTTCAAATTGGTTGAAAGTCCCCTAGCATTACACAGCTGATGAGTGACAGAGCCAGGTGAGGGTGAGTCTAATCTTATCCCAGGCAGCACGGCCTTTCCAATTCAGACAAGTGCTTTGCCTTCCTTCTATTCCAAGGGAAGAGACTAGAAGGTAGAAAGAGGAGGCAGAAGTGAAAGTATGTACACATCTTAAAAGTGGGAGGAGGATGGCAAATGTCCAGCTTCCAAACTTAAGGCATCTTTCATCATTTGTAGTGATACTTTGAAAGAGATAGTATAAACCATAAATACAAGGCTACAGTTAAGCAGCCAATTCTTTTGAAAATGTAATTTTCCCCCACAAAAATTTTACAAGTTAAAATTAGCATGCTGCAATATTTGACATTATATGTATGAATTGATGTCAGCAAGATGATAGAATAGGAAGACCCCAACCCTCGTCCCACACAGAAATAATTTGGCAGCCATCCATAAATAAAAGTGCCTTTTTCAGGGCCTTGGGAATGAAGTAAGAGGTTATGAAACCCCACTGGAACCCAGGACTGAGCAGGCAGTCCCAGACCCAGGTGGCATATCTGTTGGCACTTATGTGGTACCAGCCGTGGACTTGGAAGCATCCTTGCCCCACTGTGAACTCAGCTCCAGCCCTGGTTATCCAGTCTTATCCACTAAAGGACCCAGGGGGAATCCATGCCTGCTGGTGCCCTTAGTAACAGGCTCACAGCCTGTGGGCCCTGAAACAGCTCTGTGACCTGGCTCCAGCTTCACTCTCCCATGGTCCAGAGGCAACTCTTCCCACCCATGGATCTGGCAGGAGTGTGCTCAGGGAAGTGGCGGGGGCCACATCCACTTGCACCCCACATAACAGACCTAGTATCTGTAGATGCAGAGGTGGTTCCATAACTAGGCTTCTGCCCTGCTCACCCATGGTCCTGGAGGTAGTCCCATCTGCTTTGGGATGTGTGACAGAAACTGCCTACTCATTCCTTTGGCAACAGGCCTATTGACTCCCAGTAGAGAGGTAGCTATAAGAAAAGAGAAGGTGGAGGATGATAGTGAGGATCTCAAACTGAGCTGAGGTAAAGAGTTCATATTAGAAATGGATAAGGGGCTGGGGCGCCTGGGTGGCTCAGTCGTTAAGCGTCTGCCTTTGGCTCAAGTCATAATCCCAGGGTCCTGGGATCAAGCCCCACATCGGGCTCCCTGCTCAGCGGGGAGCCTGCTTCTCCCTCTCCCACTCCCCCTGCTTGTGTTCCCTCTCTCACTGTGTCTCTGTCAAATAAATAAATAAAATCTTTTAAAAAAAGAAATGGATAAGGGGCTCCTGGCTGGTGGCTCAGTTTGTAGAGCATGCAACTCTTGATCTCAGGGTTATGAATTAGAGCCCCAAGTTGGGGATAGAATCTACTTTTTAAAAATGGATAAGGTAAAATAACTAAAGATAAATGGGGTCATATTAAGTGGTAGATATTTGAGCAAAAGAGTAGTGTTCTATATGTTCAATGAAATGGTATGTCTATTCAAACAATAAACTGGGAAACCAACGTGGGAATTTTATGAGGTAATCTAGGTCTTTACTGTGATGAGCAGTAGGACCTTGGAGAGTAAAGGACAAACAAGACATTGTGGAGATCTAATAATACTAATTAGCTACAGAGGAGGAGGAAGGCATGAAGTGGAAAGGAATAGTACATTTTTAAGCTAAGGAACTTGAAACAATAATGAAATCACTTGCAGAAAAGACATTATTGTAGAAGAACCAGTTAGGGGAGAAAGGAGATAAAATAATATTTGGAAAATGTGGCATGGTCGGGGGTGAGGAGTATCTAATTTTCAGAGGCCTATAACTTGTAAAAATATAGCTAAAATTTAAGTGAAATAGCAAAAGTGAAATTATGGATCTGTGAGTCTATCAGAAAAATAAGGCTTGAACTTAATATGAATAACAAAACAATTATGAGTTTTAAATTAATAGTTCTGGAATTGTGAACCTCAAAAATTAAAAAAGGCAGCTTTGAATAAAAATATGATAAATAAAACATACTGTGAATTTTAACCTATTTATATATTTGTTGATAGACTCCCAAACTCTTTACATTAATAAGAAGGATTGATTAAAGTACATATAAGCCACCTTCATATATTTTAAATTATTGGTTATTAAGGAATAAATATTTTATGTCTATAATAGTTGAATCATTGAATTGAATATGGTTTGTTTTTAGAATCTACAAGACCAGTGATTAGTCCATAAAATATATTCTGGTAACTGAGTTCTCAAAACTCACCAAACTTTTAAAATGCCATCGGTAATTTTTAAAGTGAGCTGTTCACCTATTGATTACAGTGAAATATTGCTTACAAATAATATTTGTGGGGAAAATCTATTGTATCCAATTGATTGACAGTTAATGAAAAAAACTTACAAAGACAGATGGGATGTGTTACAACGGTCATAAAAGGCAGAATGCAGTCTAATATGCATGTCTAGACATTTGCTAAGAAGCATACCTGCTATGAAACTCCTCATCCAGGGACCAAGCTGAAGAATAAGGTACCTTTTTGTTCTGCTTTGAGTGACCCTGTGGCAGCTATCAAAAATGTTACTTTAAATATACTCAGAGAAAATGTGTCTGTCTACAGCTAAGCAGGCAGTATCCTAGGAAATAACAAAGGTGAACCGAAACAAAATTCTTAATAAATCTTGAAAACTTATTAAGAAACTATACTGTTTGAAAGGCCGTATCATGATCCTTTCTTTGTAGCAATGCTTTGTTTTAGTGTCTGAACTCCATGGAAGCCTTTAATTGCCAGCCTAGATATTTAGATTTCACAAATTCAGTGAATGTGTAATATGAGTGTTTCTACTCATATGAATGAGTATAAATGAATTTACACAATTTACAATTGTGACAAATATAACTTGGCAGAATCAAATGTACCACTAAAAGGTAACCTGACTGTGAGATGTAGTTTAAAACATGGTCTTTGTAAAATGCCACATAAAGGAAAGGAACTAGATCAATGCCAAGAAACCAATGGACAAGAACCAGTCAGCAAGCCAGGCATTTAACAAATATTTACTGAGTCAATGCTATGTGCCAACGGCTGTTCTAACGCGCCAAAGAAAAAGACAATGTTACTCTCTCGGGACACGTAATTCTAGTAGAGGAAGACAGATACTAAAAAAGTAAACAGAACAGTATCAGTTCATAATGAGTGTTAGGAAAACGACAGAAGGCAGTAATGTGTTCAACAATGACTAGAGAAGAAAGTCACATAGACACAATGAGAGAAAGACCACTATGAAGACATAGTATTCAAGATAAGATATGATGGATTTTTAAAAAGTTAACCATCCAAGAAGCTGGGGGAATTGCTGCATCTGTGAGTGCAGAGGCCCACTCTGAATTATCATGGCCAATTTGTAGGCCATTGAAAGGAGTTTGGAATTTATTCTTAGCGTAATGAAAAGTTAACAGAGCATTTTAAACAAGGAAAGGAACTGACCTGCTTTATGTTTTAAAAATCTTTTTGGCTTCTTGATGGAAAATGGATTCTAGGGAGTATAAGGGAAAGGGAGACTTTCAGTTTTTGCAGTAGTCTAGAAGCAAAGTGATGATTATATAGACTCGGGAGTTGTAAAGAATTAACAATGTCCAAAGAGAGGGCTGGCCTTTGCCCTTGCCTTCTGGGAGGTGACTCTTAGGCATTAGAATGTCCTGTCTGATAAGAATGTCTTTGTTTACCTGGTAGCCTTAGGCATCAATTTGGCCACTGGAAGGACCAGAGACTGAGGTCAGCTATGTGTATGTGACTGAACCCCAATAAAAATTCTGAGTACCAAAGCTTGGTGATCTTCCATAGTTGACAATACTCTATGCAAAGTGTCATACATCATTGCTAGGAGAAGTAAATGCTCTCTGCACAACTCCACTGGGAAAGGACAATGGATAGCTCTGTACAACTGTCCTGGACTCTGCTTTATGTACTTTTCCTTGGCTAATTTTAATCTTTATCCTTTTACTATAATAAACCATAACCATGAGTAAAACGTCTTTGCTGAGTTCTGTTCTTCTAACAAATTAGCAAACCTGAGGGTTGTCTTGGGGATGTTCAAACTTATAGGTGATTTCAGAAGTGAGAGTAGTCTTGGGGACCCTTGAACTTCATAAGAGATAGTGACAGAGATATGGGGGTATATTTTGGATGACTAGTAGAATAAATAGGAATTCTAGGGTACTCCTTATTTTCAGAATGTTATACTATAGTGATAATAATTATCTATATCTATATACACATTAAATATTGATAGTTATTTTGTATATATCATCATATTTGATCATTACACATATTACACAAATACCCAACAGAATAAACCAAAGAGAACCAAAGTATTACTAATTTACTCAGTGTTTTTTGCAGGTAATATAGAAAACAAAAAGCAAAAAGCAAAAGTCAGCTGATTCCTATATTGGCATGGAGCAGTAACTGAAACATGATGGCAAGTTGGATGCTGCCGTTAATACAGAAATTCAAGGAACTGTGGGATGCCTGGGTGACTCAGTTGGTTAAGCGTCTGCCTTTGGCTGCGGTCATGATCTCAGGGTCCTGGGATCAAGTCCCACATCAGGCTCCTTACTCAGTGGGGAGCCTGCTTCTCCCTCTGCCTGCCACTCCCCCTGCATGTGCGCTCTCAATGTCTCTCTCTCTGACAAATAAAATTTAAAAAAAAAATTTAAGGAACTGAGTAGAACTTGCTTGCTTAACTTTTATGATATCTTTTGCCATAGTCGAGTATGGCAATCTGTTGATTAAAAATAATTATCTTCTGGAATTATAACTGGGAACCAAAGAAGAAAGTGGTTCATTTGCTTTTCAAGAACAACTGTGATTCTTATAAATTAAAGAAATATCAGACTTCTGATTTTTGGAGTTATTTTAAGTTTCATTAAACTAAACAATACTACCATGATTTTGGACTATCTCTATGGAAATAGTTAATCCTCACAGGTTTTTGTATCCAAGAGGCAACAAAGAAAAAAGAAAAAGAATTAACAAAGATTCTTTTGGAAATTAAGAAAAAGGAACAATAACTTTACATTTATAAGCACAGTACATGCAAAATTTATTTTAAAATCCATAATCTTGAAGAAACTAAGATTCTAAAAGATGTAACAAGTTGCCTAACATCATCTAGAACATGACAACTGAGCTGAGACTCATCCCAAACCTCTGACACTCCAAATTTCTGACAAGTCTAGTCCAGTGCACATATATTCATCTACAACTGAGCCATTTTGGTGCTGTTTTCCCTCCTCTTCTTACTAAATTTCTCATCCTTCACCCTATTTGGAGGGGCTTCTATTGTTCCTTCCTGTAAGTAGCTACTTAGAAAGTCTTTAAAAATTAAAATAACTGTTGGGGTGCCTGGGTGGCTCAGTTGGTTAAGCATCTGACTTTGGCTCAGGTCATGATCTTGGGGTCTGGGGACAAAGCCCTGCAAGGGGCTCCATGTTGGGCTCTGCTCAGTGAGAGTCTGCTTGTCTCTCTCCCTCTTCCCTGCCCTTCTCATGCTCTCTCTCTTTCAAATAAATAGGTACAATCTTCTTAAAAAAATTAACTGTTCACTCAAAGCAGTATGAAATATCTGGATCAAACACAAGAATAATGTATTAGATTAGAGATTTCTGTACCCATCAACATATTATCAGGTTACTTTTAATAGATGTGAGGGGTAAAGGGGGTAAAGGGCAAAGTGACTCTAGGGTATTAGTATTCATTTCTGTACCAGATTAAATGACAAATTCAACTGGGAGGTTGCTGCCTATGTTCTCCTCTAGGATTTTGATGATTTCCTGTCTCACATTTAGGTCTTAAAACCATGTTGAATTTATTTATGTGTATAGTGTAAGAAAGTGGGCCAGTTTCATTCTTTTGCATGTAGCTGTCCAGTTTTCTCAACACCATTTGTTGAAGATCTGTCTTTTTCCACTGGATATTCTTTTCCTGGTTTGTCAAAGATTAGTTGACCATATAGTTGTGGGTCCATTTCTGGGTTTTTTATTCTGTCCCCTTGGTCTATGTGTCTGTTTTTGTGCCAGTACCATACTGTCTTGATGATTATAGCTTTGAAATATAGCTTGAAGTCCAGAACTGTGATGCCTCCAGCTTTGCTTTTCTTTTTCAAGATTGCTTTGTCTATTTGGGGTCTTTTTTGGTTCCACAAAAATTTTAAGATTTTGTGAAAAATACTGGTGGTATTTTGGTAGGGATTTATTAAATGTGTAGATTGCTTTGGGAAGTATGGACATTTAACAATATTTGTTCTTCCAAGCCATGAGCATGGGATGTTTTTCCATTTCTTTGTGTCGTCTTCAAATTCTTTCATAAGTGTTCTATAGTTTTCAGAGTATAAATCTTTTACCTCTTTGGTTAGGTTTATTCCTAGGTATCTTATGGTTTTTGGTGCAATTATAAATGGGATCAATTCTTGATTTCTCTTTCTCTTTCTGCTTCATTAATGGTGTAAAGAAATGCCAGATTTCTGTACATTGATTTTGTATCCTGCAACTTTACTAAATTCGTGTATCAGTTCTAGCAATTTTTTGGAGGAGTCTTTCAGGTTTTCTACATTGAATGTCATGTCATCTGTAATAGTGAAAGTTTGACTTCTTCCTTGCCAATTTGGATGCCTTTTATTTCTTTTTGTTGTCTGACTGCTGTGGCTAGGACTTCCAGCACTAAGTTGAATAACAGTGGTGAGAGTGGACATCCCTTTCTTGTTTCTGACCACAGAGGAAAAGCTCTCAGGTTTTCCCCATTGAGGATGATATTGGGTGTGGGTCTTTCATATATGGCCTTTATGATGTTGAGGTATGTTCCTTCAAACCTTATTTTGAGGGTTTTTATCAAGAATGAATGGTGTACTTTGTCAAATGTTTTTCTGCATCTATTGAGAAGATCATATGGTTCTTATCCTTTCTTTTATTAACATGGCATATCATGTTGGTTGACTTGCGAATATTGAACCACCCTCACAACCCAGGAATAAAGCCCACTTGATCATGGTGAATAATCCTTTTAATGTACTGTTGAATTTGATTTGCTAGTATTTTGTTGAGAATTTTTGCATACATGTTCATCAGGGATATTGACCTATAATTCTCTTTTTTTTTTAGGGTTTTTTTTTTTCTGGTTTTGGAATCAAGGTAATGCTGGCCTCATAGAATGAGTTTGGAAGTTTTCCTTCCATTTCTATTTTTTGGAACAGTTTGAGAACAATAGGTATTAACTTTTCTTTAAATGTTTGATAGAATTTCCCTGGGAATCCATCTGGCCCTGGACTTTTGTTCATTGAGAGATTTTTGATTACTGTTTCAGTTATGGGGCTGTTCAAATTTTATACTTCTTCCATTTCAGTTTTGGTAGTTTATATGTTTCAAGGAATTTATCCATTTCTTGCAGATTGCCCAATTTGTTGGCATATAATTCTTCATAATATTCTCTTATAATTGTTTATATATCTGTAGTGTTGGTTGTGATTTCTCCTCTCTCATCTGTTATTTTATTTATTTGGGTCCTTTCTCTTTTCTTTTTGATAAGTCTGCCTAGGGGATTATCAATTTTATATAAGAACCAGCTCCTGGTTTCATTGATCTGTTCTACTGCAGGGAGGGTTTGTTGTTTCTATATCATCTATTTCTGCTTTAATCTTTATTATTTCCCTTCTTCAGCCGGCTTTAGGCTTCATTTGTTATTTTTCTAGTTCCTTTAGGGGTAAGGTTAGGTTGTGTATTTGAGACTTTTCTTGCTTCTTGAGGTAGGCCTGTATTACCATGTACTTCCCTCTTATGACTGCTTTTGCTGCACCCAAAAGGTTTTGGACCATCGTGTTTTCATTATCATTTGTTTCCATGTATTTTTTAATTTCTTCTCTAATTTCCTGGTTGAACCATTCATTCTTTAGTAGCATGTATTTAACCTCCACGTATTTGTGGTCTTTCCAAATTTTTTTTTGTGGTTAACTTCAAGTTACATCGCACTGTGGTCTGAAAATACGCATGGTATGGTCTCAATCTTTTTGTACTTGTTGTGGCCTGATTTGTGACCCAGCATGTGATCTATCTGGACATGGTCCAAGGTGCACTCGCAAAGAATGTGTATTCTGCTGCTTTAGGATGAAATATTCTGAACGTATCAGTTAAGTCCATCTGGTCCAGTGTGTCATTCAAAGCCATGGTTTCCTTGTTGATTTTCTGCATAGATGATCTGTCCATTGCAGTAAGTGGGATGTTAAAACCCCCTACTATTACTGTATTATTATCAATGAGTTTCTTTATGTTTGTTATTAATTGATTTCTATATTTGGGTGCTCCCAAGTTGGGGCATACATATTTACAATTGTTAGATCTTCTTCTTGGATACACCCCTTTATTATGATATGGTGCCCTTCTTCATCTCTTGTGACAGTCTTTGGTTTAAAATCTAGTTTATATGATATAAGTATGGCTACTCTGGCTTTCTTTTGATGTTCATTAGCATGATAAATGGTTCCCCATCCCCTCACTTTCAATCTGCAGGTGTCTTTAGATCTAAAATGAGTCTCTTGTAGACAGCATATAGATGGGTCTTGTTTTTTTTTCATCCATTCTGATACCCTATGTCTTTTGATTGGAGCATTTACATTCAGAGTGATTATTGATAGATATGAATTTTGTGTCATTGTATTACTTGTAAAATCTGTGTTTCTGGGGATTTTCTCTGTTCCTTTCTAATCTTTGTTGCTTTTGATCTTTCTTTCCCACTCAAGGAGTCCCCTTTAATATTTCTTTCAGGATTGGTTTAGTGGTCACAAACTCCTTTAGTTTTTATTTGTCTGGGAACCTCTTTGTCTCTCCTTCTACTCTGAATGACAGCCTTGCTGGATAAAGTATTCTTGGCTGTATATTTTTCCCATTCAGTGGGTTGAATACATCATGCCACTCTCTTCTGGCCTGCCAAGTTCCTGTGGAGAGATCTGCTGCTATTCTTATTTGTCTTCCCTGGTAAGTTAGGGGTTTCTTTTCTCTTGCTCCTTTTAGGATTTTTTTCTGTATCTCTATATTTTGCAAATTTAAGAATGATATGTCTTGATGTTGGCCAGCTTTTGTTGATTTTGATGGGAGTTCCCTGTGTCTCTTGGATTTGGATGTCTGTTTCTTTCCCCAGACTAAGGAAGTTTTCAGCCATAATTTCTTCAAATAAACCTTCTGCCCCTTTTTCCCTCTCTTCTTCTGGGACTCCTATGATATGAATGTTATTATGCTTTATGGAGTCCCTGAGTTCCCTAAGTCTACATTCATGATCAAATATGTTCCTTTCCCTCTTCTTTTCAGCCTCATTATTTTCCATAATTTTATCTTCTATATCACTTATTCATTCCTCTACTTATTCCATCCTTGTGGCCATTACATCCAGTTGGTTTTGCATCTTGGTTATAGCATTTTTTATTTTGACCTGACTAGTTTTTATGTCTTTTAAAGAGACTCCCTGGTGCCTTCTATGCTTTTCTCCAGCCCAGCTAGTATCCTTATGATTGTTGGTTTAAATTCTGGATCAAGCATACGTATATGTGTTTCGAATAGATCCCTGGCCGTGACCTCTTCTTGGGATGAATTCCTCTGTCTTGGCATTTTGTCTAGGTCTCTGTCTTTTTCTGTGTGTTAGGAAAGCCTGTTATGTTTCCTGCTCCTGATTAATGGCTTTATGAGGAAGAAGTCACATATTGTCTAGGGCCTGGTGCTTTAGGAAGTGTCTCTGGTGTATGCTGTGTGTACTCTGCTGCTGTGTTTTGGCTGCTCTTTACCTCAGGTCAGAAACTCTGCAGAATTTCTCAAGCACACTTGTCCTAGAAAAGCTGCACCTATGGAGTGCAGAGGGGTGGGGCTTGGTGTAAGCATTTTATACCACTGTTGGTGCTGTGCTGCTTACTGAAGTTAGTTTATGCTGAGAGGCAGGTGAGAGAAATGGCACCCACAGGCTCCTTTGTACCAAAAGAGGCAATGCCACCTCTCTCAGATGCACTCCAAGAAGGGGGAATCATCTCTCCCAGTGCATTCCAGTGGATCCTTAGATCACATCATCTTCCCCCACCTCGAGCTATCTGCTCTCCTTCTCCACAGAAACAACTCAGCACCCACCAGCCTCCACACCTGCCATGCCATAAACCTCTAAAACTCCAGTCTTTTAGCCCTATGGTTGTAAAAAAAAAAAAAAAAATCATGAAAATCAGCCCCTCTCATTTTTCCAGTCAGTGGTTTTGGGGAAGTGTTTTCCTTGTGTGATCCCCTGTATGCTCCTCTCTCTTTCTCATCTCTTTCTGTGATCAGGACTCCCTCTCCTCAGTGGCACCCATGATCCACTTCTCCCCCAAATCACATCTCTGCACCTTCTACCTTCCATTATATGGCCTCTTTTCTCCCTCTAGTTGTGCAGTTGGTCCTCAGATCAATTTCTTAGGTATTCAGAATGATTTGATATTTATCTAGCTGAGTTCAAAGAGCCAGGCAAGCCTAGGGCCCCCTACTACTCCACCATCTTAGTTCATCTGCTTTACATCCAAAACATTCTTGACATTAATGGAAAGCCAGAGATGCTTAGCAATGATTCTGTTAAAGATGGAGCACAGCTACAGAAAACAGCACAGCAAGGAAAAACTTTCACATCCTATTGGTAGATTTTGTTAGCAAAATAATAAGTCATAAGCCACATAGACAAGGAGTAACATAAACTCCTCATAAATTTTTAGATTTAAATTTATCACTACCAAAGTCTGAGGCTCAGACCCATTAGGGTCAAGTCAAATGTTGTAACTTTCTCAAAAGAACACAGTAGTTGAGCAATGCTGAGCATTATTGTATTCCCAAAAGAAACAAAGAAAATAAGAACTTGGAAGATATAAAAGGACAAAACAATTTCAGTGGGGAAATTGTAAACTTATAAAAAGAGAAGTTGAAAGTATGGTATTAAACAAACGTAACTAAAGTAATTCAGTATTTAAAAAAGGCCACTCATCAGTTTTAAATGATAACAAGGACAGGGGTTATCAATTATTTTAGAGGATGAACATAATGGACCATCATATTTATTAAGAATATGTATATTATATATTCAAGTAAAAACAAAAGTAGCACAAAATTACCAGGTGAATATGAAAATAAAATAATATGTTTTAGCAGTATTTGACTAATGATGTGACACAAACTAATTTTTCACTTTCATAAGTATCAACTAAATGCAAAACGCTTCTGACATTGGATATGTTATCAAACAAGATAGTAAACTCCAAATGAGTAAACACTTTGGCTATTCCAACTGCTAACACTATCACTATTAAAACTTATACACAATAAAATACATTACTAAGTTGTGTTAGTATGTTGAGCTGATGGCATAAACTTACCATCTTTTCTGATTTTTATTTATTTATTTATTTTTAAAGACTTTATTTACTTATTTGAGAGACAGCATGAGAGAGAGCACAAGTGGGTGGAAGGGCAAAGGGAGGAGCAGACTACCTGCTGAGGGGGGAGCCCAATGCAGGGCTCAATCCTGGGACCCTGAGATCATGACCTGAGCTGAAGGCAGATGCTTAACTGACTGATCCACCCAGGCACCCCCATCTTTTCTAATTTTTAAACAGTATAGGTAGTTGCTGACCTACCAGCCATACCTTGCCCCTTCCTTAAAAATAGAATCCTATTCTGTACGCAGATAGTGGGAATGAATTCTCATGGGCCATCACAAATGCCTCTCTTCACCAGGCATTTACTTTTCCAGCCTTCCTTGTAACTAGTAGTGACCAGAGTACCCAGCCCTGTCAATTTCACACAAGGGACAGTCTTCTGGAGTGCTTCTGGGAAATCTTTTGTTTTATAATAAGGTGAATAGACTTTTTAGAAGAGAGCCTTCTCTTTCTTCTTGCCTTGCAATGCTATGTGAGTCTGTGATGTCTAGAGCTAAAAAGCTCTTTTAATAATGAGATAACAAGCATAGGAATAAAAATCCAACATCCCTGAGAAGTAGAGTAGTGTAAGTAGAGTAATGCAAAAATTGGATGGATGAAGAATGAATGAAATTATGAGATAAATGTTGTCCAGGCATCAGGCTATTAAAGAAATTACATCATATAATAGAATTTGTTAAGAGAATTAACTACCCACCAAACTAACCAGAAAATTTCTGCTCTTAGATGTGTCAATCAATAAGGTGTTTGAAGGAGGGATGAGTGAGATGAATAGATGCTAGCTCCAAATTTTGAGGTGAGAATAATAAAAAGAGACTTACTATTACTAAAGTTGGAGTGTGTTAAATGTCATTGGGTGGAGTGAAACAAAAAATAGCAATGGAATCCTTTCAAAAATGGAACTAGAGATGTCCTTCATAGTACTAAGGACTGTGTGGTAACTCTGGTGATCCCCAGGTCCTGAAACAGTAAATGTCAGCAGTGAAGACACCTTCTGGATCACTGCAAGGATGAAGGGTTTTCAAAGTTTGGAATCATGATTTACCTAATTTGGGAGATAATGATCCTCTAGGGTTTGAGAATAAAAATTAAAACCACTACAAGTACTTATTTTCATCTTGCAGCCTATTGAGTCAAAAAGAAATTTATTGAAATGCAGCTTCCTATTAGAATCTCTTTATACCCCTCCCACCCTGTGTTTGGCTTTGTACTAACATTCAGCAAGATACTTACTAATGGGGGCACCAGGGTAGCTCAGTTGGTTAAGCGTCTGCTTTCAGCTCAGGTCATGATCTCAGGGTCCTGGGATGGAGCCCCACATTGGGCTCCCTGCTCAGTGGGGAGCCTGCTTTTCCCTGTTCCCTCTGCCCCTCCCCCTGTTTGTGCTCTCTCTCTCTCTGTCATGCTCTCTCTCAAATAAATAAATAAAATCTTTTTTTAAAAAAAGATACTGATGGATAAGAGTGATACTGAAATTCCTTTTAAAAGATCATTTTTCTATATGCTTTTTACTGTGGTTTGTTGTTCAAGAATTGACTCCGTTTTTTGGGGCGCCTGGGTGGCTCAGTCATTAAGCATCTGCCTTCGGCTCAGGTCATGATCCCAGGGTGCTGGGATGGAGCCCCGCATCCAGCTCCCTGCTCGGCGGGAAGCCTGTTTCTCCCTCTCACACCCCCCTGCTTGTGTTTCCTCTCTCGCTATCTCTCTCTCTGTCAAATAAATAAATAAAATCTTAAAAAAGAATTTACTCAGTTTTCTTATTTCATGGTTTTCTTGTTAGTTTTCAGTGACTAAAATGCAGATTATTTGCTTTCCATGAACTTCATAATTTCTAGTAGAATATGACTGTCCAGTTTTTATGATTTCCTATTATTTTCAGCATATAATGTAATCTAATTGCATACACAAAATAATGGGTTTATTTGTACAGGAATACTTTTTTTTTTAAATAAAGATTTTATTTATTTATTTATTTGACAGAGAGAGATGCAGCGAGAGAGGGAACACAGGCATGGGGAGTGGGAGAGGGAGAAGCAGGCTTCCTGCTGAGCAGGGAGCCCAATGCGGGGCTCGATCCCAGGATCCCGGGATCATGACTTGAGCCCAATGCAGACGCTTAACGACTGAGCCACCCAGGCTCCCCCGTATAGGAATACTTTAAAATCAAGTTTAGCATATGCCCATATGGTAAAAGTACTTAATATTTTCAAAAACAGTCCTTATGAAATTAAGGTATCTTATATACTAGTGCATCTTGTACATCAAAAAATATGGCAAAAGGTGGATACCATATTCATAGATACAAATACAGATATATAGATATTTTATATTCCGTTATGAAAATCTATTAGTCCAGGTAGACGAATAGATTATTTTACTAGTATAATACAGAGAATTATTGTTGTTTGATGTTTAAGAAACTGCCCTTTTTCTAAGTTTTCTTGACTATATTCTTCCAGATCATCTATAGAATTAACCTGCCAATTTATACTCTTTTGACTATTCTAATGGAATTACATTTAATTTATAGATTAATTTAGGGAGAATCTACATCTTTACAATACCAAAGTTTATATTCATTTATTTCAAGTCTTCTTTTATGTCTTTAAAGTTTTATGGATTTTGTTCTTTATAGAGCACATTCCTTAGGATTTTGCTGTTTTTATGCTATTGGGTTTTTTTTTTTCTATTTAGTTTTTGCTGGTATATAGTAAAGTTATTGACAGTAATGTTTCGTGTAACTAGCCATTTTATTTAATTAGTGCTAATATTATTTTCATACTCTCAGCTATTCAAAATAGACATTCAGATCACCCATAAATGCTTTTCTAATATTATACCTGCTTTTTTCTTTTTGTCTTATATCAGCTAGGATATCCAGAATGTGGTAAAATATCAGCAATTAATGTAGAAATTCTGGATTTTACTTAACCTAAATGAGATTATTTTTAGTTTTTCATTCTTTTTTTTTTAAAGATTTTATTTATTTATTTGACAGAGATAGAGAGAGCACAAGTAGGCAGAGAGGCAGGCAGAGGGAGAGGGAGAAGCAGGCTCTCCGCCGAGCAAGGAGCCCGATGCAGGACTCGATCCCAGGACCCTGGGATCACAACCTGAGCTGAAGGCAGCCGCTTAACCAACTGAGCCACCCAGGAGCCCTCGTTTTTCATTCTTTAGGATGATGTTGATTTTAGTTTCTGATAAATCCTCAACAATTTAAGAAAGTACCCTTATATTTCTAGTTTTAATCCTATTTTATCTTCTTAAAAAATCAGGCATGTGTTTTTACCTTATCAATTCTATTTCGGCATCTATTAAGAGTAACTCCTTCCTTAGTTAAAAGAGATTTAAACTTTTTAATAATGATCTCTCCTTAGATTCCTAGAATGAACGGTATAAATATAGTATATTATTACTTTAACACACTGCTGAATTTGGTCTGTTAGTATTTTACTTAAGATTTGTACCTATACATGCATTCATAAGACAGAGTGGTCTATTCTTAATACTCTTGTCACCAAGTTTAGGAATAGAGAGACAACACATTTTGCTTTATAGAAATTATTCCCCAAATTTTTCCTAAATTATAATATTATATTATATATAATATATAAATAATTAATTTGCCCAACACATCATACACATAATGCTAGATATGTTTTGAGCATGTATGTACATGCAGGTATATAAAGATAACACTGACCTGTGGCAACAGGTCAAGAGCCCTTCTATATTATAATTGAAAGTAAAAGCTGTATAAAAAGTAAATATTCTTCTGTATTAATATACATTTTATTACTTTCCCTGAAAGCTAGTTGTGAGGATACCCAGAATAAATCATTTTTTTAAAGACAAGGTTTGGGACCAACAACCACTCTAATACATTCAAGAGGAAAAGATATTTTCACTATAATTCAAAAATAATTTTAATAATAACTTTAATTACTCTTCAACTCTACTTACAATTGTTTTTGCTAACTATAATTATTCTCAACACATTGAATGGTTTTTCTGTTATCTAAGAGGCTGGCAGATATTAAACTTAATTCAATACACATAAACTTGATAGAATGCTTACTGGATGTAAAGAACAATATTAATATGCAGGGTGGTTATGAGTTGCTATTATTTAAGGTACTTCAACCTACGAGGGAGATTTAGATTTTATGAGAACTAAAGCATATATAATTGTGAAGCCCTCTTTTTCAAAAACTATAAAAACTTCTTATTTTTTGCCAATTTAAAAAAAAAAGACATTTTTCTATGAAGAGATATTCCCAGTGTCCTTCCTAGGATTTTAGAAGTCTGAGAAAGAAAGAAAGAAAGAAAGAAAGAAAGAAAGAAAGAAAGAAAGAAAGAAAGGAAGAAAGGAAGGAAGGAGGGAAGGAAGGAAGGAAGGAAGGAAGGAAGAAAGAAAGAAAGAAAGAAAGAAAGAAAGAAAGAAAGAAAGAAAGAAAGAAAGAAAGAAGGAAAGAGTGTCCTATGTGGTGAAAGGCCCTGAAAATTAAATGTCATTAGTTTCTCTGTAAATAAACCTGTGCTTGTGGGGAAATTGAAGATTTTTCTACAGATAAGTTAATGACATTTTTGAAGTAGGAATCCATAATCATCACAACAAACCCTGCCTTCAGTGAACTAATAGAACTCATAATGTTCAAGATAAGAGTAGAATGTGTCTACTCAGCAAGTCTAGATATTCTGATGTCCAAATGAATTTTCCTCACATGCAAGTTTTATCAAGTGCTACCAAAAACATCAAATATTTAAAGAGAAATACAGATTCATCCTGAAATTCAGTGCATTTAGTATTGTATATTTCAAACTTTAGATTCCAAGACCAAGAATCCATTTCTTTTTTTTTTCTTTTTTTTTCCCCGCCCCAAGGACCCATTTCTGATTGGCTGGTTTCCATAATGGCTTCTTAACTTTTCATGTTTATTTAGCCCTCCCCATCCTTACTTCCCCCATCTGCATCTTCTTCCCTTCTCCAAATTCAGATTCAAATGAACGACAGATTGAGTCCTACTTTCCATAACCGTGTCGTACCCATGTTTATCCAAAGTTGTTTTTAAGTTCTTTGATGCTCCATGAGCCATTAATATAGAATGATGCACATAATGCACATTCACATTATAATGAGTAAACAAATGGACAACTCTTCTCTTATGAATTGAAAAGAACTTGTGCTAATTATTTTTGAAAAAAAAAAAAGAATGAGAATAAGTGGATAAGCAATGTATAAAGATGATGTTTAATAACCATTTTGAGGGATGCCTGGGTAGCTCAGTCAGCTAAGCGTCTGCCTTTGGCTCAGGTCATGATCCCAGGGTCCTGGGATTGAGTCCTGCATCAGGGACTTCTCCCCATTTCTCCCTCTGCCTGCCACTTCCCCCCCCCCCCGCTTGTGTTCTCTCTCTCTCTCTCTCTGAAAAATAAATAAAATCTTTTTTAAAAATAACCATTTTGAATTGAAAATGTCATCTCATCATATCTCAATACAGTATCCATTTCCTTTCCTTCATCCATTCATATATTCGACACTCTATTTATTGAGAGGTTACTCTGAATGAGGCAATGCATTAGGTAATGTAGGGTGAAGCAATAAAGGCTAAAACCTATTCCCCGACCTGAGAGAGAACAAAACTTGGTAAAATAAGCTTTGCACAGATTGTAAATTACTTCACAATATCCAGTCTCCCTTTCTTCCTTAGTAATATGAATCACTACTTTTAGCTCGGCTGATTGATACTCAGAAAACAAAATAAACTCTCCTTAAGTGTGGCCATATGATTACACTTAAGCCAATGAGTTTACAGCAATAATGCTATGTGGTACTTCCTATTAAGAAGACAGTAGAAAATGAATATTATTATTCTTCCCTTCTGCACCCTCAGAATAGCAAAAGAAAAACGAACCTGCCTCCCTGAGAACCTCTTAAGCCCTGACACCAACCTTAGACTGCCTATTTCTGGATTTACTTTATGTGGGAGAAAAATAAATTTTCATTTTATTTAATCTAATGTATTTTTTACTACAGGTAGCCAAATCTACTCCTAACTAACATAGAGAAATAAAATGATTATTAAAAATACAAGCTATAATTTGGTAAAATCCACTGGAGAGGTACAAAAGAAAGTTCAGAGAAACATGAGGTTACGTATATTAGTAAATTAGCTTTTCTGTTCCATATATTTATCTCATATGTTCCACAGCATGTAGCATATAGAAATATGAGAGGCAGAGAGAATAAATATCTAATATCCTTATTCAATTGGACTGGATTATCTATTTGTTCCTTAAGCCATATAATATTCTCTGTACTTCCATACAAATAAAAAGCATACATTTTATGTTGTCAGTATCATGACATCAACTGAATATTCTGCTAATTTTTTTCTGTCTCACAAGCCTGACAGAATTGATACTTTTTTCAGAGTAGGGTTTAATTAATTTTCAGTGAATGATATTTGGCTGCATTGAGTGACACATGTCACCTATATTAACAAGCTGAGAGATTATTTCAGATGCATAGGGTTTTTAGAGAAATTGTGAGGTCAATGATATCTCTTTTGAAAATTATGTTTTATTTAAAAGGATGACAGAAAGAAATAAAGAATGATATACCAAGCAAGATGAGTTACAGACCTACAAATAACTCCAAAAGAAAGCAGGGCATGTAGAACTTTGGATTAATGATTTCTGAATTCTTCTTCATTTTAAAAATACAACTGTGTTTTCTAAAAGATAATAGACTAAACCGAGAGATAGCATACCTGAGAATAGATCAAAGATAAATCTTCAAACATATCCTACATTGAGAAGTAAGAAATAATATAATTTATCCTGGAGTAAGTAAAAGATGATTATTACAAAAAGTTTTTTAAATAACTTTTTTATAATTGCTCATTTTTGCAATTTTATGTCTAACATAAAGCCAGTGGATGAAGAAAATGTGGTATACATCCACAATAGAGTACTGTTAAGCCTTAAAAATGAAGGAAATTCTGCCATATACAACAACATGGATGAACCTTGAGGACATCATGCTGAGGACGGTCATGGAAAAACCGACAAATGCTGCATGGTTTCACTTACATGAGATATCTAACGTGATCATATTCATAAAATCAAAGAGTATAATCAAAGAGTGTGGTTTCCAGAAAATGAGGGAAAGGAGAAATTCAAATTACTAATCAATGGACATAAAGTTTCAATCAAGCAAGATAAATAAGCTCTAGAAATCTATTATACAACACTGTACCCACTGTCAACAATAATGTATTGTACACTTAAACTTTTAAGAAGGTAGATTTCAAAAACTAATGATGTACTGTATGGTGACTAACATAACATAATAAAAGAAAGAAGGTAGATTTCATGTAAAGTACTCTTCCCAACAATAAAATAATTTTTAAAAAAGACAGATACATTTGGTTAACTTCCATATATATATAAAATACTCAGGGGTACTATACTTTCAGATTTGTCAACACAAAGAATTGTGAATTATGAGGACTGCCTGAATTCCATCACTAACATGTACATGGATTTTTAAAGGAGTTAAATATTTTCCACATATAATAAACACAATACTGTTACTGAATATTTTTCTGAATAACCTTCACCAAGATAAAAGGTATATTGAAGATTTAATAGAGTACCCTTAAACATTTCAATTGGTTTTAAGATTCCCATTAACTTGCGTTTCCTTTTTAAAAAGGAGTTATTGCTCTGTAATAATGTTTTTTCCTAAGTTAAAATGAATCAAAATGTAGCATACAAAGTTATTTTACAACTGTGATGTATATTTCATTCACTAAATCATTGCAGAACCAGTTTAAGAAAATAATTCTCAACAAAAGAATGAAAAAGGAAGAATGTCATATTTACTTTTCTCATTCAGAGACAACATTGAATGAAAAAATACTTGGGTCTCACATGTCTTCACATCATAACACTGGAATGAATTATTACCAATTCAACGTTAACAACATTACAACCTTCCAGCAATCTTAAGAAGCTAATCATAAACCATATTGAAAATCTGTTTTTCACATATTATGAAAAGTTAGCACAGGAGCTTGGCAGTAAGCAGAGATGGGAGATGAATGCAAAGTGAAGAGGTGGAGAAAGAGAACCAATGCAATTATCATCAAATATTTGAAGAGCTTGCATGTGGGAAATGGAATAGAGTTGTGTTTTTTTTTCTTATTATTACCTCTAGGAGGGAAAACTTAAACCAAAGTTAGAAAGATAGATTTCATTTTAATATAAGGAAGAATCTTTCACAGTGTTTAAAAGTGGGATGACCTGCTTTGGGAGATAGGGAGTTCTAATCTCTGTTGACTTTAAAACAGAATGTTACTGTGGACTATTTGCAAATGGGTCTACTAGAGATTTGTGCGTTGGATGAGGACAACATGAGCAACAAAATTTTTACTATTCTGTGATATATTTGGTTCTATCATTTATTATGTATTTCCTATACAAGACATACTGAATCAGTTTCTGTAGGTTTCTCACAGAATACACCATTTTCAAGTGTTAATTTCACAACACAGTTTCCAGATAATCAAGGCTTGATAAAAGCCTATCATTTTAACACTCTGAAATCAAAGTAGGAGCATAGAATATGGCATTTCAAATATAGTGTACAACACAAAGCTACGTTTCCCTCTTTGTAAAATTGTATATAAATCATCTGATATAAATACTCTCCGAATAGATGTATAAAGGTCTGCAACAACAAGTAAGAAAGGTATTTTCCTCTATGTTTTACCAGCTTGTTTAACAGTTAAATTTATAGGCTAGGTTTTCTCTAGGCTTAATAATACAGATTCCTACACTCCACTTTTCGGATTTTTGATCCAAAATTCCAGAACAAGGCCCAAGAATTTACATTAGAAATAAGGACCATGTACAAAGTCTATGAAAATACTTTTTACAAACAGTGCTATAGGATAATGACTGCCAGAATTCCTCAAAGTCATCTTTTTCACATTCTTCAAAATGCAAATGGATAATTTTTTAAAATTTTTCATTCAGTAGATCAATTAATTTAGTTAGTTCAGTATAGTGAGGTAGTTAGTATGGACTCTGAAGCCAGACTGCCTAGGTTAAGACTCAGATGTACTGCTTACTAACTATATTTCCTTGGACAAATAAACTCAGTGCGTCAGTTTTCTCATCTATAAAATGAGGACAGTATGAATATCTAGGTATAGTCTTGTTGTAATGATTAATGAATCAGCCTAGACTCATGCTTGACATATAGTAAGAGCTCAATAAATGTTAACTATTGTTATCCTTTATGACCCATCAAGGCAAAATATTTCTCAAAATTGGAATTCAACAGGGATCAAGCAAAAATTCTGTGTGTTTAAATAAATTAATTTTTATCATCTTCCCTCATGTTTTTCCAGCTCAAAATTGTCTCATCTAAAGACTATGCTGTCACTATATCATATGCCTGAAACTCATATAACACTGTGTTAACTAACTGGGATTAAAAACTTATAAATAAGTACATAAGTAAATAAATAAATGAAAATAAATACAAAATAGAGACTATGCTGTAAAAATCTGTGTTTCAAATAAGGATTTACTAGGCATTTGAGCATATTCAGACCTGCCTATATCACAACACTCTGGGGAGGTATATTAGTTTTCTTGGGCTGCCATAACAAAATATCATAGACTTAGAGTCTTAAACATAAGAAATTAATTTATTTTCTCATAGTTCTGGAGGCTAGGATTTCCAAGATCAAGGTGCCGACTGATTCTGTTTATGGTAAGGGCTCTTTTCTTGACTTTTAGATAGCTGCTTTCTCAGTGTCCTCAGATATTGGAGAAAGTGAGCTCTCTGGTGTCTTTTCTTATAAGGACACTAATTCAAACATATCAGGTCCTACCATCATAACTTCATCTCCAAATACAGTCACATTGTGGGTTATAGTTTTAACAAATGAACTTTGGGAGACACAGTTAAGTCCATAGTAGCAAATGTTAAATGTATAACTGGTATTTATAAGCATACATAGAAATTTCCATCCAATCAAAACCACTAAAAGGCAGCACTTCAGTCACTGGGCATAGACCTCACTCTAGAATTAATAAATATCTGACTCTATGAAAAATTTGTTTGACACAAAACCTCAGAATGAAAACAGAACATTCTAAGTAGTCATCCATTTTTCTAGATTCTTTAAGTTCTGCTCCCATATCAGATCAGATCACCAGGAAATTATCTCCATGGAAATCATTAGTTTCCTATAACATTGCCTTCACAAAACTATGATTTTAAGTGTTTTTTCATATTAAAGCCTTTATATAAATATGGTCCATAAGAACACTATTTGACTCATTCACAAGAGACTATATATTATATATACCATTTAAAAATATTTTTCACTGTCATTTATACCTTTATACATAAAGTAGGATTCTGAGGATATAAACTGAACATCTAATGTTCGGGGAAAAAATCCTTCCTCACTGATGTTTTCTCATTATAACAATATTAACAACCACATTAACAACCATAACATCTATTAACATTTATTGGACCTTTACTATGCACAAGGTACTATGCCAAGTATTTATATGTTTCCATATTTTTTTCTCACAAAAAGCCCTATGATATGAATAGCAGTCTTATCATAATTATCAGGTAAAGAAATCAGTCAGCAAAATTAAATAAATTGACCTAGGATTCCAAGATATAAATTGTAGAATTAAAGTACAAATCTGTGCGACTTAAGACTGGTTCTCTCACTCTAAAAATGTATTCACTTGAAAGATAAAATCATGCGAAAAAATCATTTTCAGTTAAATACAGAGGCAGCTCCAGGTTCTTTAAGTCACTTTCCAAAAAGACACACTTATCTTCCCCGGTAATCATGTTGACAACGCCTACACAGTATTATTTATGGCTTGTACAAGAAGTTTGATGTCATTGAAATCAGATTGACTTCTGATTGTGAAAGATGCAATTTTGATATGTGTATCCTCTATTGCAGATCAAATCTTTAAATATATTGCACAACCAGAAACATCTATTTTCTTGTCCACTTGGGTTGAGAAAACATGGACAAAATACTACATCTATAAGTAAGATACCTAGGAACAAATCTAAGCAACAAGGTGAAAGACCTGTACTCTGAAAACTATAAAACACTGATGAAAGAAATTGAAGACAACACAAAGAAATGGAAAGTGATTCCATGCTCATAGACTGGAAGAACAAATATCATTAAAATGTCTATACTACCCAAAGCAATCTACACATTTAATGCAATCCCTATTAAAATACCAACAGCATTTTTCACAGAGCTAGAACAAACAATCCTAAAATTTATACAGAACCACAAAAGACCGAATAGTCAAAGCAATCTTGAAAAAGAAAAGTAAAACTGAAGGCATCACAATTCCAGACTTCAAGTTATATTACAAAGCTATAGTTATCAAAACATTATGGTACTGGCACAAAAATAGACACATATATCAAGAGAAAAGAATAGAAAACCCAGAAATAAACCCACAATTATATGGTCAATCTTCAACAAAGCAGGAAAGACTATGCAAAGGGAAAAACACAATCTCTTCAACAAATGGTATTGGGAAAATGACACCTACATGCAAAAGAATGAACTGGACCACTTTCTTACACCACACACAAAAGTAAATTCAAAATGGATAAAAGACCTAAATGTGAGTCCTGAACCCATAAAAATCCTTGAAGAGAACATAGGCAGTAATGTCTCTGACATCAGCCATAGCAACATTTTTCTGAATATGTCTCTTGAGGCAAGGGAAATAAAAGCAAAAGTAAACTATTGGGACTATATCAAAATAAAAAGCTTTTGCACAGCAAAGAAAACAACCAACACAACTAAAAGGCCATCTATAGAATGGGAAAAGGTATTTGCAAAAGACATATCCGATAAAGAGCTAGTATCCAAAATATATAAAGAACTTATAGAACTCAACACCCAAAAAACAAATAATCCAATGAAAAAATGGGCAGAAGACATGAACAGATATTTCTCCAAAGAAGACATCCAGATGGCCAACAGACACATGAAAAGATGCTCAACATCAGTCATCATCAGGGAAATGCAAATCAAAACTACAATGAGATATCACCTCACACCTGTCAGAATGGGTAAAATAAAAAACACAAGAAACAACAAGTCTTGGTGAGACAAAGGAACCTTCATGCTCCATTGGTGGGAATGCAAACTGGTACAGCCACTGTGGAAAACAGTATGGAGATTCCTCTAAAAGTTAAAAATAGAACTACCCTACAATCTGACAATCACACTACTGGGTATTTACCCAAAGAATACAAAAACACTAATTCAATGGATACATGCACCCCTATGTTTATTGCAGCATTATTTACAATAGTGAAATTATGGAAGCAGTCCAAGTGTCCATCAATAGATGAATGGATAAAGAAGATGTAGTATATATACACAATGAAATATTGTTCAGCCACAGAAAAGAATGAAATCTTGCCACTTGCAATGACATGGATGGAGCTAGAGAGTATAATGCTAAGCAAAATAATTCTGAGAAAGGCAAATAGCATATGATTTCATTCATATGTGGAATTTAAGAAACAAACAAAAAAATGAGCAAAGCGGAAAAAAAAGAGAGAGAGAGACAAACCACAAAACAGACTCTAAAGTGAACAAAATGATGGTTACCACAGGGGAGATGGGTGGAGGGATGGATGAAATAGGTGATGGGGATTAAGGAGTGCACTTGTGATAAGCACTGCATGATGTATGGCATTGTTAAGTCACTCTGCTATATATCTGAAATGAATAAAACACTGTAGGTTAAAAAAAAAGTAAATAAAAATAATAAAATAAAATAAATAAAAGGCTTATTGCTATATGTGGACAGGGACATTTAAGAAATATTTCTCAACAAGTTGAGAAATAATTTACTTACAATTATCTGACATTTTTGAAGAGAAATATTCTAAAAGACCTAAAATACTTGTTTCCTTCAACTCTGGTGGTTCTTCTGATTTATCCATGAGTAAAATATCTTTTTGTGAACTTTTACAGACACAGAAACCAGTAAAAGCAGTTTTTCGCAAATTAGAAGTGGTTGCATACAAGCAGATTTCTGCAAGAATTGTTGTATACATGTAGACTACATTCCAGGCCCAGGAAAAATCATCTACCTTGCAGCCTTTTTCCTAAAATGAGAAAATAGTTATTAGATAATCAAAGTATGTTCTGTCATAATTAAAACTATATACTGCACTTATGATAAGAAATATCTTCAAATTTTATAGAGTTGTTAAAGAACCATAATCAACTAATATTTCTAAAATGTACTCATTAAAAAACAGGTTTTCCATGGGTAGATTGCATAAAATCTAGCTCAAAGAATAAAAAATACAAATAGCTAAAGAGTACATAGAGAACAATTTTTCAATTTCCTTAGTAATCAACAGAATATAAATTAATCCAATGAAATACAATTTCCCATATTATATTATAAAAGAATCTTTTTTATATAAAGCTCAGTTGTTGTATGTGGCACTTTATACATTTTAAAATCTAATTTGTCTGATATAAGGATTGCCACCCCAGCTCTCTTTTGGTGTCCATTAGCATGGTAAATGGTTTTCTACCCCCTCACTTTCAATCTGGGGGTGTCTTTGGGTCTAAAATGAGTCTCTTACAGACAGCATATTGATGGGTCTTGTTTTTTTATCCAATCTGATACCCTGGGTCTTTTGATTGGGGCATTTAGCCCATTTACACTCAGGGTAACTACTGAAAGATATGAATTTAGTGCCACTGTATTGCCTGTGTATTGTCTGTGTTCCTTTCTGGTCTATGTTACTTTTAGGCTCTCTCTTTGCTTAGAGGACCCCTTTCAAGATTTCTTGTAGGGCTGGTTTCATGTTTGCAAATTCCTTTAGTTTTTGTCTGTCCTGGAAGCTTTTTATCTCTCCTTCTATTTTCAATGACAGCCTAGCTAGATATAGTATTCTTGGCTGCATATTTTTCTCATTTAGTGCTCTGAATATATCATGCCAGTCCTCTGGCCTGCCAGGTCTCTGTGGATAGGTATGTTGCCAATCGAATGTTTCTACCATTGTAGGTTACAGATCTCTTGTCCCGAGCTGCTTTCAGGATTTTCTCTTTGTCTCTGAGACTCATCAGTTTTCTATTAGATGTCGGGGTGTTGACCTATTTTTATTGATTTTGAGGGGGGTTCTCTGTGCCTCCTGGATTTTGTTGCCTGTTTCCTTCCCCAGATTAGGGATGTTCTCTGCTATAATTTGCTCCAATATGCCTTCTGCCCCTCTCTCTGTTTCTTCTTCTTCTGGGATCCCAGTTATTCTAATATTGTTCCGTCTTATGGTATCACTTATCTCTCAAATTCTGCCCCCGTGATCCAGTAGTTGTTTCTCTCTCTTTTTCTCAGCTTCTTTATTTTCCATCATTTGGTCTTCTATATCACTAATTCTCTCTTCTGCCTCATTTATCCTAGCAGTTAGAGCCTCCCTTTTTTATTACACCTCATTAATAGCCTTTTTGATTTTGACTTGGTTAGATTTTAGTTCTTTTATTTCTCCAGAAAGGGTTTCTCTAATGTCTTCCATGCTTTTTTCAAGCCCAGCTAGTATCTTTAAAATCGTCATTCTGAACTCTAGTTCCGCCATCTTACTAATGTCCGTATTGATTAGGTCCCTGGCAGTCAGTACTGCCTCTTGTTCTTTTTTTGTGAGGTGATTTTTTCCATCTTGTCATTTTGTCCAGAGGAGAACAGATGAATGAGCGAAAAAAATGCTAACCGGGTGCAAGGACCCCAGAAAAGCTAATATATGTACAAAAAAGATGACGGGTTGGAATATGACTGTAAAGATGAAAATTATAAAGGATTTTATAAAAGGAATTGATAAGAAGTTGGTTGAAAAAAGAAAGAAGAGTAATTTTAAAAAAAAAAGGGAGAGAATATGATCAGGCAGGAGACTAGAACAAAGCCATACACTAGAGATTTAGGGTATATTTTTGTCTGTTAGAAGAAACTGTATCCCAAAATTTTAAAGAGAGAATAACATATATATATACCAAAAATAAGGTTAACTACAATGAAGGGATAGAATATGACTAAAAATGAAAAATAAAAAAGATTTTTAAAAAAGCGATTGATAAGATATTGGTTGAAAACGGGAAAAAAATTCAAAAAAGAAAAAGAAGAAAAAAAAGAATTAAAAAAATTTAACTTTGAAAGACTATAGAATCATGGGGAAAAAGCCATGAATTCTATGTGCAGTATTCCCCTAGTGCTGGTGTTCTGCAGTTCTCATTGATCAGTAAACTTGGTCTTGGCTGGCTATTCTTGCTGATCTTCTGGGGGAGGGGCCTGTTGCAGTGGTTCCCAAATGTCTTTTCTGGAGGTGGAATTGTCCCGCCCTTGCCGGGTCTGGGCTAAGTAATCTGCTTGGGTTTGCTCTTGGGAGCTTTTGTTCCCTGCAAGCTTTCCGTACAGCTTTGGAGGAGGAGAATGAAAACAGCAGCCTCCCAATCTCTGCCTGGAGGAGCTGAGAACTCAGGTCCCCACTCCTCAGTGCACCCCCCCCAGAGAAAAGCAGTCAATCATTCCCATCTCCCTGGTCTCCAGCCGCACTCCGTGCTCACCCAGCCTGTGACCCAGCATTTCTATCTCTGGCACACGACTCAGTGTGGAGTCTCCAAACCCAGCAGATCCCTGCAGTGTGCTCCTGTGCCACTCCTCCTGGGGGAGGAAGGGGAATCTCCCGGGATCTGCCACTTGTTGGGTCCCTGCTGGAGGAGCAGTGGCCCGACTGTGCTGCGGATCACAGTTTTTTTTTGTTTTTTGTTTTTTTTTCAGATCATGGTTTATGGCAACCCCAAGCTGAGAGCCCGCTCCTCGGCTCGGTCTGTGCAGCCGGCTTCCCCGCTCCGATACCTGGGAGTTCTGCCATACTCAGGCACCCTTGATCTTCCTGTGACCCCCAAGGGTCCCGAGACCACACTGTCCCAGCGAGGGTTCCACCCCCCCACCCCCCACCCCCCGCTTAGCCACTGGAGCAACATCCCTCAGCGGAGCAGACTTCTACAAGTTCCAATTTTGTGTTCCGAGGCTCTATCACTTGTCAGTATCGGCTGATGGAGGCCCCCTCCCCCGCCATCTATCCTCCCGAGTATCAACTTGGATTCACTTCTCCACATGTCCTACCTTCCAGAAAGTGGTCGCTTTTCTGTTCAGAGAGTTGCTGCTATTCTTTTCTTTGATCTCCTGTTGAGTTCGTAGGTGTTCAGAATGGTTTGATCCCTATCTAGCTGAATTCCTGGGACCAGATGAAATTTAGGTCTCCTACTCCTCCACCATCTTGCTCCTCCCCCCTCAAGTTAATAAAATTTAAAGTCCCTCTGATGTGTGTGTGTGTGTGTGTGTGTAATCTATTTCCATATCTTGACATCTCTCTCTATATCCATCTATCTATCCATCCTGGGATATATGGTAAATGTGCATTTACTTTTATATTTAATTAAAATTTTTATCACAAGGTTATGCTCATTATAAGCCCTAATATGATATACAATTTAAATAGTGGCAAAAATAAAATTTGTTTCTCTTCAGTTCTTTTAAAACACATAAATTAACAATATACTGTTATTACCTGGTTTTGAACAGACATAATGCTTAAAAGAAAATCTCTCATTAGTTCCATTAAAGCTTTCAAGCAGGCCATGTTTAGTTTGGCAGCTTCCCCAAGGACCAACAAAGCCAGTATTGAATCCAACCTAGGAATTTTGTGAACAAAACAACAAAGACCTTCATTAAAACAATAATAAACAATTTTAATGAAAAAATTGGCCAGAGTTAATGAGTATCCCAGATTACCAGATACATTTAGTTTTAATAAAGACCAGTATTGGTTGACATTGGTTCTGATTAAAGTCTACAAGAAAGAACCACATTTTGGGAAGATATTTGAATTCAGAGTAGAGTTCTGTCAAAACTCTGAGAGTAATAAATACCACAAAAGATCACATTTCTTCATAGATTCTGTATAACAAGCAATCAAGGGCTCTGGTTCTAGAGTGTCCCCAAAATCTCATAATAGGTTTTGATTTTTAACTTTCTGCACCTAAGAAGTGAATTTCAAGAATGTTTTCCTCTCAAAAAAGAGAACAAATTTAAAAATGACCTTCCTAAACACTCCAAAAGTTCAGATTATTTGATTTTACAAAAAGTGTAATTTCTTAAAATCTATATTTCTGTTTGATTAGAAGATTGTCAAGATTTATCACTCAAAATATTGTATAATAACTGGGAAATCACACAAGAATTTATTAGTCATAAATGAACATATATTTGATGGTTTCAGGAAATTATACATTTAGTGCTATTTTCACCCAACTGAAAGAGATATAGTTCGAAAGAGAACTGGTAAGAATGCAAACGTAAAATTCCTCTGCCTAGAGCTGCATATTACCTTGATTTATAAGCCATTGATAAAGAGTTAGCATATTTTACAATTATATTTGAATTTGACAACTGTGATATTTCAGGCCAGTAAGTCAAGTTCATTATCATTTTCAAAAGGAAACACCTCTAATCATGGGGAAAAAAGACAATTCTTTATATTTGAATAGAGCTTTACAGATCTCAATGTGCTTTCACATAAATTATCTCACTCATTGAACCACAATTTTTCACACATTCAAGACTTCTTTGAAATCTTTTTTTTTAAATATTAGAAAATTGAGACATAAATAGATCTGGGAGATTTATACAGGTTCCTGTTTTTAGCTAGGTTAAAGATAACTAAAGTCTTGGGGCACCTGGTTGGCTCAGTCATTAAACGTCTGCCTTCGGCTCAGGTCATGATCCCAGGGTCCTGGGATCGAGTCCCACATTGGGCTCCCTGCTCAGCAGGAAGCCTGCTTCTCCCTCTCCCATTCCCTCTGCTTGTGTTCCCTCTCTCTCTATGTCTCTATCTGTCAAATAAATAAATAAAATCTTAAGGAAAAAAAAAGATAACTAAAGTCTTCTCTCACCTAAGGGTACTTCCAGTGTTGCTTTTCCAAACCATTATTTAAGGACATCAAAACTAAACTTATTGTGGTGATCATTTCACAATATATACAAACATTGAATCATTATGTCATACACCTGAAATTAATACAATGCTATATGCTAATTATACCTCAATAAAAAAATTTAACCTCAAGATGACAATGCTGCCTATTGCCTGCTCCTTCCTTTCAGAAATAAACCTCAGTTTTGTTCAAAACAGCAAAATGCTCAGTTAACATTGCTCCTCAAAATGGAAGTGTTCTATATCTTGATTGTGATTACACAGGTGTATGCATTTTTCAAAGGTCATAGTTCTGTGTACATAAAATGTGTGAATTTTATTGTATTTTGTAAATTATATCTTAATAAATTTGACTTAAAAAATGAATCCCCACACTCCCTTGAAGCTTGGACTAGCCATAAATGTAGATGTAGTCAATGAGATACAAATGGAAGTGTATTATGAAAGTCTTCCAGGTAAGCTATTATTTTTCTGATTAAGAAAGAGATTAAATTTAGATAACAGGTGATTTTTTTTTCCTTTGCTCATCCTTTCCCTCCCGCTTGGAAAACATACATGATGCCAGAAGGTAGAGCAGCTATCTTGCAACAATGAGGATAAAAGTCCAATACTATCAATGGAAGAAAAGGAAGCTGGAAGGAGCTTGGGTCTTGATTTTCTGAAGAATCTCCATATCAATACTGTACTGCTTTTTATGTGCAATAATTAGTGCCTTATTTGGTAATCCAATTGTAGTTAGGTTACTGTTTCATGCAGAAGAACTGAATCCTAACTGATAGACTCCGCATGATGTTTACAAGCATGAACTTAAAGTCAGAAAAATGATAGATGGAATCTTAGCTCTGTCACTAATTAGGTATATGACATAGGGCAATTTGCATAGCCTACCTCAGTCTGAATCTACTCATCTATAAGTAAATATAGCAAAACCTATTTTTCAGAGACTATTAGGAGATTTAAGTATAATACTCTATGTGAAATGGCTAGGTTGAAAATGCTGACCTGAATCAAATTACAAAAAAGACTATTTCTTCAAAGTCAAAGGATATGAATTTGATAACTTTTCTCTGTGAAGTCTTAGAGTGACTGAGTTCCAGATGCCCTCGGAGGTGAATGACCAGTGAGTCATTCTCAGAGTACTCCTCACCCCACTTCACAATAAGGTCAAGCAAAGGAGAGTATAGGAGTATAGTCTCAGACTTACAGAACTTCCCCTTGCCCCTGAATATACGTCACAATCCTAAGATTTTGGTTCTTCTGTTCTCTTTTAAGTCTGGAAAATTTTAACTAATGTAGGGCACTTCCACTAAAATATGGATGAAAATAGATCCATTAGTGTCAGCCTCCTATGGTAGAAAAATGCTTCAACACAAACATGCTATTTTCAATCAATGCTACTGATTGCAAAATTTTCTGTAAGTGAAAGTACCTTTGCCAAAAATAGAATAGAAACACCAATACTTACAAATTGGAGTTTGTTAAAATTCAAAACTAAAAATCAATGCACATAGAAAGAATTCAAAGTTGATTAGGTTAGAAATTTGCACTAGCTTCTTTGTGAACTCACTACAGTACAAATCTCAATCATTAGTAGACTGACTTGGTTTTACAGTGCCATGAAATTAAACATGTATAAAGTAATTTATAAATATTATAAAATTTCCCCTAATTTGATAAATAAAGAAACTAGGGCAGAGGTCTACTGGCTTGTCCAAAATAACATAGTTACTTGATTCATTTTACTTTAAATTTTTCTTTCACTTTTAAAGTTAATGTGAACCACTGCACACAGGTAAATAGTACCAGATCCTGGACTAGACCTCAGCTAGCCTTACTCCACCCCACTGTTCCTTCTACACTAATATAAACAGCTAAAATATATCAAATAAATAAAGGTATAGATGATAGATTGCTAAAATACAATAAATAAGAGGCTTCATAAATAGCTACTGACCTATCTATCTACACAACCTTATAAAAAGTTTAGGAACATCAGCATTCAAGACAGTTTTCCTAGGTTCTCCTTACTCCTCTATATCGATTTCTTCAATGATCAAATTGTAATTTTAAAAGATGGAATTAAAATGTCTCCAAGTCACAACCCTTACACAGGGTTATTTCAACAGAAAACACTGACAATGTCAAAATGCACACAACCCTAAAAATGAAAGACTAAGAATGAACGAGAAGTCACTAAGAGTAGCAATTTAAAGGGAATTTCCACAAATCATAAAATTGATGGAGCTGGATTAAGAACAGCAGCAAGGAATACACACATTCCACTTCGTGAAATTCTAGCCTCGTGCCCCCAACAAAAGTTAAAAGGGGGAAAAATGATCTCTACCATCTATGGTGTTTTTCATAGATTCAGAAAAAAAGTAAAGCCAGTCCCTTACTTTGGAGTACTGATTTTTTAAGAAGCCAGAGTATTATTTCTGTGCTTCATTCTCATCTCTTTCATCTGGCAACTTCCAGATGACAAAAAGGGTAGAAAACCATACTGTGGCAATGTGTGTGTAGGAGGCAGGGAGGAGGAGGAACACTATAATGGGAACACTGGAGGGCATTTTCTCCTCAAAAGAAAAAAATGTCAAAGAGTAGGAAGAATATAGGAAGGTCCCTGATGATAGTGCATGTTGAGTGTTGCAGCATTTAACAACTCTGTTATGTATGCTGTGAATACAAACCTCTTATTTTAAAATACCAAGTTTTTATAGATTTCTCCTAGGTAATGAGGTAAGTAAAATAGAAGGTGAAGAATATTAAAGCAAGAGCTAAAGAGAATATCAGTCTGAATACTCAGAGAGGATCATAGCTCTGAAAATGATTTCTTACAGGGACCAGAAGATATTTTTATAACTCTTAAGCACCTTTAATAAAACCAAATAAGAGGAAAAGACAATGAAAAGCCTTGATACTGAGATGAAAGGTAGTATGGTAAGAAAACAAAAGACTGCAAAGAGATTAAAATACAAAAATATAATTCAAATCCATGATGAGGAAGTTAACTACAAAAGTTGCTTGGAAGGGAGAAAACTGGCAAACTGAGACCCACGACTAATTCCCATTGAGACAACCAGGGTATGTCTGGGTGGCTCAGTTGGTTAACGTCTGATTCTGGATTTTGGCTCAGGTCATGATCTCAGGGTCATGGGATCAAGCCCCACCTGGGGTCCTGTGCTCACCAGGGAGTCTGCTTGAGATTCTCTCTTTCTCTCCCTCTGCCCGGCCCCCCACTTACGCTCTCTCTCTAAATAAATAAATAAAATCTTTTTTTAAAAGAAGAAAGAAAGAAACAACCAAAGAAACATAGAATCAAGGGTAAAAATCTGTAATACTACAAAAAAGAAAAAAAAAAGAAAGGAACTTTAAAGATGTTAAAGTTATGAACAAAATGGAATTCAAATGAAGGAAAACCTTTCCAAACCTGAGAAGCCAAAAATTAATTTAAAATTTAGTGCAGGCATATATGGGTTTTCCACTTTAATGTAATGGATAATCCAAACTCAGAGAGGCAGGAACTGTGCACTAAGCATGTGAACGATGAATAATCAGTGGAAGGCCTTCAGGAAACACAGACCCGTCACCAGCACATTTGAGCACAGCTGCACATAGCAGGGCTTTTCTCTGAGTAAAAGTGGAGGATTTACCTCAACAGTTTCCAAAGATGGCCAGTGAGACAAGGGAGGATGCCTTTTCTATCCTGGCTGCCAAATCACAAAGATATGCCTAAAAAATTCTGGATTGAAAATAAAATAGAAAAAAAAAAAGTAGACTGGCTTTGAACATCTAATCATAAGTTAGGAAATAGCATAGCAACATTTAGAGATTTAAAGTGGGAATTAGGAAAAAAAAAAAACAACTGTGGGCACAGAAGCCTATTTCCAGACAAAATGTACATTATGCTTTTCAGGGGAAAATGAATGGTGACAAATGTTATTCTAGCCTAGAGTTGTGCATAAACAAGGGCTCACCTAATGAAATAGGTCGCCTGTGTCCATACTTAGAATGTACTCAAACCAACCAAGAAATGAATAGTATGTCACAGCTTAAGAATGGGAAATCCTAGTGGTAAAAGGCTGACAGTGAGTGGGAAAAATAGATAAAGTTAAATAAGTAAAATAATTTCAGAAATACGACCCTTAAAATTAAATATTGATATATAACTCATCCTTTAAGGAGGGGATAGAACACTTTTAAATAGTGATTTAACCTTAATGTTATCAAAAACTCCAGATTATATTAACAGTCTAGGAAGGGAGGGTTAATATAAATAAATAAAGCTCAATCTTCATTGTACATGAAGAGGGCAGGCAGGATTTCATTCTTGATTTTGGCCCTTTATGAAAACTACTTTGAAGAATGTATTTCTCTTTCCATTGTCTGATTTTTGATACTCAGAAAAGATGGACTACGTGTGAATCTAGTCTTTAGTATGTCTGCTAAAAGGGGTTCTTTCTCCTGCTTGCAGAGCTTCATTATCAGAGCTCCAGGAATAACAGTGGGGAAGAACGAAGGGCTGGCGTGTTGGACAAGCCAGGAATGCAGCTTCACCAGAGAAGGCCCAGGTGGGTCACTAACTGTCACCTCCATCCAGTCCTAACAGGCACTTCATCTGTTTGGTTTGTTGGCGGTAATGAATCCTAGTAGCAGGACCTTTCCATCTTTGTTTTTGTTCTCCTTGCTTTTCTCTAATCATGGCAAGTTATGAGACCCTGATGTAACCCCTGTGTCATGTCAAAATAGTTCTTATTAAATAATTTTAAGACAGAGAGTGGTATAATCACATTTAGGTTGTAACCCTGGCAGCAGAGTATGACAGATTACTGAGGGGAAAACTTAAGGCAAAGAGCCCAGTTAAAAAGCTTCAAGAGTCATGAGACAACAAGGGCCTAAACCAAGGTTGTGACAGAGCAGGTAGAGAACAGGGGAACAGTTCCGAAATGTAGGGTGTGTAAATTGGTTAACATGTGTCAGGTATGGAGATCGAAATTCAGTAGGCACAAGCCTCTCTAGGAAAAAAATAACTGAGATCTGAACTAGTAGGACATGAAGTAGTAGCGGAGACTCCGAGTATAAGAAGTGTTTTCATTACTTATCTCATTTAAATCTCTCAAAAGCTCTCTGAAATGGCTACTCTCTTTATTTATCTGCTAACCAGACTCTGTTCATAGCGGTAAGTGACTCATTCAAAATTAGACAGGTAGCAAGAGATAGGACTAAAACTCAGGTCTTCTGATTTGAGGTTGAATGTTTTTTTACTGCACCACAACCTAGCAAGGCATAATTACATATTTACCCTTGCTATAGACTGAATGGTTACACTTAGCTCAGAGGATCAAAGGATACATTTAAAAATCCAGTAAATGAATCTGAAGAGTGAGGACTTAACACTGCAGTCTCAGCTCATGAAGGAGGAGGAGGACTATTGACAAAAAAGTTGTTTGAATAGTTTTGGTTAGACTGTCACGTGAACGTTTTAATCACTGGGGTTCAGGAGATAGGCAATGTGGATATCAGTGACCTAGACAGAAATTAAGGCCTTGCTGCCTATACAAAGAAGTTGGTTCTTTGATTCATTTCAAACACAAATACTACTCTGGAAACCACTTGCCATGTCTATATAATTTTAAGTTGTCAAGCTTTTTTGGAATACATTCATGGAGCGCATTAAATCAGCTATTTTGCTTTGGGAGACATAATTTTATATGTTATACTGCTCTACTGAAATGCATACTGCGTTTCTCAGCAGTCTTCATCGGCTAACAATTCAATTATAAACACAATTCATTATTTTCATGTTAGATTAGAAAGCCTTTTGCACTGGCTTGAGCTATCTTCCCAGAGCAAATGGGGCAGTATATAAAAGGCCAAACCGCAGGGTGGAGCATTGAGAGTATGAAGCATCATATAAAATTTAACCATATTAAACGGAAATCTGCCTTACAGCAAGCTGCTTATCTGCAGCTCAGGACAGCTAAACTTCCCAGATAAAGGCTGGTGCCTGATAGCCGGGAGGGGCTCATGTAGTCCCTTTTTCTCTACTTCTTCACCCTGTTTTATAATATATTGTCTTTAATGCATTTCCTCTGCAGGGTTTTTTTCCCTGTCCCCTAGTGAGCAGAGGTCGCTCTAACTCTGTGATGCCTTCCCTGAGTCCTTTTGTGGATCTGGGCCTGCTCTTTTTCAGGCTCAGCTGAAACCACTTGCTTCTATTTCTTTCCTTTTCTACGGTATAATCTTTATAAAGGGGGTTATAAGAAGCAAGGCAGAGATTTACGTGATGAATTATTTACTGATGGATAACATCAGAAATGGGCAGATGAGAACCACTCACTTGTATTTTTGCCACTGTTGTTAATCAAATGTCTTCTGATCAATCAGTTGAATGGTCTCCCCTCTGCATTTTAAATCTCTGAACATTGATTCATCATTATGGTAACTTTACTGATATGCATGGAAAACAAAATTGTTCAGGTTACTCCTCTTAATAGTCACTTGGCATTGAATTTCAAGTACTACACCGAATTTATCTTCCACCAAGTGTCACAACTCCAAGGCTATCTGGTCCAGCAAATCCTGACAAAGTCTCAATTTACTATCAAGGCCTGATGCCTCAATATTTCTATTTCACTCTAAATACATTGTTCATTTTCTAAATTTTTTTACATGTACCCAGGCTTAGGAGTATGTAAGACCAATATTCAAGTTTCCCAAAAATGGAAAGCACTTCTGGTTTGATCTTGATAATTACATCACAGTTTGTTTTATTTTGTCTGGAATAATGACTTCTTGATAGCTGTATAGACTATTCCATAAATAACTTAAATATTCTGTGAGAAGAGGGGCGCCTGGGTGGCTCAGTCGTTAAGCGTCTGCCTTCGGCTCAGGTCATGATCCCAGGGTCCTGGGATTGAGCCCCGCATCGGGCTCCCTGCTCCGCGGGAAGCCTGTTTCTCCCTCTCCCTCTCCCCCTGTTTGTGATCCTGCTCTCACTGTGTCTCTCTCTGTCAAATAAATAAATAAAATCTTTAAAAAAAAAATATCTATTTAAAAAAAAAATATTCTGTGAGAAGAAAAATTAATTCTTTAATATTTGGTATAATGTTATCATTACAATAGAAAATTTGACTAGCAGAAGTTAGGCAAATTGCTAACTTAAAAATTAATCTTTTAATGTCAATGGATTATTTTTATTAGAGTCATCACTTAAAAAAAAAAAGATTGGGGCGCCTGGGTGTCTCAGTCGGTGAAGCGTCTGCCTTCAGCTCAGGTCATGATCCCAGGGTCCTGGGATCGAGTCCCGCATCGGGCTCCCTGCTCTGTGGGGAGCCTGCTTCTCCCTCTCCTCCCCACTTGTGCTCTCTCTCTCACTATCTCTGTCTCTCTCTCTCAAATAAATAAAATCTAAAAAAAAAAAAAATTAAAAAAAAAAACACTGCCAAATAATTTTGATTGTTTCTTATATTTACTGCTTTTTTAAAAAGGTTTCAATCTTTTTATTTTAACAATTATCTTTTCCTTTTGATTTTAAACAGTCACTGTGTTCCACAATTTTTTCAGTTTACCCCTCTGTTCGTTCAGCATTGTCTAAACACTACCATCCCCTCCCTCATTTGATTTCCATCATGTCTCCCCAGAAAAGGAGAAGCCAGGATTTAGTGACAAGATGCCTCAAAACAGTTATCTCCTTACTTGTGCAGCCAGAATGATAGTGGGATAAGATACTAGGACCCTAAAAATCTCGTTGCACTCACTAGTAAGCCTAATAAGCATGGTCTCAGTTTCTCCATTTGCAAAGTCAGAATAGTTTTGTATGATCTCTAATGGCCCCAAATCTGTAAAATACTAAGTATAAAAAAATAACTACCTTAAAGACTGTTAAATAACAAAAGTCAAGCAAGTAAATTTGAAGTTCCAATTAGATTTATTAAATGATTCATGAATCAGGCAGCACCTCAACTAGCGAGTAGAAAGGAGCTCCAAGGATTTGGAAGGTTTTTATAGAGGGAGAGTCATTGGGGCAAGAAAGTTATTAGCAAAAGAAAAGGATTGTTCTAGGTGAGGCTGCTTTCTAGGGGGAAAAGCAAGGTGTCATCACGTAGATGATCTCATCTTTTTAGGGGGATGGAAATGGTCTAAGTGGTAGACTCACTGGTGCAGACTGAAAAATTCCTAGCTGATCTTTTTAAGACTAAATTTCTGGGGGATGTTGAAACTGCAATTAGATTACGTATTATACACCAGTTTGGGAACTTGGTCCAAGTGACATTTGGGACCTGTGGTTGGTTGGTTTGTTTAACAAGAAAAATCATTAACAAATTAAATCAATGTTGATGCAGTACAGTAAAACAAAGTTGGTTAAAGAAACAATTCCTTGACTTTCAGAATTAGCTATTCTTACTCAGCCACTTTTACTATCTCAGTATTTCTTTAAACTTGTTTATTTGGTAATTATTAGAGTGCTTTGAAAATAAACTTGACAGTCATGAAATACTTATTTTTATATGTTAAAATGTAATTTCTCTTATTTTTTAAATCAAATTAGAGTCTTCCAAGAGCTAAAATAGTTCTATACCCTTTTGAAAACTAAATTGTATCTTTGAATCCCCTACAACTTATTTGCTATAATAAGAGTGGTCTGAAAGAATCACCATGGCTTTCAGAATAACCAACTTTGCACCAGTGAGAATCTCTAATTTTTGTTGTATTTATCAACTCTGTATGAGGATATACTTATTAAAATTATATTCTATTTGCATTGTAATTTTCCTAAAGATATTATCCTTAGCTTTAAAACATAAAAGAATCACAATCTTTGTTAACTGCAATATTGAGTAGATTTCTCCCATCACAGGACAAGACAGATTAAGTTCTTGATGAAACATCTTCTGAACTAGGCTATTTCTAGGAAATTAAGCAAACTCTAAGCCATCCTCCAGAAATCTTTACTTGATCTAGAATCCCAAAAACTTCCAAATGAAACTAGGAAAACACCTTTCCTTCATAAGGAATCCTCCAGATCCTTAGAAATTACATACACAAAGGCCTTTGGTGTAGAGTGGGCAGCCAGTGGGTAGCCAGAGGCAGGAACTAATTTTAAGAAAACTATATGATGATTGAATTTGCAACTTGGCTATGGCCTGACAGATGATGATGATGATGATGATGATGATGATGATGATGAATACCATTAGCACTGGAAGAGGAATTCAAAACTCTGATTATCCTCAAATACTGAAAAGGGATATCTCCTCTGATCACTTTCCTCAGAAATACTCCTTTAAAATTCTTCTCCCCTCCATTGAACCCATGTCCTCTTTGGTAGTAATTTAAGACTTCTTTTTCCTTCTCAAATTAATATATGTACAGGAGGAAACGAACACTTACCAGTCAAGATTTATTTTTGTTATACTTTACAAGTAAGACATAAAGAAACAGAATCTCAATATATTTCCTCCAAGGATAATAAACTGTACCTCACTGTTGTTGTTTAACAACTTAAAAAATAAAGGATGTTTTAAATGGGGGGTGGCACTTCTTATCAATAACAAATTTCATTTGATAAAGATAAATTAAGCAATACATGCATGCAAACTAGCAAAAATAAAGAGAGAGAGAGAGAGGAACAATTTATTGATGAAATGAACTAATACAAAATATATAAATTGCCCTTGCATTTGGAACTGAGATTATAAATTATTTTCATAGTCAACTAAGGTGTGATTAACATTTAAGTACAAAGGTTATTTAACATTTAAACACAAAGGTTTCTCCATGAATTACTTTGGATTTATAGAATCCCTCTTACCAGCATTTCTTTTGAAGCTTCACTTTATGAAAGATGAGATGTTCAAGCACCTTATTCAGCTGAAGACTATTCTTCCGAACACATGACCAGGCAGCAACACAGTGCCAGAGCAGGTGGTTAACTTCATATCCTCCCTGATTAAATTGCAAATGTTCCTGGAATTAAAACATAAAAATATGTCTGGAAAAGAGTTATCTGACTTGAATAAACATGAAAATGAATTTCCTGGGAAATTTTAAATATTCAAATGAAAATGCATTATTTTCTTAAACTTCATGTTACACCAAAAAGAGCAATTTACTTAAGTATATTTTTGTAAATATATATAGTGTGGGGGAGGAAAAATAATTTTCTATCTACCCTTCCAGGTTCTTGGCTGAGACCTTTGCACCCCCTGTAATAAAAAGACAGATTAATAGGAGAAAACCAAACAGAAGTTTAATAACATGTATACCTCCTGTACACATGGGAGAAACCCAGGAATACTTTTCAAAATGGCCCAAGCCACTACCTTATATAACATCTCTAGCTAAAGACAAAACAGGAGGATGGGCAGTTATGGATGGTTAACAGGAAAAGCCTAGTAAACAAGGGTAAGGTTGATATGCAGATTTGTCATTGCCTTCTCCACTGATAAGGGTTTCTAGAGATTTAGAATCATTCTTCTCTTCCTAGTAGAGAGGGAGACACCCATACAAATGGAGACTTCTCTTAAAATGTAAATATCTCTTACAAAAAGGGTAACTTCTACTCAGTTTTCACAGCTTCTCCTGTGTCTGTGATTTCTTAAAAATAACCAGCCTAAAATAATCCTTATGCCAAAGAGTCACATTTGGGGGCAGCAAATTTTGCTTCCCTTCAATCATTAACCTGAACCTAATGTCTTAATTGCTTTTCACATGGGTCCCTTGTGTTCAATGACATCAGTTCCACACTATGACAAAAATTCTATATCCTCTACAGGACAATTATTAGAACAATGTGCTTCTTAGACCCTATATGACTTCGTTCTTCCTGACACCCAAGGAGGAGAGGACAGGGAAAAGTTTGAACAATGATCAAACAGCAAATTAGGTTTTAAAATGTGGATTCCCACTTTAAGGGCAAATATACATGCCTAGCTGGACATGGTCAATGTCTGCTAAGTAACTATTTTAAAAGTCTACAAATTCAGGGAAAAAAATGGGCTGTTATCTGTTTGTTTTTTTCTTGAAATGCTTCCTAACAGTTTCATAGAATTAACTGATCTACTAAAGTAACTGGTATAAAGAAACCTGATTTTATTGTTAGACAGTGATAACACAGCACTCTCATTGAATTTTTTCCAACAATACAGATTCAAATACACATCTTATGATATGTACTTAATATTTCATTCTTTTATGCTCAAAAGAAACCCTTAAAGAGACTCCAAAAGGCTTTATAATTCTCATTTCTTATACAAACCACATCAGATCTACAATTTAAAGATAATTGTCATGTTAAGTATTCTTGAGTTGCAAGGCCAGAAATTCATATATAAATTTCAAACTAAGGTATATTAAGTTTCTAGTAAACTGTTTAGTTAAGTCCCACAGATGTGTATTGATCTATTTTTATGTTGGGAACTCAGATGCTGGAGATAAAAGTCATGAGTAAGATAAAGTCTCTGCACAAGGCTACTGACTGTGGGGAATAATCACTCAGAAAGGCAAATGAAAACAAGCCAATGTTTAGAATGTTAGAATATTTCATAGAAAAGCTTAATTTTAAAATAATGTAAGACAGGGGCACCTGGGTGGCTCAGTCGGTTAAGCTCCAACTCTTGATTTTGGCTCAGGTCATGATCTCAGCGTTGTGAGATAAAGCCCTGAGACAGGCTCCATGCTCAGCACAGAGTCTACTTGTCCCTCTCCTCCTCCTGCTTGCACATCCTGCCTCCCTGCCCCACTCTCAAATAAATAAATAAAATCTAAAAAAAAAAGTTGAGAGGGCTCTTTTAACACAGTTTGAAAAACACTGAGCAGGGTATTAAATGACTCCCAGAGAACTTTTTCTTTTTACCCCCTTACTTCCCTCCCTCTTTCCTTCCTCTCTTCCTTCTTCCCTTTTTTTCTTGGCTTTATGACCACTTCCTATAGTTCCTTCATCTCCATGCCTTGCTGCCCAGCTTTGGATTATGCTCCTTTGCAAACTGGACCCTGTACACAGAGACCAAACAGAGATTAAAGAGGGAGACAGACCACTCCAGATTGGTAGGTGATAGGTCTAATAAGCCAGGGAACCTATTTAGGAGGATTATCTTAGGTGGCTGCAAGACAAGCAAATCTCTGCACCCACCTGAATCTTAAGGTTTATAGGAAGCCTTAACTGGGTTGTCACTTATACCACCCAGATGGTCTCAAGAACACATTGATCTCTCAAGGCTACATCCTTGAAATGGCTCCAGCTGTGGGAACAGTGAGCAGAACATGCATTCCAGGGAGGAGCCTCAGATTGCCCAGGTCCAGCTCATGGGAGAAACCAGTGGCCACATCCTCTCAATTACGTTCTCCAACAAGCTATCAGTGCAGTTTGTACAATACCTATTTTGAGAAGTCCACCTAAAAAAGTGCTATTAATCTAGTGTTGGCTGAAATTTCAGATAACCACATCAGCTTGAATTTTATGCAAATTTGAGTACACAAGCTCTGAATATCAGACCAGACTCTCTTTTATAACAGTAATGAGCTTTGAAGAATGGGCTGTATTTTGGATGTTCAGAGATAGCTTTTTGAGTTTCATCCTTGTTTTTAGTCATTTTGGGGATGGTTGACAATGCCATGAAAGGACCTCTTAACACAAATGTGCTACTTAGATGATAGGACATGAATCATAGGATAATGCTTCTAATTTTAAAGAACCTGTGTCTCAGTCTAACCCTAGTAACCATGTACAATTGCAGTATAGCACAAAATGTCCCAAATTTAGATAATGTCTTTGGCTTCCCAAGTACTTAAAGCATTAGAGGATGAGGTTGCTAATCACAATTGAATGTAAACTCTGTGTGTTTCCTAGTTTTCAGAAAACTATTTGTACTTTAGGACAGATGCAGCTATCTAGTAAAGGGTCTACTGCATTTCAGTTGAGTTTAATCTACTATCTCCAAAAAACTATGTTGTTACTATCATGTGACAACTGTACTCAGCAAATTGAGTTCTGCTAGTGAGCAACAGACAGAGTGGAAAACTCAATCCAGTGTTCTGGCTCTGAAAGCCACAGAGCTAATTAAAGTGCACCATTTGTCAAAGTCAATGGAAACCTTGCGTCTGGATCAGCTTTAAATGATATTAAAAGAAGAAATGGGTTCTAGCAGCTGGGAAAGGAAATTTCCTATTCTTAAATAGAACCAACACCTATATTGTGTGTATCCTAACATGTATATCCTACAGAATTCTTTATTTTTTCAGCAATTTTATGGCAGCACTTGGAAAACAAATTAAATGCTTATGTTTTTACTCCAACGTGGATAAATATATTAAAAACAAAATATTTTGCAGTGGCCAAAATATGCTGTCATGGACCTTTGAGCATTATTGGAAAAGGAGGGCTGTAAGAATAAATCCTCAAATCCTCTACTATGGCATGTCAATAACAAAGAAAGGAGGGGGATGAATACAGATGTATTGTTTATATTCCCATTTTCCTCTCTGATTCCTCCTGTCTTCTCCCAGTAGGTGAGAGAGATGGATATTGAATGGGTAAGTACTCAACTGAACGGGAGAGCCTGGCTTAGACGAAGCTATACTGAAGAAACTGGGCTGAAACTGGGGAACAATGTTCAAACATGTAATCAAGCACTGAATTAGTTAGCTGAACCAGAAATTTTAGTAGCACTGTGGCTACACTACCTTTCAAATTCTTTATATTGTGTGGGAATGAGAGGAGAAAAAGGACAGCAATAAATCTGATAGGCTAAAATCTGTTATAATC
>NC_138375.1:62285615-62322231 GCF_054177405.1 Leptonychotes weddellii | reverse complement strand
GGGGGGGGGGAGGGAGCAGAGGGAGAGGGACAAGACAACTCCGTGCTCAGCACAGACCCCGACGTGGGGTCTCTATCTCAGGACTCTGAGATCATGACCTGAGCCAAAAGCAAGAGGCCAACACTTAACCAACTGAGCCACCCAGGCGCCCCTAAACAGATACATTCTTTTCATGTGTTGACATTTTGCCCCTTCCAGTTCAGGCAAAGCTGTATGGCAGGAATCTTCCATTTCCTTGTAGCTTTTGTGCACCAAGATTGACAAGAACAGATAGATTTTTTTTTTTTTAGATAGCATCTTTCTATTTTTTATATTTTTTAATTTAAATTCAATTTAATTGACATATACTGTATTATTAGTTTCAGAGGTAGAATTTAGTGATTATTTAGTTGCATATAACACCACATGCTCATTACTTCAAGTGCCCTTCTTAATGCCCATCACCCAGTTACCCCATCCCCCCACCCAGCTCCCCTTCAACAACCCTGTTTGTTTCCTATAGTTAAGAGTCTTTTATGGTTTGCCTCCCTCTCTGTTTTCATCTTATTTTATTTTTCCTTCCCTTTCCCTATGTTCATCTGTTTTGTTTCTTAAATGCCACATGAGTGAAATCACACGGTATTTGTTTTCTCTGACTGCCTTATTTCACTTAGGATAATACCCTCTAGTTCCATCCATGTTGTTGCAAATGGCAAGATTTCACTCTTGCTGAGTAATATTTTTTTGATGGCTGAGTAATATTCCATTGTATTCCATATATATATACACACACCACATCTTCTTTACCCATTCATCTGTCAATGGACATCTAGGCTCTTTCCATAGTTTGACTATTGTGGACATTGCTGCTATAAATATTGGGGTACACGTGCCCCTTCGAATCGCTATGTTTGTATACTTTGGATAAATACCTGGTAGTGCAATTGCTGGATTGTAAGGTAGTTCTTTTTTTCTTTTTTTAACTTTTTGAGGAACCTCCATACTGTTTTCCTATGTGGCTGCGCCAGTTTGCATTCCCACCAACAGTGTAAGAGGGTTCTCCTTTCTCTGCATCCTTGCCAGCATCTGTTGTTTCCTGAGTTGTTCATTTTAGCTATTCTGACCAGTGTGAGGTGGTATCTCATTATGGTTTTGATTTGTATTTCCCTGATGATGAGTGATGTTGAACATTTTTTCATGTGTCTGTTGGCCATTTACATGTCTTCTTTGGGAAATGTCTGTGTCTTCTTCCCATTTCTTGACTGGATTTTTTTTTTTTTTTGGATGTTGAGCTTGATAAGTTCCTTAGATTTTGGATACTAGCCCTTTACCTGATAAGACATTTGTAATTATCTCCTCCCATTCTATAGGTTGCCTTTTAGTTTTGTTGACTGTTTCCTTTGCCGTGCAAAAGTTTTTTATCTTGATAAAGTCCCAATAGTTCATTTTTGCCCTTGTTTCCCTTGCCTATGGAGACATGTCTAGCAAGAAGTTGCTGTGGCTGAGGTCAAAGAGGTTGCTGCCTGTGTTCTCCTCTAGGACTTTGATGGACTCCTGTTTCACATTTAGGTCTTTCATCCATTTCGAATTTATTTTTGTGTATGGTATAAGAAAGTGGTCCAGTTTCATTCTTCTGCATGTGGCTGTCCAATTTTCCCAACACCACTTGTTGAAGAGATTGTCCTTTTTCCATTGGATATTCTTTCCTGCTTTGTTGAACATTTAGATTCTTAAAGAGAAGCAGAATCAACACTGAAGGTTGCCTGCTTCATAACTAGAACACTCATATTGTCAAGATTTCACAATATCTTATTTTTTTAAGCAAAACACTCAAATCACTCATTAAGCACAATTAACTTCATAGTAAAACACAATTATTTAGTCAGCATAATCATGTCCTTAGATGAAAATTACTATATTTAACTGCCTAAGTTAAAGTGAGTTCCTAAATATAATGTTCAATAATAATTGTTAACATTTTCACGGCCCTCAATAATTTACAAGGCACATGCTTTTTTGCAATCTTCACAACAATCCTATAGATTAGTTAGGGTGAATACGATGATGATGATAATGATTATGATGATGGTGGCGGCGGTGATGAAGTCTTTTTTAAAGATAAGTAAATGGGGGTTTAGAGAGCTCAACGGACCTCCTCTGAATCATACAGTCAGTTGCTGAGCAGGTGTTTCTTCTCATGACCAATGTTCTTACCATTGTTCAGTGTCATAGATTATATATTTATTGTTAAAATAGTCTTTAAACTTAAAAACAAGATCCCTTTTGTGCATGAAGTAATTGGTGCTCATTAGTAATTATAACCAAAAGGTTCAAAATTACTTAGCATATGTCACTCTATGTCAATGATTCACCAAGTAATGAGCCAAAGAGAAAACACAAAAGCCTATAATGATTACAAATAGATGTGGTTAAATGTGTTTCCTTAAATACTTATGTTTTAGTTGGTTTTAGAAAGGGCCCAAGAGAAGCATGGGAAAACTGTGAGGCAAATCATAATACAACTATTTGAAAAAGGAATCTTAAATTTTTTTAGTTGTTTCAACTTCCCTTATGTTAAACGTTTTCCCTTAAGATTTATTCATTTATTTATTTTAGAGAGAGTGCGCATGAGTGGGGAGAGGGGCAGAGGGAGAGAGAGTATCCCAAGCAGATTCCAAGCTGAGCATGGAGACAGACACAGGGCTTGATCCCACAGCCCCGAGATCACGACCTGAGCCAAAATTAAGAGTCAGACACTTGGGGCGCCTGGGTGGCTCAGTCATTAAGCGTCTGCCTTAGGCTCAGGTCATGATCCCAGGGTCCTGGGATCGAGCCCCACATCGAGCCCCACATCGGGCTCCCTGCTCCGCGGGAAGCCTGCTTCTCCCTCTCCCACTCCCCCTGCTTGTGTTCCCTCTCTCACTGTGTCTCTCTCTGTCAAATAAATAAAATCTTTAAAAAAAAAAAAAGAGACACTTAACTGACTGAGCCACCCAGGCGCCCCCGTATGTTTTCCTTTTTAAGAAATTATTAGAAAAACAAATTTTCTGTTTATAAACTATGAAATAATAAGTACATGTAACAAAAAATAAAATAACAAAAGAAGCAAGGTTTCAAACTGTTCACTGCTTTCTTTTGGAGTATATGTGAGAGAAGGAAATACATATGAGCCCCAGAGATTGAAGTTTGTTTTTTGAGGTACATCAGCCTATAATATATATGAACAATTATATGGCTCACTGCAGCTTTGTTCGCATAATACATAATTTATTACATACCAAGGAATTATATGATTGGGACAGTTTTCTCTAATGTTGATCACTAATGTCCAAGTTAGAAATTAAAAGACAATTTTTCATATACTAGAAATTATTTTATTTACTCAATTCTGAACCATTTAAAAACATTTCAGTTGATTTTAATAGCATTTTAAAAGTAATTACATATGAATTATGGAGGCATCAAATATGACAACTGCTCTCATTAATAGCCTGTACTTTATACACTTTCCTTTTAATACAAATGTAATATCTTAAAATCCTCATTTATAAATTAAATTGCATTGCTATTTCCTATTAAATAGCTGAGATGGAATCTATAAGGAAAAAGATATTATGACATTACTCTATTTAAAGTCATAGTGGTGCATACTGATGCCCCACTGCTAATCCTATTAACTACTGTCCAGGAACTGTGCATATGGGTTTATTGTTTTTGCTATTTGTTCCTCTCACCCTACCCCCACCACCAGCTAAACTCATCTTCAGCAATGTTACAGTATTGGCAAGCACAATTATTTAATCATATTAATGTTATCTGACTCATTATGCACTAGGATACTCACCATATCAGAATCTATGTTCTTATAGCTTTTCTTGTTTTCCACAGGGCTAAAAATTGATCCAGAGGGGAGTTCTCTTTTGCATATAATTTCCATGGTTTTCAGAATGAATTGCACATTTGAAAAGATGTTTGGATACTTGTAATATGACTCTCCAGAGAAACAAAGTGCTATTGTAAGAAAAATAATTTGTGATGAATATATTAATATCTTGCATTGTGTTTCATTTGTCTTTTAGTTACTAAAATATAATTAAATTCAGTACTTAGATGCTGAAACTGCTATCCATTCCCCCATCCATTCAAGATTTATAATGTTATGCATGACCCCTGCTGGCATAATAGAAAACTACAAGGTAAATAATTAATACGGAAGAGTTTATATAATTCAGAACATCAATTGCATAATGGTCGAATGCCCAATTAAGTATAGTTACTGCACAATAATGGTTGGAAACTTCCAGGTGAAAATAAATCAAGTTATAACATTTGTATGTTATCATATCATAATGGATACTTTGAAACTGTAATCCTACAAAGCATCACTGTTAACCTACATTCTCCAGTTTTATTCTTTTTCAAGATGTTATTGTTGATTTTTGAAAGAATATATTTTAAATATAACAACAATTATGTCATTCAACATAACACTATGTGGTATTTAACAGAAATATCTTTATGCTGTTCTTTTTGTAAACTTTTAGACAATTTTTGAGTTTCAATCTATTGACAGTGGAAAAAAATAACAATAACTACTCTTCTACTATATGGCTACATGGATAGGAGGCAGTTGCTAATGGCCCCAGGTAAAAATCATTCTGTTGCTAAAGACAGAGATATAGCATAAGTAAGGCTCTACTGAACAGTATTTGACAGAAGGGCAAAATTGGGGATTTTATCCTTATATGAAACAAAGTTATTGGTTTTCTTGGGATAGATCTACAATAACAAACTAATGTGAGATCTTGAGATCTTATTCACATAATTTTTCAAAATTTATTTGCCACTATCATCTAATTATTTAATGAGTCACTATGCTGAACACAGTGAGGAGTTAAAAAGAGGATTATAATGTATGAAGAAATCAAAACAAGTGATATGATAGACATAAATTCTTATTCAGTCTTGTCTTGGTTTCATACCCTGTCAGAATTTGTAGTAGTGATGCAATTCATTGGTCAGTCTCCAAAACACTTCTATTATCTCCTATTCTCTCCTCCATGACTTTTTCCACCAAATATTCCCTTTTTTGTATCTTGAGTCTCTTTTTTATCTCTTATCCTACAACATACTAATCTTTTCCTCTTTTGACCTTGTTTTCTTTATTCAATCCATTAAACTAAAAAGTTTATTTAAAACTAAAAAATGAAGTTTTTTGAAAAGAAAAATTGACAAGCCTTGAGCTAGACTCACCAAGAGAAAAAAGAGGACTCATATAAGTAAAATCAGAAATGAAGGGAGATGGGGCACATGGGTGGCTCAGTAAGTTAAGTGTGTCTGCCTCCGGCTCAGGTCATGATCCCAGAGTCCCGGGATGGAGCCCCACATTGGGCTCTATGCTCAGCGGAGAGCCTGCTTCTCTTTTGCCCCTCACCCTGCTCTGCTCTATCTCACCCTCTCCCTCTCTCAAATAAATAAATAAAATCTTTTTTAAAAAAGAAATGAAGGGAGATGTTACAATAGAAAAAAAGGATTAAAAAAAAGAAATACAAAAGGCCATAAGAGACTACTATGAACAATTATACACCAACAAATTAGACAGCCTAGAAGAAATGGATAAATTATTAGGAACATACAACCTACGAAGACTGCATCAAGATGAAATAGAAAATATGAATAGAGTGATTATTAGTAAGGAGACTGAATCAATAATCAAAAACCTCCCAACAAACAGAAGTCCAGAACCAGACAGCTTCACTGATGAATTCTACCAAGCATTCAAAGAGAATACCAATCCTTCTTAAACTCTTCCAAAATATAGAAGAGGAAGGAACTCTTTTTATTAGGCCAGCATTACCCTACCAAAATCATACAAGGATGCCACAAGAAAAGAAAATTACAGGCCAATATCCCTGATGAACATAGATTCAAAAATCCCCAACAAAATATTAGCAAACCAAATTCAAGAACACATTAAACGGATCATACACCATGATTAAGTGGGATTAATTCCAGAGATACAAGGATGGTTTAACATCCCCAAATCAGTCAATGTGATACACCACATTAACAAAATGAAAGCTAAAAATATGATCATCTCAATAAATGCAGAAAAAGCATGTGACAAAAATCAACATCCATTTATGATTAAAAGAACTCTCAACAATGCAGGTATAGAGGGAATGTAACTCAACATAATAAAGGTTGCATATGACAAGTCCACAGCTAACATTTATTCAAGGGTGAAAAGCTGAAAGCTTTTCCTCCAAGATCAGGAACAAGACAAGGATGCCCATTCTCACCAAATTTATTCAACATAGTAATGGAAGTCCTAGCCATACCAGTTAAGCAAGAAAAAGAAATAAAAGGCATCCAAATTGGAAAGGAAGAAGTGAAACTCTTTTTTGACCTTGTTTTTTCATCCAAACTACTGATGTATTTCTCTTTCCCTTTATAGCTAAGCTTTTTGTAATAGTTCACCGCCTCTGTCTTATGCTTAAGCTTTCACTTTACTCTTTGTTTACCTCCAATCTGAATTTTGCTTCCACCTCTCCAACAGGAATGCTCCCAAGATCAACAATGACTTTCTGCTTACAGAATCCCATCAACTTTCAGACCTCCTATTATTTAATACTTCTACAGCTCTTGATGATGTTGATCTTCTTGAGCCTCCCTTCTTTAGATTTCTATGTCATTACTCCCTCTTATTTCCCTTTACTGATGTATGGCACTCCAATTATCTACTAAATGTTTATGTTCTCCAAGCCTTTTCCTAGAATTAATTCCCCCCCCAACACCTTCCACCCCAAGGTTATTTCAGCCATGTTAACATGGATGATTGTCAAATCATCTATGTTAGTATCTATGAAATAAGTGAGTCCCAGCCTTTGCTTATCTCCCTAGTTCCAAATCTGTATTTCTAACTACTCACTGTGTATATATACCTGATTGACCTTCAAATTTCAACACGTCCAATGGTTCTCCAGAATTTTTTCAGTTTAGAGTACATTATCTTGACTGTATTTGTCAGCATATAAAATTTAAGGTTCCTCCTGAATTCCTCATTTTCCCTTATATATAGCATAGATCCAATTGATCACCAAATTTCGTGTCTTTTTCCTCCCAAACATTTTCAAAACTATCCTACTCTATCTCATTCCCATTTTACAAGTTCATAATGGTTAACATCTCCTGCCCAACTAATGTCATAGCTAACTGATGCCCTGCATCCACACTCTTCTTACTCTAGTTCAGTATCTACATTGTCACTAGTATTACCTTACTAAAATATAAAATTACTTTCTTGAAATCTAGAAAGGTAGATACTATTACAGATGAGGAAACTGAGTCACAAACAAGATCATGCACTTAGTTAGGTAGAAAAGTTAAAAGTAAAACCCACGCAGTCTGGCCCAGAAGCCTTGTTCTCAAATACTGTACCTATTACTTTTCATGAAAAATAAAATACAGTTTATGTTCTTTATAGTGATAGTCTGAGCTTCTCAAACTATAACATAAAACATTTATAAGTACAGAAAATAAAAGATAGTCTACCGTATAAATATGGTTGAAGCCTAAATAAATGTTGTTTAAAACTTTCTAGGTGACCATGCAGGAAATATATAAAAAGTCGTAAGAAGACCAAATAGCCAATCTGTCAAAAGAAAAAGAAAAAAAATATTTTTGTGTTGCATCAATAGATGTTTAGAAACTATAAGGAAACTAAACCATTTTATTATTACATTTGCTTTTGATGAAACAATTTCAAACTCACTTGAGCTTATGTGCTTTTGAAATAACTTTAAAACATTTATATCAAGGTTGAAATACTGGTTCAGCCAAGAAAATCTTATAAATCATCTCTACATTATATATAATGACCAATACTGAATGCTATTTTGTTCCATGTCCTATAGAATAGTACTTTTCAAGTTGCAAGTCATGGCACTTAAGTGAGTCATGAAATCAATTGAGAGGGGATTTTTAAACAAAGTAAAAGAGAAAAGAAAATATCATAGTACATTGCACAGTTCCTTGTTTTGGGAAATAAATCAGTGTGCATTATGTGTGTGCTGGATTGCAATGCCAAAGATATTTCTTTCTATAAGTTTCAGTCAAAACAGTTTAAAAAACATTTCTTTAGATAGTTTTGAGAAATACTTTGCCCGGGCATACTATGCTACACTAAGATCCCAATTCCCTTATGAAAAAAGCCATTGCTAAATAAACACTACTATCTTACCTCTGTGAAGTTTCATGTGTAGCATGTTTGTTTTACATACAATACAGAAAATGGAATATCTGCAAAAATACATGATGTGCAAGTTTTCACAGAACATAAGAAAAAAACCCACAAACCACAGAAATAAATGGAACACAAATTCTTAAATTGCTAAAGCATAAGATTATGGAAAAAAAAACAAATAAAACAATATCACTATCAAGATACATGTAGTCCAAATCCTCTTAACAATGATGCAGGGTACTGTCAGATCCATATGTAAAAAACAATAATAAAACAAAAAAGATGATTCTATCAAGTCTCAGTGATTAAACCAAGACAATTTAACAAATAAGTGGCATGACTGGACTTTGAACCCAAGACTGTGCTGCACCAAAAGTCATGAACTTTCTATTATAGCAGTGATTTCCAAGTATTTTTATCATAAAATTCTATTGGTAAAATAAATTCTGAGAATGCAGCACCAATATTTATAAATGTATCTATAAATTATAAATATGTACCATTTATAGACTTAAATAAAAAGAAAACATTTATGAAGGATATCCAAGGGATCTCTTCATACAGATCACTTTGATATAGTACTATGCTTCTCTAAGAGATTGAAGTTAGATTGAGTGGAAATTGTCAGATCATTTAAAAGAATACTGCAATTTTCTAAGTGAGAATATTAAAATAAAAAATACCCCTTGTTATAGACAATGAATGAAAATTAATCAAAGGGGAATAATTTGAAAGGAATTAGAGATGGATACTGAAAGGAAAATTCATGTTCAAAAATTTCACATTGTACAAAATAGAAAAATACATGAAAAACAGATCAGTTTGAATGATCACTGTATTATACCCTAATTTGGTCATGAGTTTCACCTGACCCAGAGGCTATCCCTAGTTATAACTATGCTTGGAAAAATGGTTTTAAAAGCTTTCATCTATAATATTCTGAAAGTCTAAATTTTTATTTAAAAATCTGCCTTTCTGTATCTCTAAAATATTCTGGGACCCTCTGTGCATCTTTCCTCGTCTCATTTGTGTACATATTCTTTCTGTAGCTTGACAGCTTGAGCTTTGCCTCCTAGACTGAATCTCTCCTTGTCAATTTCTCTTTCTTCACTCTACCATCTTTCCTTCCTTTATTCCTTATTCCCCTTCTTTCCTTCTCTTTCCATGACTACTTCTCTTCATTTATCAGACTCTATTATCTAATAGTGAAACAGAAAAGATGAATAATATTTATTATGTGTTATATTTTAATGGTTTGTTATGTGCTCCAAGTTTTTTTTATAGAAGCTTGAAGAACATTTTCTATCGAAAATGTATTAAACTATCGTTGCTTATATGTTATTCTCTACACTTCAGTTAAGTAAACTTTAATACTTAAGATGGGATTCTACACTCAGTGGTAAATACCGAGGAAAGAAGGCACACAAAATGTGAAAGTAAATAATATTATGGAATCAAATATTTCTGGCTTTTCCTAATGCTGAGCTATATACTACTTTATCAAAAAATGGTGCATATGAAGGTGGGTGATGCTTCCCTGGCAATACGTTTCAGTATATCATACCGTCAAAAAGAAAAGATCAAAAGGGAGGTTTCCAACTGACTGTCAGATATATAATGAAAATTCTACAAAGTCAAGGAAGATAACTGAAATGGCTTCTTGCCTGAAATCAAAGGTACTTATAGAGCATGCTTATTTCTACTAGCTAATTTATATTATCTAGAACAATAAGGAGTAGACTTTGAAATTAGTAAATCTGAGAGCCAAGGTAAATGTATAGCATTATAGCTGAGAGTCCACTGGGTTTCAAAACCTTCTGGGTTTCAAAACCTTCTCTGCTGAGACCTTGAATAATTCACTTAGACTCTCTATGCCACAGTCTGTAAAATAATGGCCAATAATAGCACTTACCTTTTAGGATTGTTATAAGGATTAAATAAGTTAATATGTCTAATACATCTAAATTATGATCATTGTGCAAGACATTGTGCAAGTTAAGTTCTAAGTGTACACAGCTATTATATGAACCTGTGCAAATTGTCGAAACTTTCAGATGAGAAGATATAGGAATCCTTTTAAAAATAAATGACATAGTGGGCGCCTGGGTGGCTCAGTTGGTTAAGCGACTGCCTTCGGCTCAGGTCATGATCCTGGAGTCCCAGGATCGAGTCCCGCATCGGGCTCCCTGCTCGGCAGGGAGTCTGCTTCTCCCTCTGACCCTCCTCCCTCTCATGCTCTCTGTCTCTTTCTTTCTCTCTCAAATAAATAAAATCTTAAAAAAAAAAAATGACATAGTGATGGGGTGCCTGGGTGCCTCAGTTGGTTAAGCATCTGACTCTTGGTTTCCATTCAGGTCATGATCTCAGGGTTGTGGGATCGAGGCCCGCATAGGGTTCCGTGTTCAGTGGGGAGTCTGCTTGAGATTCCCTCATTCCCTCTCCCTCTGCCCCTCCCCTCCACTCGTGCGTGTGCTCTCTCTTTAAAATAATAAATCTTTAAAAATAAATAAATAAATGACATAGTGTATATAAATTATAAATAATTTGTGCAATGGCTAAAACTTTATTTTAGAGTCATTTATTGGTAGCAGAAATATAAATGGCCATGAATGGAAAATGGTCACTAAAGGGAATGAGAAGAAAAGGGGAGAAAACCAGACTGGCTTTATATTTCTCCTTTCATTCTTTTATCATTAATATAGAAATGTAGATATCTTTTTAAATCTCTATAATAATTTTATAATCTTTTTATATCTCCTTAATGGACAGTTTGGGAAACAGGAAAAAGAAGAAAAAGTCATCATGGTAACATCTTGCCTCTCTTCTCCCATCCTTCTTCTATGCAAAGCCTCAGTTCTTCGCACGTTCAATTTCCATTACATCTATTACGTGCTCTCTGAATTTCTCCTGGTCTCCGTAAGTCTTTTACCCCCAAACATGTTGGAGAGGATCTAGGCTTGATTTCTAAGGACTAAAATATAGTATCTTCCAAAAATGCCCTGGCTGACTAATGAATATTTTCAATGTTTGGTTTCTAACAGTTCACAGTCAAAACTGAATAAGAAATTATTCTTGCAAATAATACTTAATAATTTTTGCAAGTAATTCTTAAAATACATATATCCTAAAAATATATATTCTTATATTTTTTTCTTCTGCTTTTCTTTATTTTCTTTGCAATAAACCACTACTTAACCTAAATTTTTTGGACTCATAATAAATTTTGCAACAGGCAACCGCAATCATCACAGTTGAGTAGAACCATATGACATCCAAGACCTTCTAAAACATGAACCCCATGAAGATAGTTTCCTATCTTACGGCTCTAAATGACACAGAATAGTGAGAGAACAACTCATTTTCTCAAATTGGGCAACTAGTTAAGGTTATCTGTTGGCATTTTTAAATGGAAAGTGGCATTTAAAAATCCTTAAAATAGAAAGAAAAGTTACACATACGCAGACATACATTTAAACTTGATTTTAATTAAATATTATTTTCTTACATAGTTGGTGGAAATATATTTTCTCAAACTACCTCCATATGGATATCAAGTAATAATGTATTGTCCACATGTAGAGAGAAGATTAAAACAAACTATCAAACGAGAATATTCCATAATAAAACCAAATGGCCTGTTTAGATCCTAAAACAGCTGTCATGTGACTACATGTAGTATGTGTAGCAATTACAACATATTTAGAATATTTTAAAAAAACATACCTTTATCAGCTTTATTTCAACTGAATATAAGTATGTCTTTTGGAATGCATCACAACAGAGTCTATATAAAACTGATTCCGCAACAAAAAATAAGGTAGGCAGATGATCATAATCAAAGGAAGCATGGTCCAGGGAAGCATAAAGCATATTTAAAGCTTCTGAAATATTAAAAAGGTAGAAACTGCATAATTTGAAGATCATGCTTTTGTCTACATGCTACAATTAAGCCTTACAGTTAACTATTTGTTGTCACCAAAACCAGATTGTGGTTTTAAAATATTAAAAATGTAGAATGTTAAATATTTACAAATTCTTTGACACCCCTCCCATCAAGAAGTGAAGTCCACAACCCATTCCCCTTGATCCTGAGTAGGTCTTGTGACTGCTTTAACCAATAAAATGCTAGCTCAGAAATAGCCATACAGCTGCCACTTGGATCTCTTTTTCAAGATAGCTAGCTTTGGAACACTTAGCTACCACCTAAGAAGTGTAATTACTCAGAAATCACTAAGCTGGAGAGACTACAGAGCTAGAGATAGAAGAGAGAGAGAGAGATGCCCAAGGAGCTCCAGCTGTTCCACCCAACACAAAATAGATCACCAGGCCATAAAAATAATGATGGGGAAATGGAGCAGAACTGGATGACAAAAGATAGTGCTAAAGATAAGTGCTATAAAGAGAAGAGTGGAAAACTAGAAAATCAAGGCAGAGGAAATAGGACCCAGGGGAGATGAATGAGGAAGAATGTAGAGCTAAGGCCCTAGAGAAAATTACACCTCAAGCTATTACAAAGATTTTGAAGGGCTGCCATGTAAATATCTGAAAAGAACAGCAAATGCAGGGACTTGAGGAAGGAAAAGCCCCAACACATGCAAGGAATAGAAAGGAGATCAGTATGGTTGGAGCATAATGAATAAGTAGGGAAGACAGCTAAGAATAAGATCATACAGAGCCTTGTAAGTCAGGGCTTCTTTTAAGCATAATCAGAAGTCACTAGAAATGATTTTAGTATGATCACTGCTGCATGGAGGGTGAACTATAGAATGAGGGGCAGACAAGAGATACGTAAGACACAGATGTGGAGGGTTTTCAGTTGTGGAGCTGGTACTAAGAATTCATATTTAGGGTTTTTATTTGGAGTTCAATATCTTGAAGAATGAAAAAGCTTTTGGCTGTGTGTAACAGGAAATACAAAGAAATGTCTCCAAAATAAGTATGTTTATTATTTCACAAGATCATAGATGGAAAAACTGTAGGGCTGGCTCATATATCTGCCCTCTGTATGCATTTTTCTTTCATTTTCTAGTTCTTCTGATGTACCTGGTGACAGTGATGACCACACAAGCTCCAGGCATCTTTCTCTTACCAAGCCATTTAGAGAGGAATCAAAAGGTATAGGGAGGGAAGAGGTGCTTTCTTCCTAGGCCTATCTTTTTCAAAAGCAATTCAATAAAAATACTCCAAATAGACCTATTTTTACATCTCTGATTAGGACCAGGTCCTGTGACCACTCCTAATCTAATCACTGGCAAGTAAAAGGAAATCCCATGATTACTTTAGATCACCCATGACTTACTACCCCCACCCCTTACCCCGCCCCCAGGCTGGAAGGGCCAGTCCTCTTCTGAATCCCATGATTGCAGGATACCTGAACAAAAGAGGTTTAATGGGCAAAGAAAAGTAAGTAACTGCTGGTTGTTGATCATGCTTTTGTCTACATGCTACAATTAAGCCTTACAGTTAACTATTTGTTGTCACCAAAACCACCAAAGCCAGGGGTGTTTATATCAATATCATTTAAACATTTAATAGAGGTCAGGTTGTGGATAGCGCTGTGATGAAAGTGCCATAAAGGCAAGTTAAATCAGAATTGTTCTTATTCTTCCTGTTGCTTGAAACCTCCCAGATAGCCCTACAAAACTCAATTTACATGGGGAAATACTCTCTGACCTCATATGGTTAGCATTCTAAAACTCATTTTAAAAGGCCTACACATAAAATTCAGATAATGATAGAAGGAATTTTACCTCCTTAAAAATAATGTTTTTTTCTTTCTTTTTTATTGGTTGGAGGATGGTTTGGAAGGAGACATATAAATGAGAAGTGATAAATGAAAAGGTAATGAGTGAAACGGCTGTTTAAAATAAGTGGAAAACAAAGGACTATTTGGTTAACGTTTTATGAGGAAGAATTATAAAATGCCAAAACAAGTTTCTCAAAAGTATACTGCCTATTGTAATTGAAAATCACTTCAATGACATTTTATATTACTTTTTAATTAGTTACTAATTTTAGAGAAAAGCAATGAAGACTGTGCTGAACAAAAGTTTTGAAAACAATTTTGTAATTAAAAAGTTGAGCAGTCAAATTCATAAATTCAAAATTACAAAAGGAGCTTTCACAGTAAAACATTACCAGATATTTCGATAGAGAAAGGCAAATTTTCCTTGACTCCTGCACAATTTCTAAATATTAAAGGTCAAAGGTTATACCTTTTCTGCTAATCTAGAAAACACTCAGGGTAACTAAGAAGAGCTTAGTAAGAGTACATACCGTCTTGGATTTCTCCTTTGCACTGAGCGAGATATATTACTTCCGTCCATGCAGTAGGAAGATGTACATGCTTCCCAGAGCCTAAGGTTTTGAGACCCAATTTTCTCTGTTATGGGGAAGGATGAAAAAGGCAAATCAAAAGGTATAGCTTCTTACAAATTTATTTATTTGCTTATTTATTTTGATTATCCCTTAACTATATTCTGAAAGTCATTCTATGAGGCTATGCTCTATAGCCAGTTTATATAAAACTTTAAAAATTTTTGCTTTATTTTTAATTATTTTATGTAAATTGTATTAGTGCTGAAACATAAAGGATGTTTGTTAATATTCTGAGTTATATCATTAGTTATTTGCTAAAAATAATTCTCATTCCTTACTTTCAAGGGTTTACTTCTACCTCATTACCCCACCAAGAGAATGCATCTCTGATTCTAGAAGGAAAAGCATATTGAATGTGATTCAACAGAAATTAGCTTAATGCCAATTGGCCGGAAAATTCTGGCTACTTCACTGTGAATGGACTAAAATTAATGAACATGAAACAGATACCAAGACTGCCACTCTTCCCTTAATGGGCCCACTCCTGGGGTTTCCCCAGGGAGCAGTTAGCCAATTGGACAGAAGCTCATTGATGAATGTACCTGCTAGCACCTCTCAGCATGCATACGTACCAGAAGAATATTCTTTTTCTAATCAAATTTTTTCAAAATTTTAAAATATGTGAGCAACAGTGAACTGAAATACTGGGAAATAACAACCACCACAACAAAAAAGATGGCTTAATTTATGCTCCAGTTTGTGAACCGTTATTTCATGAATTTTTTTATATTATGTATATTGGTAATATGGTATATATGTACCATATGTATATACACATATACCATATATATATTTGTACCATATATATGTATATTGGTATTATGTATATTTGGTAATACGTATATTATTTCTTTGCCTAACATAAACTGGATCTAATGTAAGAAAAGCAAAACAAGGATTTATTTCACTTCCTGTCTGTTTTGATATGTTTTTGAAAATTTAGAAATTAATGGCATACTCTTAAAGACTGTATTTTCTTAAAGACTCTTAAAGACTATTCACTGTTAGGTGAATAGTTTGTTACAGAGAAAGAACACAGTATACTGTGCATGTATCGTGTGAAGGTTTAGGGAAGCTTCCTTTCTTCTTTGGGACACATGATATCTCAGTCAACCTTTTTTTTTTTTTAGGAAAAAGTGGAATTATTATAATCAAGAATTTATTTGCCAGCCTTTCATATTTTGTGGTGAACTCTTGGACTAGTGTCAACAGTTATATTCTTCAGTAATTTATGGAGAATCTTCACCTAAAAAAGCCATTTGACATTGAATTATTTGGTTGTAAGCTTTAATTTTACTTTGCGTTAGTATCTTTAATGATACTTAATGATTTTAAAAAGGTATTTCTTATTTTTACTTTTGATATTTTAGAACATGTAACCACCCACCGACTAGAACAGAAAGTCCATATATTAAATAATCAAATAGTGTACTATTACCTTACATCTTAGAATGTTTTTTCTAGCTAGGTCCAACAATTCTTTCTTCTCTTTTGGATTTTTTGTTTGGTTGAATCTCAAGATGAATTCTTTTGTGATTGAAAATGATGGACTAAACCAAAAACAAATCAATAATTATAGCTAACAGTTCCCAAATTTTAATTAATCAATATCTAGGGGCTAAGTGTAACTATTTTCTTTTGAAAAAGTACTTTACCTTAATAAAAATGTTTCATACACATACAGAGAAATCAGTAAAATAAAAAAATATATATGTGTACAGGACTCCTAGATTGATCTAATCATACTCTTGGATTAAGAAACATTATTCTCATGATGTAAAAGAATTCTGTAGCCTCTGTAAGAAAAGTTTTTGGAATGATTGCCAGAAGTCTTGTTGGTATATGCCTCCTTCATAGGTAAAACCCAGCACAGCTCCAATTATGTTGAAGACTGATTTATCTCCTCACATATATCAGTATTGATTCAATTTAAGCTAAATTTTTATTCCTTCCATGCAAGTGAAATCAGTCCAACTGTGGCTGAAATAAAATGAGCAAGGGAGGAAAGATGTATGTGGTAAGGTCAGAGAGGTGACAAGTAGCCAGATTAACTCTGGATGAGATGAGAAGTTATTGCAGGGTTTTGATAAGAAGAATGGCATGATTTAACTTAAGTTTTAATAGGATCATTCCAATGTCTATTGAGAGTTGGAGTGTGGAAAGGTGGGAGGTAGCAAGGGAGGAGGCACATGTATACTTAGGTGAGATGGAATAGTGGCTTAGATCAAGATGATAGCAATGTCAGTAAAAAGAAGAGTTTAGATAATGGGTATATTTTGACATTAGCTCCAATAAGACTGCCCAAAGAATTAGAAGTCAGGCATGAGAGAAAAAAAAAAGAGTCATGATTGAGCTGAGTAACTAGAAGGATGGAACTGTAATTTTCTGAAAAGGGGAAGATTGGTGGAGAAGCAGATTTGGGGTGAGGGTAGAGAATAAGTTCAATGTTGGATATATTATGTTTGAGACAACCATAGCCATCCTAGTGGAGACATAGAATAGGCAGTCAGATATATGAATTTGAATTTCAGGGGGGGAAAGTTCAGGCTAGATACATCAATTTTGGAGTCATTATTGAGTCATTAAAGACACATGTGGTATTTAAAGTCTTGCAAATGGAAAGGAACCCCTGGGGAAAGTGCAGAGCGAGTAGACAAGCATTTCAAAGAGAAGTGGGAAAAATAAGCTGAGGGTGTATGCAAGAGAATGAGTAGAGTGATTATAACGATATACCACAGGATTTAAGAAGGGCATTGGATCAAAAGTGACATCAGATGAATAGTGAATAGGTAGTAGAATCAATGAGTTGTTTATTTGTGTGGTCTAATAACTTTTGGGAGTCATGCTATTAGAAGGAGTGGTCTGGAAAAATAAAACAAATTTTTGTAACAACTTATTATTTTCAGAATTTACTGAATTAGTTGCTTTGTGGGATCCAGGGAAAAAAATACATGAATAAAAATCAGATTTTGCCCCTGCATAAGTCACAGTCCTATTGAGGAGATAGATGTATGTAAAAGCAATGACAGTGCCTAATGATCACAGAATAAGCAGAGGTACTGACCATCTCCTATTAGACTTGGAAGTGGGGATACAAGGATGAAATAAAAAGCCCTGCCCTCATGGCGCTTATAGTAAAATAGAGGAATAGTTGAGGTGTTAGCACGCACAAACTCTGCTAGAACTGGGCATTTTGAAATGAGTTAACATCATTCTTGATTTCGTGTTCTCTATCTCACTCTTGCCCTTGGAGACATCTGCTTAGACAGATACAGTGTAGGTTGGCTGAAAACTCTTTGTCAATAGTAATCTGGGATGACGTATCTTTGATCCTCATGAAGAGTTCAAAATAGCTTTAATCTTCCCATTTGTACAGAGTGCTTTGGGAATTACAAGAAAGTAATGAATCCTTGAAAACATGGAAAGTGAATGCCTTTGAGCTTTCTTACAGATATTGAGTCCCTTAATTGGTGTCCCATAGCTCATGTCAATAAATATTTAGTGGGAAATAAATATAGCTATTTGAACCATGTCTAGCCTATCACAAATAAATTTTCTTTTCAAATGCCTGTATGTACTCTTTAAAGCATCTTTTTTGCTTCTTAGGAGTTTTTTGTGTATCATTATATGATAATTTGTGTAACAACCTCAATTTATTTCTTCACACATTCTACTTTCTTTAAAAATAAATGTAATGTGGGGCGCCTGGGTGGCTCAGTCGTTAAGCGTCTGCCTTCGGATCAGGTCATGATCCTGGTGTCCTGCTCAGCGGGAAGCCTGCTTCTCTCTCTCCCTCTCCCACTCCCCCGCTTGTGTTCCCTCTCTTGCTGTGTCTCTCTCTGTCAAAAAAATAAATAAAATCTTTTTAAAAATAAATAAATAAATGTAATGTATTGCAAGTATATAATAAGTGCAGTCCTGTGGAACAGGTAGTAAATAAAGAACATCATTCTAATTTTACATATAACGAAAATATACTTTGTATTAATACCCTACCTAAACTATTTATCAGAACTTTTTTTCTTTTTAGCTGACAACGCGTTCGTTCAGTAAATATTTAAGAGAAGTCTCTTACGCACAAGATATTTTGCTATATACAATGAGGACTAGAGGAGAAATCAGACTCAGCCTCTGAAAATTCCCAATCTAGAGGGAAGTGAGATGCAATAAAAAGATGTACTAAAAAAAAAAAAAATGAAATCCTGTAGGAGTTTGGAAGTAGAAATCATGATTCCAATGTTTCCTAGTCATATAATCTTTGCTTAATCACTTAATCTGTGTGAACTGCCATTTTTCATATGTGGAAATGAGGACAAAATCTTGTAGAATTCTGAAAAGTATCAAATGAGTCTGGCTCCCAGTACATATCAAGTGCTGGATAACTGTTAGTTATAAGCATTACTGTTTGGGGTTAAAGATTCAGAAAAAGCTTCTTTGCAGAAATGGCACTTGAGCTATAACAGGAATAGCAAGGAACTGGAATATGACAGAATAGCAGCTGTCCTTCCAAAATTCTTTCTCTGCCTTTTCTTTGGCACATGATCACGTAGCTACTCTATATTTCCCAGTCTTTCTGGCTGCTAAATACGGGCACATGGCTAAGCTAGTGGGATATGAGCAAATGTAATATATGCAAATTTCAGGTCACCTTTAACTTAAAGACATACCATCTTCTCTAGAATGATGCTTTTTTTCTCCTTCCTGTGGACTGGAACACTAATATAGTGCTGAATCAGCTTTGATTCGGCAGATGAGTACAAAATCCTATAAGATAAAGAAGGTCCTGAGTTTCTCACTGACCCCAAAAGCAGAGCTGTCCTGTCAGCCTAGACCCACTGACTTCTTATGTCAGATAAATACATTTCTATCTTATATAAGCCACTGAAATTAGAGGGCTTTTTCTATAGTTGTTTCAAATTTACCCTAACTAATACAAATAGGACCAAAGAGAAAAAATAAGAATTTTAACCCAGCATAGACAGACGGAATGCTTAAAATCATGATAGGAAATGAAGACGGAAATTCTGGGTTGAGAACAAACATAAATGGCATTGAATGGTGGTCCATGGCAAAGATTTATAGCTGCCTACATCAGTGTCTATTCTCCTCCTTTTCTTATAAAAAGACTCTTTCTTGCAGTTAGGTGTGCCTGTATGTCTATGTTTCAGCCAGTAAATGTAAGCAAAATTCAGCTAGTAATTCTGGGACGTTTACTTAAAAAAGGGCACAAGCCCTTCTGCCATTCCTCTATTCTGCTGCATGAAGCACGACTGTGATAGCTGGAGCTTCAGTGCCACAATAAACCATGAGATGGCCTTACGTGTGAGCCACGTGCAGCAGAGCAGCTAGTTAGATGAAACCTAGGTCCCAGATCACCATACCAACTCTGGACTGATTACATTCAGAGAAAAACTTTTACTTTATTTAAGTGGCATTGCTATTTTAGATATTCTTAGTTGCAGTGGGTGCTAATTCTATATTATGCAGAGACGTTTGAGTTTTATTTAATAAGTAAGAGGGAACTATTGTGCAGAAGAGTTAAGAGATTATACTGTACTTTAGGATGATTAAACCGAAAGTCATCTGTTGAATGGGTTTAAATGAGGAATGACTGTTGGTAAACCACTGGGCAATTATTTCAGCAATTTAGGTAAGAAGTAATAAACGTCTGAACTGCAGTTTGGGCAGTACAAATAAGGAAGAGTAAATGAGTATGAGAGATTAGGTGGAAGCTAAATCAATAGGGCTTGATGACTAATAGGATATGAGAAGATTTGTGAGGGTAGACAAAGATAATCTTGAGGTTTTGAGACTACACAATTAGTAGTAGAGAACTGACATCAAATAAAATGGAGGAATGTGGGCAGATGATCTGTGCTGTTCTGGACAAATGGCTATCATTTACCTGTGAGGCATCCAAGTGGAGAGGTCTATAATCCAAACAGACTTGTGAGGCAGGCATTAGGAAGTGGATAGGATATGGAAGTAAAGATTTCAGATTCATTTACTATCAGTGATACTCACAGCCACAAAATTTCAAGAGGAAGAGTATGGAGAAAAAAAAGGTCAAGGGAGATCTTTGGACAGATCCCACAGTTAGAGGCAAGAGAGAAAGAAGAAACAATAAAATAATAGAGATTCAGGGAAGCACTACAATGGATTTCAAATATATGTATAATTTGGGGTGTAAATTCCTTCTCTGAGAATTGTTCATTACTCATAGTCCCTATTGAACCAATGGGTGCAACTTCTGTACTAGTACTATATGACCCCACCTCCTTAACTGTAGCTGATTGGGTCACAAAAGACATCTGAATCAAGCTAGCAATCTAATCCTGTCTCTGGGGATTTTGAATAATCAGCTGATATTTTAATTAGCTGATGTGAGAGCTGAATGGTCATATAAAGCCAAGAGGTGGCTTTTGCTGAGAGGTCATTCAAGACAACAAAGCATCCCAAAGCAGAAAGCTACTTGCTCACCATTGTAGCACCCAATCAATATGTTGGATACCTTACAAATGTGTAACCAGAGCCCCTACCCTTTTCATGTTTATAGTCTAGTGTAGATGTGGACTACATCTGTCAAAGTTGACCATTTTATCTCCAGTATCAGTTAGAGAACATAATGAGTACTGAATGAATGAATGAGGCCTGGCTATGCCTTCTGCTCTTAGGTTCCACAAGACAACCCTGTATCCTTCCATTACATTTTCCTTTTGCTTGAGTTAATTTGAACATGTGCCTATTCCATGCAAACAAGCAATTCTAGACTGAGATACCAAAGAACAGAATGAAGATAAGGAGCATGACCAAAAATACACATCTGCAGGGATATCAAAACTAAGGACAAAGAGATCATTAGAGTTAATGTTTAGAAAGTCAGTGGAAACCTTTGAGGGTAGTTTCACAGGGTGCCTGGGTGGCTCAGTTGGTTAAGTGACCAACTCTTGGTTTTGGCTACGTTGTGATCTCAGGGTCATGTAATCAAGTCCTGCATGGGGCTCCACGCTCAGCACAGAGTCTGCTTCAGATTCTCTCTCCCTCTCCCTCTGCCCCTCCCTCCACTTGTTTTAAAGATTTTTTAAATCTTTAAAAAAAAAAAAGAGTAGTTTCACTAGTGAATTACTGATACTGAGTTGAGTTTAGGGATAAGAAAAATCTGATACCTGAAAACATTCCACAAAATGCAAGGCTATAAGGTCTCCATGATTAGTACCTGTATTGGCCATAAATATTGTATAAAGTCTCAGATTGACTTGACTCCTATCTGCATGATTTTCATGGCCCAAAACAGTGAGCTGCCCCTCCTCCTCTACATTTGGAGTAGCCACGTGCTGGATGACACAAACTGGAAGTATGGATGAGTTAGCACCTATGGAATGAATCTTGACCAAGGAAAATGCTAGACAAAAAGCTACAGATCAGATGAATAACTCTCCTCATTTCTCCATTCCATGGACTACTGTGAGATGTGGCTTCTTCTTGAAACCTGTCTTAATAAGTCCCATTATGCCAAGTATGGACATGTCTGCTGTATTTCATTGTGGCAAGTTGTGATTTAGTGCTCCAGGTAATAATGCATCAAGGTTTCCCACCTCATTTTCCTTTTTTTTTTTTTTTCATCTTTAGCGCATTGACCTTGCACACCCCAAATAAAATATTAGAATTTTAATCTTCTGCTTATATTCTGCCTTCTAGAGACTTGGGCTAAGACAGTGGTGTAAGCCCAAGTACAAGAGGACTGTAGTTTCTATGATTTTGCAAGACTTTACATACTTTGTACAGATATTTTCATCAGTAGCTACTGATCTCTCATTTGGGGTAATACATTCTTAAAAGAAGCTACATTTAATTGTATGTATTCATGCTCTTATGGCCATCCATTTCCTAAGTCACCATATTTTTGGCTAAATCATCTGTAGCCATCCCTAAATGCTACAATATAGGTGTCTCAGGCTAAAATTAACAGACCTGATTACAAGGTCTTAACCAATTAGAATTTCACTTAAAGGCTTATAATAATTCAGATAAATGAAAAACACACTATAGATAAAATAAACAAATGATCAGAATATAAATGTAAGTCTAGAAAAGTTTCTTCTTGCTCCTGACAGAACATATTTACAGCCCATACTACAAAGCTATATTGTATTATAAATGTATGCTTATCAAAATCAGTAACATTATATAGATATGTACATACAGAGCATTTTAAAATATTTAGAGCATGTATTTGCAGAGCACATTTTACTAACTATAAAAGTGTCAAAAATATAAATAAAAAGGAAAAATTTCAGGTTTATTAACATTTTAGGAAACTTTGAAGACTACAGCCTGGTTGGTTAATGGATTTTTTTGAATTTATAGATAAATTTGAGGATAATGACATCTTTATCATAATAAGGATTCCAACTTATGAATAAGATATAACTTCCATTTATTTAGTTATTTGTAAAATTTTCTCAATGAAGTTTGAATGTTTCTTTCATAGGGGGACTGTGCATCTTTTGTTAGGTTTATTTCCATGTATTTGGTATTTTTTTAAGCCTTGTCAATTTAAAAAAATTTTTTAAAGATTTTTATTTATTTATTTGACAGACAGACACAGTGAGAGAGGGAACACAAGCAGTGGGAGTGAGAAAGGGAGAAGCAGGCTTCCTGCGGAGCATGGAGCCCGATGTGGGGCTCGATCGCAGGACCCTGGGATCATGACCTGAGCTGAGGGCAGACGCTCAACGACTGAGCCACCCAGGCGCCCCGAGGTGGACACAGATTTCTTAACCAAAATACAAAAATGACTAATCACAAAAGACTGAGAATAAGTTCTGTTAACTAAATGGCATATAGCCCATGATCCAACAATTCCATTCCCAGGTATGTACCTTAGGATATGTGCTAGGATGCTCAGTACAAGAATGTTCATGAAAACATTGTTCATAATAACCGTAAACAGGAAATAATTGAAGTGGCCAACAAGAGAAGAATGAATGGATAGTTCACAGTATGTTAATGAAATGGACTAATGGAGTGAATAAACAAAATCAGCAATGAAATCATAAAATCTTAAAATCATAATGACTATATTAATTTCCAGGACTTCTGTATGATGAAAGGCATCACAAAAACAAAGTTAAAAGACAAGCCACAGACTGAAAGAATTCATAACAAATATTTAGGAATATCAAATATCGATAAGAAAAAACACAAAGATAAATTGGAAAATATATAAACAGATAACTCATAAAAGTAATTCTAATGGTAACAAATATTAAAAGATGCTGAGTCTCATTAGTTATCAGAGATTTAAAAAAAAACTAGTTATCAGGCAAGTGCCACTTGTGGCCTATTACAATGACAAATATGAAGAAGTCTGACAATATCAGGTGATGGCAAAGATGGGGGAGGTGATACTTTCATATAACTGGTGAAGACAATGTAAACTCTAGAGACCAAGAGCATTAAGTAAAATTCAAAAAGTGAGGAATAAAAAATCCCACTCCAAAGAAGCACTTACCCAGGTATACAAAGAGAAATAAAAAAAAAAAAAAAAAAAAGAAACAAAGAAAAATATATAATGATTTTCACTATAGCACTGATTCATTGGCAAAAATTTGGAAAATAAGTAAAACAAGAAGTATTCATTATATAGTAACACTATACAGCCACTAAAATGAATGAAGAAATAATTTTCAATAATAAAACATAATTATCGGTATGGACTGAATTAAAAACATAACATCGACTTTTAAAAAATCAAGTCACAGATAAATGAGTTAGGTATAATTACATTTATATTTACATGGAAAATGCAATTTTATATTCATGCATATTAAAGTAGAAAAATGAACTGAAATGATATATACCACAATTACTTTAGTTGGGAGGGCAGGTGGTCAAAGAGCTTCACATTCATCTGTTCATCTATTCTTTATTAAATAAAAATATTTGAAACAAACGTAGCCAAATGTCACCATGCAAGTTTTCTTACATATTCTATAATTCTCATTTTTAAGTTTTTAAAAATTTCTTAAAATCACACACAATCTTTAAATTATCAACAAACCTTGATCTAGTAACTTCATTTTAGAAACTTTATCCCAAGAAAATAATTTGAAATGCAGAAAGACATTCTATTTTGGCTTAATTTGAAATAGCAAAGGACATAGAAATAACCAAAGTGCTTCACAATATAGTAGTTATTAAATGCTTTCTCTTATGCATTTCAGAGATTATTATGGCAACTTAATAGACATTTATAATTATAGAAAAAATGCTTATTTTAAACAAAAAGTGTAGAATTTAAAATTTTAGAAAGATATGATCACTATAAATTATGAATATTTATTTTAAAAATAGTAAATATATAGATGTACATATTTTAGAACTATATGTGATTTTAAAGAAATTATTCATAATATTCTGTACTTTTTAAATTCTATAATGCATATGGGTCTGCTAGTTTAATAAAATGAAAGTTTTTTCAGACTTACTTTGATTTATTTTTCCTTCTTTTCCTTAAATTTTGAATTTTAAACCTCAAGAGTTTTTCATGATAAGAGGAAGATATCACTCCTAATTTATTAATCATGGGTGATTTGTTAACAGGCATATTCACAGATCATAAACCTAAAGAAAAATATTAAATTTTATGTTAGAATACAAATGCACTTATAGTACCAAATAATACATAATATGCAAATTCATGATTTGTGGGGAAAAGGGTGGCAAGAAGGAAAACCAGGCTAAGAAAAAAATTATAGTAAGGAAGAATTTAAATTTAAATTTAAAATGTCAGACCTAGGAGTCAAACCCAACTTTGAATTGAAAACCCATGTTCTTTCTATTATGTTAGTATTAAAAACTTATCTTTTCATATAATACTTAGCCTTTATTATACTTTAGCTGTTTTATCAGCAAAACCATTGGAAGAACATCATGGCATAGTAGTTAAGAGGATACAATCAAACTGATTTACTTAACTACCCTGTGTCTCAGTTTCCCCACTTGTACAATGGGAATAGTACCTCCTTACAGAGTTGCTATAAGAAATACATAGGTCAATATATGTACATTGGTTAGAATAGAGTTTAGTATATAAGAAGCTTTATGTGGGGGCTTGTAATCATTATTAGATTACTATGCTTTCTGTTTTTTAAAATTACTTGTAAACTTTTTTTGTCTTCTGTTTTCTTACCAGTTAGATCATGCTTTCTCAGCTTGTCCTCACATCCAGATTTATTTTCTTTTTGAAGAATGTCTGAATACATTTTATGAGTATAAGACCAAAACTAGAAGACACTATTTTTATTTAGTGCAGTATTTAAATAGCAATATGAAATAATGAAATAGGTAGTCAGATTTACACTGAACTATTTTGCACTTAATTTTTAAGCTAGGTAATTTTTAAAACTTATCATTAATTAAGGTTCTAGCAGGAAGCTGACAGCACACTCAAATGGAGTAACTAAATAAAGAGATTCCAAAGAGATGGGCAGAGTTATTCAAATAAAAAAAAATACAATAAAATAAAACCTGAGATGGTGCCTTCTCAGGGTCTGGAAGAAGGGGGTGAGCCCACCACTCTTGGAACTGGGGGAAAGAAGGACCCAGAAAGAATAGCTGTAGGAAAGTGGTGTTTAATAAAAAACTTTGGCCTTTGATCTAGACATGCAGCCCATCTGAGGTTGCCTGCTAAGAGGAAGGCTGGAGAACAGGAATTTTGATCTCACTCTCCTGCTCTCCACTCCAATCACCTGCCTGTACTTCCCATTAGCTAAGCCAAACTAGAAGCCAGAGAAGGTATAAGGCAGAGTGGAGAAGGATGGAAAATGGATCTGGATGGCCAATGGGAAAATATCCAGTACAAAATGGATTATAAACACAAAACATTATTATCTCTTGCTATTGGTTATAGCAAGGTCTGCTTCTAATAATCTATATCCATTAGAATATAAAATAAATGTATTTTTAAGGCAGCAGCTATAAGGGGCTATATATAGGGATGTCCTTTAGAGTGACCCTAATTTTAATATACAATATAAGTTATTCCCAAACCGGACTAATATACTCAGGAGTTTAATTTTTAACAGTGAACATCACCACATTGGATTCACATCGGATATTTCTACCTTAAAAGGAACTGAGGAAAATAATTACAATCATTAATGATGGAAATAAAGTACACATAAGCATCAAACAACAATAATAAAGACAGGGATAGTCAAAGAGTTAATTTGATAAATATGGTAACAAATGTTGCAAATTTACTGTTGCTGTTATGTTTGACAAGTATTTATTGTGAGTCACATAAAATTATGAAGATAAGATGTTTAATTACACTAAGACAAAGTCTTCAAAAGAAGAAAAAAGAAACCTACAATTCTTTTTTTTTTAAAGATTTTATTTATTTATTCATGAGAGACAGAGAGAGAGAGAGAGAGAGGCAGAGGGAGAAGCAGGCTCCCAAGGAGCAGAGAGCCCGATGTGGGACTCGATCCCAGGACTCTGGGATCATGACCTGAGCCGAAGGCAGATGCTTAACCGTCTGAGCCACCCAGGTGCCCGAAACCTACAATTCTTAAAACATATTTCAGAAATAAAGTTTAGAAATGCAAATTTGAGTCAGACATACTCTAAGATAAATTACTTTTAAAAATTTAATTCCAAATGAATAGAAAAGAAAAAATACAGGCAACCTAGGAAGAAAAATAACTGAAGGGAAATTGAATGGAAAGCAAACTGGTCTTTGTGTGCATGTGTTAGGTGTACTGACATAGAGCTCTTAGCCATTTAGTGATATATTTTATAGGACTGACTACAGTCAGTCATATTTTTTGAGATTTCAAGAAGTTAGAGAATAATTGTTTGAACTAATCATTGAAGCTATTTTCCAAAGATCTTGCTCATCTGCTGGTACTAGTGTTAAGTATTTGCACCATCTCCTCAACATGCAAGTTCCACAATACCCTGTTGATGAGACTCCCCCAGATTGGATGGGTAGAAAATGTCAAGTTGCTGTAGAAGTTTCTACAAGCTTCCTCTCTATTTCTGCCTTATTTTGGGATTACCAATCTTGAAAGTAACAAGTGCTAGTGCTTAACCAACAATAGTCTGTCATTCAGATACTATCTGAATAGCAATGGGATATAGAAGAAAGACAGTATGACTCACCAATGTATTTTACTAGTTAGGATTGCTTTTGACTAAGAGTAAAAGAAACAACAATCAAATAATCTCAAGTTTCTCAAAAGAAAAGATGAATGTCTTCAAAAATGTTTCCCGTTGAAATGTTAGAATTAAATCCTCAGTGGGGTAAATAAACAAAGAAAACAAGGTTTAAAATGACTCCCCTCCACCCAAAGATACCTCAAAATAGAGAATCTAAAAATGTTATCAACTTTAACAAAATTTTTATTTTTTTCATAAGAATATTCTTCACTAAGGGGTGCCTGGGTGGCCAAGTTGGTTAAGCGTCTGACTCTTGATCTTAGGGTCATGAGTTCAAGCCCCTCACTGGGCTACACACTGGCCATGGAGACTACTTAAAAAAAAAAAAAATACAAACATAGATATTTCATCAATTTCTCAGTAGAATCCAAACCCTGAAGCTATCAACAAGGAATTCGTGTTGTTGTTATTATTATTATTATTATTGTGTGTACAGTAGGGCCTTTTTGCATTGTTTTAATGTAACTGGAGTCACATATACTAATGATTAGTGGAGCCATCACACCAAGGTTCTACCACCCTATTTAATAAAAAGTTTTGTTGAACCATTTGTTAAAACCTACTAGGGTAATCATTTGTACCATTTTATTCCTTCTCAGGACAGTTACATGCAGGGATGTTGACTGGTGAATTGTATAAAAAGGGGCAGACAGAGGCATATATCAAGCTCTTTAGTAACACCACCTTAAAACAAGAAAAGTAAAATGATGACAAGAATTTTTATTTTTCTGCTATCACATACAAGACACATTTCTTTTGCTGAGAAATCACAATCATTAAATGTAAAGAGATTAGAATGGTGACTTATTAAATTGGATTATTTCGCTTTTACATCATCGTCAAGAAATAGACATTTTCCCTGAATCAGCAAAACATGATGTAAATTTAAAATGAGCTTTTTTATAAGTTAAATAGATCTTTAAGATTTAAATACCCTTATATTCTCTATAGTACCCAAAACATATGGTGCTGACTGAATTTGTGGATTGAAATGAAAACAAAATCTTAAGTGAATAAAAATGATCTTAAAGTTTGGATTGCTCTCCTTTTTAAATAAAGTCTTCCCTCAAATACTGAAATGAGAGGTAAAAAAAAAATCATTATTTTTGACAGCAACTATTTCTTAGACCCACCTCTTCATTTGCTCTAATTTTCTTGATTTATACAGGACTCCACTGCAGAGGATGGTCTACAGTAACTCACATTTTCTCTACCACTTTCCAGGGATAGTTATAATTTAAATAAATTCCACAGATTTACTTTGCATATTTATCTGAAGTGGGCAAAAAGACAGTGTGATTTCACCCTTTACTTCTATCAGATATGATTTTTATATTAAATTATATCTACTCTTAAATTTATTCCAGTGCAGAACATCCACTATCTAGAATCTAGTTTCTGTTGTGCCAGCACTGAGATCATCTTCCCAAGGCTGACAACGATTTCCAGGTAAACAATTCCATGAAGAGTTTTTCAGTACTGATCTTGCCTGATCCCACCATAGTAACTGACTCTGCCTACCATCCCTTCTAGAAATAAGTGTCTTCTTTTTTCATTTATCATGACACTCTACCCGTGGCTTATCTCTCCCTACTTCTGTGAGGTCTCCTTCTCACACTTCTGTATGGTGTAGCAGGGACAGCTTGCTTTCAATTCTCACACCAGCACAGATTACATCTGGGTCACTGTGCAAATCACTTCACTGTCAGGTACCTCAGTTTCTTCATCTATAAATAGGGATTATAATAGTATCTGGCAAGGTGGCCACAAATGAAGGAATGCTGGTAGCCACAGAAGCTGAATGAAGCAAGGAACAGATTTTTCCCCTAGAGCCTCTGGAGGAAGTGCAGCTCTGCCAATACCTTGATTTCTGCCTAGTGAAACTGATTTTGGACTTCTGGCTTCCAGAACTGTGAGAAAATGAATTTTATGCCACCAAGTTTGTGGTAATTTGTTATAGCAACCATAGGAAACTAATATACAATTCATTGATACCTTCATAAATACAGCAAATGTATTTTTTTAATATTGATTTTAGATGTAATGGAAAATTAAAATAAAAAGGCTAATTGTTCAAAATAATAATAATAACAATAGCATCTCCTGTGAATGAGTCATTACTATCCAAATGAAGAGTAATACTCATTACTTACTATTTGTTCTTTGTATAATATTCCTCTAATTAATCATAGAAATGCATCAAGTAATACATATTTCAGACATAAAAATATTATATAATTAATACATCACAATGTATGAACTTAACTGATAATTGTTAAATCTGAGCTAAAAGTAAATGGGGATTAATTTACTAATCTCCCAACTTTTCTGCATGATTAAAGTTTTATATAATAACATTTTTTAGAGTATTGATTCACACTTACATAGACTTAATTTCTTCTCAGTATTTAATTAAAAGTCATAGGGCCACCATATATAATATCACATAAATAGACAAATAAATATGATATGATATATATCAGATTCTCTCTAATCATTTAATCAACTCCAAAACAGACATATCATAATATTTTATGATAATCAAAAGAATAAACAGAACACTTAAACAAAAACTGCTTTTAAAACTGTTAATATAGGGGCGCCTGGGTGGCTCAGTTGGTTAAGCGACTGCCTTCGGCTCAGGTCATGATCCTGGAGTCCCGGGATCGAGTCCCGCATCGGGCTCCCTGCTTGGCAGGGAGTCTGCTTCTCCCTCTGACCCTCCCCCCTCTCATGCTCTCTCTCATTCTCCCTCTCAAATAAATAAATAAAATCTTAAAAAAAAACCAAAAACTGTTAATATAATTATTTAAATTAGCTTATCATTTTCTTTTATTATTATGCTCATTCTTTCTCCCCAGAACACCTTCCTAAAGTTTTCCATAATTTTATTATTTTTATGCCTTTTTAGAGTTTCAACAATATTAGCAGATCCTATGCAAAAGAGATAAATTTCTAAACCACTCAAGGTTACAGGATTTGAATCATTATGGAAAAATAAATTTACAGGGAAATCTCACCTATTAATATAGCTGCAAAAATTCTAAATAAAACACAAGGAAACCAAATCTAGCAATGTCAATAAAAAATAATTCATTACAACTGAGAAGAATTAGTCTAGAAGAGCCAGGATGATTTAATATTATAAAAATCTATTATCACAGGCCACAACATTGATGAACTTAAGACAAAAAAGTAGAAAATATTTTTATATACACTAAGGATTAATTAATTAAATCCAGTATTCATTCATGATTATAAAAAAATAAAATAAAATAAAATAAACTCTGCAAGCTAGGGATCTCAGTTTTCCTTAATTTAATTAAAGCTACCTAAAAAAAACCTAAAAGAAACATGAAATTAACAACAAAATTTTAGAAGCTTTATCTGAGAAGCCAAGAACAATATAAAGGATATTCATATTCTTCTGACTTAATTCAACATTTTATAAGCAGTCCTAGCCAAGAAAAAAAGAAAGAAAAAGAAAAAAGAGGTGTAAATATGGGAAAAGAGGGACAGTATATTTATGCGAAAAATACATAAAAATCTCAGAAGAATCTGCACATACAAAAAATACATTACATCCAGGGGCACCTGGTGGCTCAGTCAGTTGAGCGTCTGCCTTTGGCTCAGGCCATGATCCCAGGGTCCTGGGATCGAGCCCCACATCAGGCTCTCTGCTCAGCGGGAGCCTGCTTCTCCCTCTCCCTGCTGCTCCCCCTGCTTGTGCTCTCTCTCCATCAAATAAATAAATAAAAGCTTTTAAAAAAATAGATTACATCCAATTAAAAGAAGATTTCTGAATAAACAGTATATAAAAAAGGTAGTGATATGTAATTCAATGCCACTAAAGATGACTAATTAACACAAGCTTTTGGCTCCTGTCTTTAAAAACAACTTTGTAGGGGCGCCTGTGTGGCTCAGTCGGTTAAGTGTCGGCCTTCTGCTCAGGTCATGATCCCAGGGTCCTGGGATCGAGCCCCGTATCGGGCTCCCTGCTCAGAGGAAAGCCTGCTTCTCCCTCTGACCCTCCCCCCTCCTCTGCTGCTTTCTCTCTCTCTCTCTCTCAAATAAATAAATAAAATCTTTAAAAAAATACTTAGAATTAAATGATAATAAAAACATTGCATATAAAAATATATTTAATAGGATTCTTCTCAGTAATAAAAAGCAAACTACTGCTACATGCACCAAAAATACATTGAGTAAAAGAAGCCAAACACAAAAGTGTACAGATTATATGATTCCAAATACATGAAGTTTAAGAACAGGCAAAGCTATTCCATGGTGATGGTCTATGGGAGGATGAGACTTGGGGCTGGAGACTGAATGGAAGGTACAGATGGAAATGTTAGATATTGGAGGTGCTAACACGAGCATGAATATGTACCAAAACTCAATGTAGCAGACCACATTTTTTCAAAATGATACAGCAATATCTCCCATACTATATGTTGTTCTGTAGTGTGGCCTTGTCACCCATCAAGAGAGATGGAGTCTAATTTACTCTCCCCATGAATCTGGGCCTAACTCCCAGCCACCATGATGGGAGGCCAACATCACATGGAAAGCCATGCATAAGAGCTCTGGTTGATACTCGAGCTGAGTACCCAGCCAGGCCCCAGGTGACAGCAAGCAGCAACTGCCAGCCACATGACTGAGCCATGGACATTCAGCCAGCAAAGCCTTTGGATGACTAGAGCCTCAGCTGACATCGAACTGAAATCACAAGAAAGACCCCAGATGAGAGTTACCCAATTGTGTATAATCAACTCCAGGACCATGAGAGTTGATTTTTAAAAAAATTATTTAAGCCACTAAGTTTTAGAATGGTTGAGGCCAAAAATACCCAGAATACTCACTGAATTGTACAATGAACATTCATGCATTTCACTATAGGCAAATTTTACCTCAATAAAAATAAGACTGTAGGAGAATATATTATATTAGAATTAAATTTACTGACATAAACCAGAAGGTAAAAATGACAATGGTTCAGACAAGATAGAAGTGTATTTCTCTGATGTTAAACATTCTTTTAACTCCAAACCTAGACAATTTGGGATCTGTTTGGCAGCTTCACACTCACAAGAAACCAAGGCTGCATCTAAATCTTACTTTCATGGTCATTGTCAGGCCTCATCTTGCTTCGGGTTTTTCACTGGCTTGTGTAGCATCAAAACAGTGGGGAGGCACTATATGTCGCTATGTTGTATTGATTCCCATCTTCAAAGAAGCTCTGTTAATCAAACCTCCTTCTAATCCCTTCTGCCATTCTCCTAAATCAGGACGCTATTACCTTTGTCCTAGACTAATACCATAACTTCTTATCTTCCAGTCTCCTTCTGATCTCTCTTCCTCTAGCCTCATCTTTTATATGACTGCCAGAGTAACTTTTCCAAATATAAATCTCCTGATCATTGCCTTCTTCCCCCAGACTCCCTCTCCTGTTTAAAACCCTTTAATATAGCCCTACTGCCAACAATAAAAATCCAAACTCAGACTAGGGAATATTCAGATTGCTGGAGCATAAAGTTTGAGTATGTGAATTATATTGACATCAACTGTGTTTTTTAAAATAGCTAATTATTTTATTTGCCACTGCAAAATTAAATTATATGTATCAGTTATAAATCTTAATTACAGACATTTTGTGCAAAATATGATGGGAACTAAATTATCTCATCCATTCTGGGGCCCTACACTTATATTAAAAACAAACAATTGATCTATTTTACCAAGTGGCATGAGGGGAAAAGTGAGGAGATATAAAACTATGTCCCTTTTGGAAATGGTTAAAAGACTAAAAAGGTTTAGTTTGTAAGAGAAGTATGAGTGATGGAGTATCATAGATGCCTCTTAAATATGATGGCTTTATGTATTTTAAGAATTCTTCCTTTTGGTTTGTACTTCTCTATTCTTGCCTGATTTTCTCCAAAGCAGAAAGCTAAAACTGCCTTTAGTCTCTGGCTCCACTCCATCTTAAAAAAGCAAAAACAAAAAATTAACCTCATTAAAGAGATGACACTGGGTGCCTGTAAGGAGGAAAAAAGCTTTGGGGATTGTGGGGAGAGATGTTTCCTGGAAGGTAACAGGTCATTCAGAGCCATCTCCTTTCTTGTAGTAGCATCCCCTGGAGGCGACTGTACCATGGAAGAAATGTCTGGGTACTGCATCTTGAAAGACTGGATCCCACAGCATAAGAGAGGCATAAAAATCTTCTCCAAGCCTCACTGTGGCCCAGAAGTTATGCCAAAACAGAGAGGACCACATAGATGTGACAATTGCCCCAATGCCTCATGGTGACTCTCCAATGTTTTCATGACATGTGAGTACCTAGGACCTTTGTATAACCCAAGGGCAGGGGCAAGACTAATCAAAACTGAGACTGAATATCTACAGTCAAGCACAACAGAGGCTTGGAGTATACACAGTCAATTTAAACAAAGTACAGAAATATTTCTTGCAATACATAAATCCATTGACTATGATTCATAACTAGTACATGTATTTTAATTTTGTAGTAGCAAGTAAAATAATTATTCATAATTAATATGAAATAGGGATATTCAAGATACTGAAAACTGAAGTTTTAAAATATTTACAGATGATTTACAAAGCCTTGGACAATGAGGAAAATGAACTAAAAAGAACCAGTAAAGTTTAAACAGGAACTACTTTCATTCATCACTCATCAATCTCTTATTTACTCATTTATTCAGGAAAATTGCAATGATCTAATACTTAAGTAATATAGTCTTGTTCTGACTGAAATATCTTAAATCTCTTTTACTCACTGTGAAAGGATTTGAATCTAAAATGTAACCATAGGATATGGAATGGAGAATATCAAACATACACCATCAGGCAAATGAAACTCAAGAAATGAGAGACGGGCTCCCCTGTAAATGCCTGGCTTTCAGAATATGGGAACTTATTTTCCCACCAATGAACATCCACCAAGAATCTTTCCCCATCCCAAAAGCAATGAACTTACTGCTTGGACTCTGGTTGGACTTCCCCCTTCTCTGCACTCCTTTCTGATAAATATAGTTCACCCCAAACCTTCAACAAATCTGCCTGTAGTTTGCTATAGTTTGTGTTTCCCAAATTGCAATTTCTCTACTATTCCTGAATAAACTCAATTTCTGGTTATTCGAGTTTGCCTCAGCTTACCTCCTTATTTAGGTTGATATTCATCATAGGAAGCCATTTGAGTTTGATATAAACTACTAATGTGATCAATGGTCTGTGAAGAAATTGCAAAAATGGATGTAATTTTCCATGAATTATTTTATTGGGTTTTTGCTTATGCCAGTACTTTTTACTCATTTGCAACATTCAATAGAGAAGATGAAATAAAGAAAACTACACACACACACACACACACACACACTAACATATAAACTAGAAATAAGAGAATGTTTTTGACTATTTTATATTTAGCACTGTCAAACAATATTCACATTATTCATTTCAAGTGGTTGCCAGTTAGGGAATTCAATTTGGTTTGGTTTTCACAAAAATAAAAGTGTTAATGATGTCTGAGCTTCCTGTGTTTGGAAGATAATTAAAATATGGTCTCTCCTGGGGAGGGTAAAGGTATGTGCTACGGTGAGCACTGTGAATTGTGTACGACTGTTGAATCACAGACCTGTACCTCTGAAACAAATAATACATTATATGTTAAAAAAAAGAAATAGAAAGGGGAAAATGAAGTGGGGGAATCAGAGGGGGAGACAAACCACAAGAGACTATGGACTCTGAGAAACAAACTGAGAGTTCTAGAGGGGAGGGATGGGGGGATGGGTTAGCCTGGTGATGAGTATTAAAGAGGGCACGTATTGAATGGAGCACTGGGTGTTATATGCAAACAATGAATCATGGAACACTACATCAAAAACTAATGATGTAGGGGAGGGGGGAAAGATGGCGGAGGAGTAGGGGACCCTATTTCAACTGGTCCCTGGAATTGAGCTGGATATCTACCAGACCACTCTGAGCACCCACGAAACCAGCCTGAGATGTAAGAAGATCTGGATCTCTACAAACAATATCGCAGGCGGTTGGTTTTGAGGTACGAAGCGGAGAGCCGTGATTCTGCAGGCAGATATCGGAGGATAAATGGCAGCGGGAGGGTGCCTGGACGTGGGGATCCTACACCGCCCGTGAGTGACAGCCTCGCGCGCTGGGGACAGGGCACAGACTCGCAGACCGGTAGCGGCGGGGAAAGGACTTTAGGGCTCCCGGGGTGGAAAACCAGACTGGCGGGGTCGCGCGCACGCGAACCGCAGCCCCCCCAGACAGAAACCCGGAGCAATGGTCACGTGCACGGGAGCTGCAGCCTCCGAGATGGAAACCCGGTGCGACCTGCAACCCCCGGGGTGGAAACCCTGAGCAACGGAGTCATGCACGCGCGAACTGGGAGCGGCTGGCCATTTTAGAAGCACAAAGGGCAGAGATGCGCCCCGACCTGGAGGCAGGACTGGGAGTGCTGCAGAGGGGCGCACAACCCAGGACGCTGCAGTTTATAGCAGCACGGACAGAAACAGAGACGGTGTGGCCTGGAGAGCTTGCTGAAGAACAGACTGCGGTCTCTCGGCTCTGAGGCAGAGGGTTGGAAACGGTCTCTTCTGCTCTGACTCGTGGAAGAGACACCAGAGAACAAAAGCCCCAAAGACTGATTCCCACTGAGCCCATCCCCCGCCACAGGGGCGCAGGGCAACTCCACCCAAACAGGGTTGCCTGAGTAACAGCGTGGCAGGCCCCTCCCTCAGAAGACAGGCT
>NC_138375.1:62285255-62285515 GCF_054177405.1 Leptonychotes weddellii | reverse complement strand
GGGTCCTGGGATCGAGCCCCGCATCGGGATCCCTGCTCCGCGGGAAGCCTGCTTCTCCCTCTCCCACCCCCCCTGCTTGTGTTCCCTCTCTCGCTGTGTCTCTCTCTGTCAAATAAATAAAATCTTTAAAAAAAAAAAAAAAAGTGCTACTGGCATCCCCTGGGTAGAGGCTAGGAATACGGTCATCCCCCAATGGACAGGAAAACCTCCCACAACAAAGAACTGCCTAGCCCCACTCAGATACAACTTGAAACAAACCA
>NC_138375.1:62268930-62284755 GCF_054177405.1 Leptonychotes weddellii | reverse complement strand
GAGGACATTAGGAGAAGGAAGGGAAAAATGGGCGGGGGGAATTGGAGGGAGAGATGAACCATGAGAGACTATGGACCTGAGAAACAAACAGGGTTTTAGAAGGGAGGGGGGAGGGGGGATTGGTTAGCCCGGTGATGGGTATTAAGGAGGGCATGTACTGCATGGAGCACTGGGCGTTATACGAAAACAATGGATCGTGGATCACTACACCAAAAACTAATGATGTATTGTATGGTGACTAACATAACATAATAAAATTAAAAAAGAAAAAAAAAACTAATGATGTAATGTATGGTGATTAACATAACATAACAAAATAAAATTTAAAAAAAAGTCACATGGCTAAAAAAATAAAATAAGAAAATAAAAAAATAAAATATGGTCTCTTTCTCAAAAAATTATAATCTGGAGAAAAAAGACAGGCCTGTAAACCAATATTATCACATTAAAGATGCTGAATTCCATGATAAGACTCCAGGTAACTTTAGGAGGAAAAAATGGCCCAAGAAAAATATTTGGTCAATATGACATTCTATAAATATATGCCAAGATCTAGAAAACAGTGGAATTTCAATTTAAATATGAATAAGATATGTTTTCCACCTAACTGTCTCTTAACAGGATTCTTTCTCTGTTTTGGCCCTGAGTTCAAATAATGTAAATATCTTTACCTAATGAGTAGAATACTTAAAAATTGAAAGTACTTAACACAATAGAATTTCATTGCAGCCCCAAACTATGAAATAATATGGTGGTCTTTAATTGTTCTTTTAGTAATTTAAAACAAGCATAAATCAAAATCTTAAGGTCATTCCTGAAGGAGCAAAAAAATCATTAGAGAAGAAACAGGAATCAAAGAAATAATGGAGGGCCACCTGGGTGGCTCAGTCAGTTAAGTGTCTGACTTTGGCTCAGGTCATGATCTCTGTTCCATGTGAGATGGAACCCCACACCAGGCTCCCCACTCAGTGGGGAGTCTGCTTATCCCTCTGCCCCTCTCCCTACTCGTGCAATTCTCTCTCTCTCAAATAACTAAAATCTTAAAAAAAAAAGAAAGAAAGAAAGAAAGAATGGAACAAAATCCCTGAAGAAAGTCAAACTTTGGATTGAGAAAGCCAAGAAAAATAAACCAGACTATGAAGACTAAAAGCAAATTACCAATAAACATATAAAACATATAAAATGGTGCTAAGCTTTCCAAATAGGGGAAATGCCTGATTTGTGGCTCAATAAACAAGACAGAATTGACCATGAAAAAATGAACACTGAATGTGAGTATGATATTCTATAGAAATGTAAAAAGCTTCATGGTGTAAAATATCTTAATATCTGCATGAAAAAAAATCTTTTTAAAGATTTATTTATTTATTTGAGAGAGAGAGAAAGAGAAAGAGTGAATGTGAACAGGGGGAGGGGCAAAGAGAGAAGGAGAGAGAGAATCTCAAGCAGACTCCCTGCTGAGCGTGGAGCCTAACGCGGGACTCCATCTCACAACCCTGAGATCATGACCTGAGCCAAAACCAAGAATTGGACGCTCAACGAGCCACCTAGGCACCCCTGCAAGAAAAATTTCTGCTGAAAATTACACTGATGAATTTTCTAAGGTGATATCTGCTGAAAACCTTAGTTCTGAACCTGAGAGTTCTGTACTACTGCTATGTTCTGGAAGAAATTAACCACGGCTGGGGAAAGGAAGACTGCAGGTTTTAAGGACACTAAGCACTGGTTGGCTGTTCTTAGGGTCCTAATGTTGTAGGATGAACTTGGCAGTAATTAGAAAAACCCAACGTCCACAGTATATGAAGGATATACATGATTTGTCTATGCATCACTAAGCAGAAAAAGAAGTGTGAATAGCCAGAGAAGTAGATGAGTGACCTAAGAGCTGAATGACCACTGTACCAGGTGCATGAAGTTATTACAGCAATCTGTACTAGAAGAAAAATGTAAAATTTATTCTTCTCAACAACTGCACTCTGTATCCCCTCCTGGACTTCTTATAAAAAGCACTGTTTTCAGCATTTGTTCAATATTTGTTTCTACCCCTCATACAATGTAACATTAGTGATAAACACATGTGGCCATGAAATTTTATATCCTATAAATGTAAGTAAAAACTTGTCTTAACCATGGACTTGCTGATGCAGAGATCCAAGAATCTAAGAAGATCTGAATGAGTTCAGTCTTACTGATGCCATTAACATCATATACAAATGTATGTGTGGACATATATTTCCAATTTTCTTGAGTATATACAAGGAGTGAAATTACTGGATCATGTGGTAACCATTTGAGGAACTGCCAGATTGTTTTCCAAAGGGCTGCACTATTTTACATTTTCACCAGCAATATGTAAGGACTCTAATTTCTCCACATACTCACCAACACTTGTCTTTATTTATTTATTTATTTATTTAAGTAATCTCTACCACACCTAATGTGGGGCTCGAACTCACAACCCCAAGATCAAGAGTCGTACGTTTTTCTGACTGAACCAGCCAGGCACCCCAAAACTTGTCTTTTTAATTACAAATATCTAAACGGGTATAAAAAGGTTTTATTTGAATTTTCCGGATGGCTAATGATACTGAGCATCTTTTCATCTGCTTACTGGCCATTTGTATATCTCCTTTGAAGAAATGTGTATTCAAATCCTTTGCCACTTTTAATTGGGTTGTCTTTTATTAATGAGTTATTATTTTTTATATCTTCTAGATACAAATCCTTTATCAAATGTATGATTCCCCCAAATTTTCTCCCATTCTGTGCATTGTCTTTTCACTTTTTGTATGGTGTCCTTTGAAGCACTAAGGTTTATAATTTTGATGACACATTGGGTCTGTTATTTCTTTGATTGTATGTGCTTTTGTTGTCATATCCAAGAGACCATTTCCTAAATCAGAGTCACAGAGATTTATGCCTATGTTTTCTTCTAAGGGTTTTTATAGTCTTAACTCTTACATTTAGGTCTTTGATCTATTTGAGTTAATTTATGTATATAGTGTGAGATAGGGTTCCAACTTCATTCTCTTGCATGTGATTTTTGTATATTGATCTTGTATACTGCAACTTTGGCTGAACTTTTTTCTTAGATCTAATAGTCTGTTAGTGAATTCTTTCACATTTTCTATATACACCATCATGACATCTACAAATGAGATTGTTTTACATTGAAAAAACTAATGTAGTTGTTTTTATAGAAATACAAGCAAAAATAAAGAGTACAGTTTTTAGTTTTGAATAATAATTCCCAAATATGTTTTGTGGAATACAGATTCTTGGGATGTAATTACCTCCTAAAAGCTTTTTGTTGTGAAATAAGTTTGGGAAATCCTGCACTAAACAAAATTAAATAGGTTTGCATACCCTAAGATCTCTAGGAGTGGTTAATATGTTCCTGTGCACTGCAAATCTCCCTAATCAGCAGTACAATGTATAATTTTTCCTATCCTTGACCAGGAGAAACGTTTAGAACACTATCTCTTAGAGTCACATGCATGACACATTTTGGGAAATTCTAATTGATAGCACTAAACTATTTATTAAGCACTTAGGACAATGCCCTTTACTAGAAGCTCTGGATGGACAATGAACTTCAACTTACCAAATTAATCATGCTAATGAATGGTTCTGATAATGAATCAGATGTTCAATAAGAAAAGAACATTAGTCATCAAGATCATAAAGGTTCACACAGAAAAGTTCTTACTGAAATAAAAATCTGGTACTCACCTTGAATCTAAAGACTTATATGGGGCAGCAAAACAAAAAATGTTTACACATTGGAGAGATACGTTTCAGCTCTTAAAACAGCTCCAGCAAGCTGTCTTGAGTGCTTGGCACAAGCTACGCCACAACCTGGCGTAGACCCAAATTAAAAAAAAAAAAAAAAAAAAAGAGAGAGAGTTTTTAACATTAAGCCCTAGTGTATTTTTTAAAGCTCTGATTAAAACAATGTCGGAAAAGTACACTTTAAAAGACAATTTCTGAGAATTAGACAATATTAAAATTATATCAAGCCTTTGGGTAGTTAACGTGATTAAAGAATGCAAGATTTAGACTATAACCTTAAAGATCAAAAGATAATTTGATCAGGGGCACCTGAGTGGCTCAGTCAGTTGAGCTGCTGACTCTTGGTTTCAGCTGGTCATGTATCTCAGGATGGTAAGATCTGGGGGCAGGGAGGAGTAGCCATGGGCCTCTGCACTCAGCAGGGAGTCAGCTTGGAGATTCTCCTCCTCTGCCCCTCCCTCACTCACATATGCGCGCTCTCTCTCATGCATAAATAAATAAATAAGTAAATAAGTAAATAAGTAAATAAATCTTTTTAAAAAAATAACAATATGATCAAAGACCACCAAAAAGAATCCATTCAGACATATTGCTGAGATAAGGTAAATAAGGTGATCCTACCATCACTTTACCCCCCCCACACACAGAGATTTTTCCTAATCAATAGTTTATACCTTTATCTCAAGATTAACTGCCTTTTAAAAATCTTTTTATTTCACATCCTCAAGATACCCCCCACCCCAAACACACACACAATCACACACTTCCCCAAACTTCGGAACTTTCTCTTTTGAAGTACAAAAGAGTCTGCGTACAAAAAAAGACTGGGGGGCGGGGGGCGGGGGCGGGGGGAGTGCAATTTCACCAACTATAGAAAGACTTGAAGACTGTCCAGCAAGGCAAGGAGGGTTCTGAATTAAAGGTTGCCGGGAGGACAAGCAACCCAAATTCAAATAATGAGTTTCCCCATTGGGAGCAATAAGAAAATTACCACACCTCCTTTAGACTCCCCAGAAAAAAAAAAAAGCTATTTGCCACCTTCTCCCTCCCTGCCCTCGCCGGAGTTTCCACAATGGACTGCTGAGATTCTTCGGAGGGGCGGGGATGGTGGGCCTGGGCTAGAGCGCGAGTAGTAGAGTCTCCTTCCAACAGCCAGAGCTATAGAATCCTAGAACGAGGCTCAGCGCTCCCATTTGTGGGTCTTTGTGGGGCTCCCGGCCGCCCCCATGGTGGATGTGGCAGCCTGAGCTCTCAAATCCGCCGAAGCGGGACTCACCAAGGTTCTTGAGGTCGCTGGGGAATGAGGCTGGTTGCTAAGGACGCCGTGGGAGTCACTTTAAGAGCCCGAAGGTTGCTCTTCTAGCTGCTGGGCTTAGCCAATCAGGACCTGTAAATGCAATTCCACATTCCCTCCCCCTTCTTCACTACGTATGTGTTCAGTTTCCACGAATAGATGCAATGATGTGTGAAAGATCCTTATTAGCTTTAAAATACGATCACAAAACACATAGTAATGATTCGTTTTAAACACTGTACATACATTGGATGTGCAGCCAGTAGCTCCGACGAAAAGAGGCTCGCAGTGCTTTAGTGGCTCCTCAACGTTTAAATGCCTCCTCCAAAACTTTGCCCGCCCCCAATCTAAATTTAAAAAATAAAATAAAAACATGATTGCTATATAAGGGTAGCTATGTCTTCTAATCAAATTGCTGTTTCTAAGCTCCTTTTTACATAGAATATCTAAACCTGCCAATGTCCTCTGCAGTTAGGATAGTGAGTAAACGAAGCATCCACAGTGTTCTGCACGTACTAAGCACAAGAGGGAGAATTTAAACACAAAAGAATGCCTAATTTTTTTTAAGATTTTATTTATTCATTTGACGGAGAGAGAGAGCACAGCAGGGGGAGTGGCAAGCAGAGGGAAAGGGAGAAGCAGGCTCCCCGCTGAGCAGGGTGCCCGATGTGGGGCTGGATGTGGGGCTAGGTCCCAGGACCCCAGGACCATGACCTGAGCCTAAGGCAGATGCCTAACCGACTGAGCCACCCAAGTGCCCCAAGAATGCCTAATTTTTAAAGATAGGATCCTATAAAATTAATTTAAATCCCTATAAAATTCCTACCTACCAATGGGTGAGGAACTTCAAATATTCTACAAATGTTCACAAATGTTTCAAGGAAACATATGGAACAATGGAAACAATATGGAAGAGCAATTCTGATCAAATTCAAAGCTAATATGCAGGTATTGTCGTGGTGAAATAACTGCCTTAAAAAATTAAGAATTTCAAAAGAGAATTTAACTGATGCAAACTTGAAATACATCAATCCTGAATTATTTCTGTTCATAATAAGCTCCATATAAGTCTTTTGATTTTTTAGTATATTTTGATATTTAAAACAGAAATTATTGGCCCAAACCCACAGAATGTACCACACCAGGAATGAACTTTAATATAAACTACAGACTTTGGGTGATTATGATGTGTTAGTGGAAGTCTATCAACTGTAACAAATGACTACTCTCGTTGAGGATGTTGATAATCAGGGAGGCTATGCAAGTGTGGGGTCAGGGAGTATATGGGAGATCTCTGTACCTTCCTGTTAATTTTGCTATGAACGCTAAAAATAATAATATTCTTTTTACAAAAATAGTTATTTAACTCTAAAAAATGATAAAGTTTAAAAAAACAGAAATTATAGTATCAGATCACAGGCTTTTCTGAAACACATTCCTCCTAGTAGACAGTAAGTTGAGACTAAGAATAAAAGTGAAATTGAGAAACATTATAAAAGATATATCTTAGAAAGCAAATCTTAGGGGCCAACCCACATAGAATGTGTTCCAAAAAGGGAGAACAAAGATATAAATAATAATAAAGGATAGCAGGGGAAAAACCTCTTTGATAAAAAAAAAATTTGAGACAGCAAATCAAGAGTGCTTACCATATTCCAGCCATAGCAACATTTTTTTTTTTAGATATGAGACAAGGAAAAAAAAGCAAAAATAAACTATTGGGACTTCATCAAAATAAAAACCTTCTGCACAGTAAAGGAAACAATCAACAACAACAACAAAAAGATAATCTATAAATGGGAGAAGATATATGCAAATGACACATCTGATAAAGGGTTAGTATCCAAAAATATATAAAGAACTTAAACAACTCAACATCCAAAACCAAAAAAATCCAATTAAAAATCAGCAAAAGATTAATGAATAGACATTTTTCCAAAGAAGACAATCAGATGGCCAACAGAAACATGAAAGATGCTGAACATCACTCATCATCAGGGAAATGCAAATCAAAACCACAATGAGATATCAACTCACACCTGTCAGAATGGCTAAGCTCAAGAACACAAGAAACAAGTAGTGTTGGCAAGAATGGGGAGAAAAAGGAACACTCGTGCGCTGTCAGTGGGAATGCAAACTGGTGCAGCCACTGTGGAAAATAATATGGATGTTCATCAAAAAATTAAACATAATACTACTCTATGATCCAGTAATTCCATTAGTGCATATTTACCCAAAGTATATGAAAACACCAATTTGAAAAGTTATCTGCATCCCTATGTTCATTGTAGCATTATTTATAATAGCCAAAGTATGGAAGCAGACCAAGTGTCCATCAATAAATGAGTGGATAAAGAAGATGTGACATATCATATATGATATATATGTGATATATATCACATTATTTGTATATAATGGTATACTACTCAGCCATAAAAAAGAATGAGATCTTGCCATTTGCAACAATATAGATGGATCTAGAAGGTATAATGCTAAATGAAATAAGCCAGTCAGAGAAAGACAAAAACCATGGGATTTCACTCATATGTGGAATTTAAGAAACAAAACAAATGAACAAAGGAGAAAAGAGACAAAAAAATAGACTCTTAAATATAGAGAATAAACTGATGGCTACCGGGGGGGGGTGAATGGGGGGCATGGGTGAAATAAAAAAAAGGAGTGCTTACTATATTTCAAATAAAATTAATATGGAAAGACTGTGGCACATAAAAACAACTTGGTGGATTTTTTTTTATTTCCTGAGATCTAGGAAAAATACTAGAAGCATTAAAAATACAAACTGTTAAACACATTACTAACAACAAAATACAATGTTAGATAAAAAAAATTCTTCAAATTTAAAAATCAGTTGATTCTGTAGAGCCTTCAGAAAAAAAGTAGCTAGTCATGAATTCTATAGGGAAGACAGTGAAAGGACATGTTTGTATAAGGGAGAATCCACAAATTCTTCTCCTACTCTTCCTATGCTTTAATATGAAACTACTCAAAACACTCAAAGAGCACATCACTTAGACATTAGTCAAAGAACTCAAAAATACAGAAGTTGTGACTGGAAAGAATTGATGTTAAGCTCTGAAACCAGATACACCTAAACAATTAATTTTCCCTTGGCCACAAAATGAAATGACAACAAAAATTTTGAAAGAGATATGTTCATAGCTTTTGTAATCCAGGGTCAAGTAAAGAAGTGTGAGAAAGAAGTGGGAGAAGTTCTCAATTTTCATAAAGAAGTGTAAAATAAAGATGTTACACTATTGTCGGGTAGAGGAATTCAGTTAGATCCTCAATTCATACCATACACTAAATGATGGATCTCAAAAAATAGAAATATATAATATGGTTTTGGAAGAGAACACTTAGTGACATAAATATAGACCTTAGCAAGTAGAAAACCATGACTCACTAAAGGAAATATTTCATAGAATATTTAAAAATCTAACCTCTTAAAGTTACCATATAAATTACACATGCGTACATCTCAAATCCCAAAGTGTGTGTGTGTGTGTGTGTGTGTACACGCGCGCGCGTGTGCGTTTTAGAAGAATAGGAGTGAAGACTGAAATGTTTTTTTGAAGTTCATTTGGGGGGTGCCTGGGTGGCTCAGTCGTTAAGCGTCTGCCTTCAGCTCAGGTCATGATCCTGGGGTCCTGGGATGGAGCCCCGCATCCGGCTCCCTGCTCGGCGGGAAGCCTGCTTCTCCCTCTCCCACTCCCCCTGCTTGTGTTCCTTTATTTATTTGACAGAGAGAGTCTCTCTCTCTGTCAAATAAATAAATAAAATCTTTAAAAAAAATAAAATAAAGTTCATTTGGAAGAATGCTGGGCAGATTAGCCAAGAAAATTATGAAAAAGAAGCAAGGATATGAGGGTGTGGCTTAATACATATTAAAACTTATTGTGAAAAATTTTTCTTGGCCCACATATACATTTGAAATAAATAATTTCAATATCTTCAAATTTCATCCTTGAGAAAATATATAGCTGCATCGTAATACCTAACAGGGTGACTTGCACATAGTAGCGCTTAATAAATATTGCTGGGTGAATTCCTGTATAATGTAGATGATTTTGTTTTATCTGATGAGCTAAATTTAGTGTATGAATTTCTGAGTAAAATATTAATATAAATGAATTATCTGCTTCTTTTGTACTTTAATTAAGCAAGTCATATCATTTTGTGCAATTATTGAAGACCGTCAAAATAACCTGCTATTCTTCACTTGTATTTCAAGTGTAATTGAATAATGACTGGACTTTTAAAAATATTTACTAAATTATTTCATGATTATAAATATTTCTATCATATGATTTTTTCCAAAGCAAATTAATTCTTTAAATCTATTTACTAATGGAAAAGGCAAAAAGAAATTAATCCATATCTTTCTATTAATAATACAATTTTGTGAAATTTTTCCTAATTTTTAATCTTTGATGCCTTCAATATCCTCTATCAACTCAATTGTTATGTAATAGTTTAATTGTGGTTATTTAAAAATATGAACACAAATTGTTCGATAACCCTCCCTTCAGAAGATGGAGCCAAATTCTTTCCACTTAGTATGGGCTTGGATTTAGTGACTCACTTCTAGAGATTAGAATGTGACAGAAGTGATGAGGTGGAATTATGTCATAAAGACAGTGTAGGATCCTCTTTGCTATCTCTCGAATCATTTGCTCAGGGAAGAAGTCACCTGTCACATTAGGAGGACACTTAAGAGTTCTATGGAGAGGGGAGCCTGGGTGGCTTAGGTGGTTAAGCTTCTGACTCTTGATTTTGGCTCAGGTCATGATCTCAGGGTTCTGAGAGTGAGCCCCGAGTCAGGCTCTGTGCTGGGTGTAGAGGCTGCTCAAGATTCTCTCTCTCCCTCTCCCCCTCTGTGCTCCTGTCCCCTCACCCTCCCTCCCGCTCACATGCTCAGGCTCTCTCTCTTTAAAAAAAAAAAAAAAAAAAGAGTTCTATGGAGAGCTCTATGTGGCAAGGAATTAAGACCTCCTGACAGCAAACCATCAAGAAAAGGAGGCATTCTTTCCACAATTAGCTGAGTGAGTTATCTTGGAAGTGAATCCTCCAGTCCCAGTCAAACCCATTAAGTCTAAAATAACTGTACCTCAAATTGAAGTCTTGACAGCAACTTCATGAGAGACCCAGACTCCCCAGTGGATGCCTGAAACTGTGATAGTACCAAACCCCATATATACTGTTTTCTTCCTATACATACATTCTTGTGATAAAGTTTAATTTATAAATTAAGCACAGCAAGAGATCAACAATAATTAATAATAAAACAGAACAATTATAACAATATACTGTAATAAAAGTTTTGTGAATGTGGTCTCTCTCTCTCTCAGAATATCTTACTGTCCGGTACTCACCCTTCTTCTTCTTGTGAGGATGTGAGGTGATAAAATGCCTACATGATGAGATAAAGTAAAATAAATGACATAGGCATTATGAAGAAGCATCAGGCTACTATTGGTCTTCTGACTACACTTCGGAAGGAGGATCATCTGCTTCTGGCCTGCAGTTTACTGTAGGAAACTGAAAAGCAAAGGAAACTGAAAACCTGGGAAAGAGAAACCATAGATTAGGAGACACTACTCTACTGTCTCCTGTCTGAGCCGCTTACAGTGGTCTACTCAGTAGAGGAGGCTTCCACCTTTGCCCCGTACAGAAGTCACTCTGGTCCTTCAAAAACATCATTAGGGTCACCTCATTCTTCTCCTCTTAAAAGATCTAAATTCTTGTCCATCCCCGACAAAATCCTGCCAAATTTGTCCCCTATCCTATTTCAGCTCTCAGTGAGCCCTTGCTGACTACCTAGCTTGTATTCAGGACTTTACACTTAATTCTGCCTTGAAAATTTTTCTTCCAGTTATTCACACAGGGCTCATTCCTTCACTTCATTTAAGTCTGTTTAAAGATCTCTTCCTCAAAGTGGACATCCTTGACCAACCAGTCTAAAAAACACTGCCTCTATCACTGACTTGATTTTATTAAATATATAATATGTATCATTATTTGACGTTATATGTTTCATTATTTGACATGATTTATTTATCTATTAGTCATCTCCTAACTAGAACACGAGTTCTAACAATGCAAGGACTTTGGCTTATTTATCATTCTAACTTCACTGCTTAGAACATTAACTGTACAGAGGGTAGGTTCTCCATAAACATACTTTGCTTAAAGGACCATATAGATGAATCATTTTAATTAATAATTAATGGATAATTACTTGATATTTAGTATCCTGACAATTTTTCCTGTTATGAGCGATTATGTCATGAACATATGCATAAGTAAATATATATACCCTATATTTGTTTCCTAAGATTTAGAAGTCAAAAGATTATCATTTTTACGGTTTTTTAGACATATTGCTAAACAGCCCTCCAAGAAAAAGTTGTTATATTTTATGCCACTCTAGAAATGAATGACAGCTACTTTCTTCTCACATTGCATGACAATGTACATTTTCCCTTCTAAACATTGTCATTTAAATAGGGGAAAGATAGTTATTAAGTTTTGCTTTCTTCAATTACTGGAGGGCAGACATTTTTTCATATAACTATTATCCACTTGCATTTTTTTTACAACTTGCCTCTTCATCTTCTTTGCTTATATTTCTACTGATATACCCTTACTCATTGCTAAGAGCTTTTTTACAATAAAGTGACTCATTGTCCTTATCATGTTAAAATGTAATTTTTTTCCAGTTTGTGATTTTTCTTCCAATTTTGATTACTATGTTTTCCCCTTTTTATTTGCATATAGAAATTTAAATTTTATATGGTCAAATTGATTAGTCTTTCCATACATGGTTTTTGACTTTTCTGTCATTTAGAAAGTTTGCCAATTGACTATTTGAAAAATAATCACCTATTATTTTCTCCCAATATTCAATTTTTTTAAAAATAAAGAAAAAATACAATTTATTGCAGCTGGAATTTATGTGGGGGTGAGCTGTGAGGAGGGGCTGTTATTGTTTCCTCCCCTCAACTGGCTACCCAGCTGTCCTTCTTTTACTAATTCATCTTTTCTTCATTGATATTGATATGAAATTGAGACGTTATTGTTTTTATATTAAAAGTGCACACACACAGGTCTTTTTCTTCTTTTAAGAAACAAGTTTTGGACCTGAGCCAAATGTATCTTTATTCAATCATTTCTAAGGAACAGAGAAATATTTTGTGTTGCCATGCTCAGCAATTAATTTGATATTAGTTGCCCAGTAATTTAGTATTAGTACTTGAGTAATACTAGATACACTAACTAAGGGAGAGACTCAATACAATTGCCTAAGCCACATATCAACCCAATGAATGAAGTTATCACTTTAAAGAAAGGGTCGCGTCTGGAAGATTAAGAATAGTGCGTCAAGATTCTCTTCTGAAAGCCCTCAGAATCCTGGGCGTCCAGTGAAGAAGGGACACAGGAAGAATCCATGGAAGCCTCGATCAGATCTAGGGAGAGCTACTTTGCCCAAAGAGCCCATGGAGCTGATGAAAACAGGTAGTAGAGGACTCTTCAGAAGTCCTCTTTATTGTCCAACTAGGGTCTCAATCTTGGACAGTATCACTGCGCTTTAAAGACACTAGGTGATTTAGATGCACCAGAAAGAAAAAAAAAAAGAAAGAAAACTATTTACAATTGTTTTGTAGCCTTAGAAAAGCAAAATGCTGAATTCCTAAACCCTGAGAGTTTATATTCGTGGGGGAGCGGAGGGGAAGAGGAAGTCTTCTCCACCGACGGTCTTTTGTAATGCTTGCTTTAGCTGTCCATAGGTACCTTTGCGTTCACTGGGCAGAACCAGCTCTCTCAATAGATCCTAGCTAAAACTCTAGGTGCGGGAGGCAAAGCTAGAGAGACGTTACCAACACCCCTCAACTCTAAAGTCTAATAGCTCCCTTGCAGCGGGCGAGACACTAGACCAGTGAGGAAAAGAGAAGACCTAGATCTGAGGCCTTTGGGTGCAGCTGGACATTTCTGGCTGAGATAGTGAGTCAGCTCCACCGACGCGTTAGGTCCCTCGATAAAACGTCTTTATTCGACCTCCGCTTATCCAGGCTGTCCCTCCCACCCCGGTTCCTTTGGCATCTCTTTGGTACAATGTTCCATTAACCCTACAGTCCTTTTCCCACCTTCTCCAAACAGCGGCTTGGCTCTAGGTTACCGCCGCGTCTCCTTAGCAACCCTCTCTCGCCAGACCGCCGGAAAAGGCTACGATCACGTGCTCGTCGAACTTCCGGGTTTGCAACGTGACTTCCGGTTGTCAGATTTCCCCGGACGCGGCGGGGGCCTGGAAGAAGCCGTGTGGCCGTAGGTCGCGGTGGCCCAGGTGGTGGTGAGCTCCGGGTGGGCTCGCGTCATCCTACCCCGTCTGCGATGCATCCGCGGCGCCCGGACGGATTCGACGGCTTGGGCTATCGGGGCGGTGCCCGGGATGAGCAGGGTTTTGGCGGCGCTTTCCCTGCAAGGTCCTTCACCTCCGCGTCGGACCTGAGCCACTGGGTGACCACCCCCCCAGACATACCCGGTAGCCGCAATCTGCACTGGGGCGAAAAGAGCCCGCCCTACGGCGTGCCCGGCCCCTCCACCCCGCTCGAGGGCCCCGCGGAGGAACCGTTTCCCGGCGGCGGCGGCGGCGTGCCGGGGCAGAGCACCGGTGAGGGACTTGGGTGCGAGACAGGGGTGGGTGGAGTGGCGAAGCCGCGGCTCGCGGCCTGCAAACCGCGGAAGCCTCGCGGAGGGTCCCGCCTCCGGTGCCGCTGGACCTATCGCGCGCCACACCCTCTGCCCTCTTTCGTCCTCTGCCCCTGCAGCGGACCTGCTCCCTCTCCCTCTCCCTCTCACAAACCTTTCCTCGGGATCACCTCCGGAAAAGACACCTGCCTTAGCGCTGGGCTGCGTGGTAGGAGTTTCGAAGGGTTTTGGTGTATTACATCCCATGGCCTAAATCAAGAAAGAAGGAAAGTGGATTATTTACTGTTTATTGGGAAGAATTATGGGAACAATACCTAGTTCACTGACACCTTTATTGCTTTGAATTAATAATGGTAGCTTTGTGTTCCCCATTGGCAGGCTTGGGTTCAAACCTGGCTCTACCACTCTCAAAAGCTGAGACATTTTCTTAACCTCTGTGAGCCTTCCGTTTTCTCACCTTTAAGGTGGATAGAAGAATAATTTATAGAGTTTATTAAGTGTTAAATAAAACGAGGTGTAAGTAATGCTTAGTATAGTATGGAGCACATAGTAAGCTAAAAAATACGTTTCCTTCCTTTTCTCCTAATTATAGGAATTGTGTCTGTTTTCTAGTTTCTCAAACTACCCCTCTATTTTCCCATCTCCTGCTTTCCTATTTCTTACCTAAAAACTCCACTAAGGAGTAAAAAACACTGAGACAATTTCAAGACTTTGGAATCAAGACATAATTATTCTCTGTAGGATGTCAGAAGACTTGTATTTTAATTGCAACACTGTGATCTAAATATTCTCAACTTTTTTATTCATAAAATGGAAATATCACTGCCTCTTCCCATTTTGAAATCATTAGAATGATAGACTAGACTGTTAAATACTAAGTATATTCTAGATATGTTCATTCTCATTTCTTTATTTTGACTTGAAGTACAATAATTTTTATTTGATTTGAGTTAACTGGGAGGAATAGACTTTAAATATCACCTAAGAGCAAATGAGGATGTGGAGGAACATCTTACTGACACAGTGTCATACAGTTTGCTTTTTCACCCTCTCTAGTTTTCTTTCTGTAGGTCCCAAAAGAGTACTGGAAAGTTATAAAATAATTCAGATGCATAATATGGTTGGTACCACAGTTAACTTCTTAGTAAAGCTGATATTTTTATCTTTTTATAATTTATGCTTTAATGGTTAAAATGAGGAGGAACTCTTAATAAAACCAGGGGGGGTGTTTTGCAGCAGTTAAGAGGCTGGCGATGGTAATTTTGCAAGGAGAATTGAAGACTGAGAGACTTAGACAGTTAACTTACACAGTTAATAAACCTTTCTAATGCTTTCCAGAAAATATCAGCAGCATATTTTTTGTTAATATTGGGATGATCAGTACACGCAAAAAGGGAAACACTGAAAGGAGGAAAGTATCTTAATTGGCAAAAGAAGCTTCTATCTGGCTTGTACATTTTTCAAGGCAAGAGTTAACAAAATAGTTTCCCCAAAGACATGTTTACAAGGCCTTATTCTGACTGTAAGGAAATAGTGACAGCATTGCTTCATTTGAAAGAGCAGAGATGAGAGAGAGAAAAGTTATCCCTTGTGAATATTGTATTATAGTAGAAATTTAATGTCTGGTCCCCCGAGTTGTGGTATTTCACCATCATGATTTTGAGATTTTTAGCCAAGGAGAAATTTTTTTGTTTGTTTTGACATATGCATAGGAATGTTTCCAGCTGTAAACTTTTCTAATAAGACAACAGAAATGCCATCAGCAGTAGCACATATGTACCCAATAGCCTCTCACGGGGATCTAACTAAGCAGTTATTCTCGAAATATTTAAAACTTGGGGGTGCCTGGGTGGCTCAGTCGTTAAGCGTCTGCCTTCGGCTCAGGTCATGATCCCAGGGTCCTGGGATCGAGCCCCGCATCGGGCTCCCTGCTTGGCGGGAGGCCTGCTTCTCTCTCCCTCTCCCACTCTCCCTGCTTGTGTTCCCTCTCTTGCTGTCTCTCTCTGTCAAAT
>NC_138375.1:62226347-62268430 GCF_054177405.1 Leptonychotes weddellii | reverse complement strand
ACAAGCAGGGGGAGTGGGAGAGGGAGAAGCAGGCTTCCTGCCAAGCAGGGAGCCCGACGTGGGGCTCGATCCCAGGACCCTGGGATCATGACCTGAGCCGAAGGCAGATGCTTAACGACTGAGCCACCCAGGCGCCCAAATAAATAAAATCTTTAAAAAAAATAAAAAATAGATATTTAAAACTTGGCAAGAGAGAAGACGAGAGCCTCATTTAACCATTTTGATTGCCCTAAGTACTCTTTCAATTTAATAATTTTGAGGTGTCTTACTTGCAACTGTTGGTTTAACATAGATGCTTTTCACCAATAACAGCAAATGACTAATTTTACAAGATAGGAGGTGAAGTTGTTGGTATAATACCAGTCAGAGCCTTCTATCGAAAAAAATTTAAATTGTTTGTAGTTAGAAGTTGAAAAATGGTAATCCTTAGATTCTACCTGCAGACATGTTTGATTTTGCCCGCACAGTGTTGTAATGCTTTTTAAAATAGTTGCCAGTATTTTAAAATTGGAAGATATTATGTAAAAATGACAATATCTCTTGAGAAAAATAACAGTTTAGAAACCCTCGTCCCACAGTCCCACATGTCAACAGTGAATTGGAGCTGAAGAGCAGGTCTGCCTTACAACTTCCCACAACTTCCCTGGCCCATATGAGAATTTGACTTTGAGACCTAGAATTTAAATAAATATCATGTTAATAAAAGAAAAAAATATTTTACAGTAAACCTAAATATTGGTTATAAGTAATCTTATTTCTTCTGTTTTAGAGCAGTTGAATAGATTTGCTGGATTTGGTATTGGCCTTGCAAGGTAATGATTTTTTCTAAAGATTTTTAATTTAAGTTTTTATTTAAAGTGTTTTATTCAGTGTGTTTTAATGTAAAATGTTAAATGATTAGTATTGCTTCCTTTAGATTGAGTCTTTGGAGCAGTAGATTAAATGTTGAATACTATTTTGCAGAAAAAGTTATTTAAAATCTATAACTTGATTTTTTTCAAGTAAGGACAGAGAATAGTCATTCAATTTTATAATGACAAAATAATTTTGTAAGTTATATTTAAACAACTTTCATGTGTCTATCCAAAAAATCTGATCTAATCTCCCCCTCCAAGAGAAAATAATTTTGCATTGAACCTTTCCCTAAACATTCTAATTATAATATGATATTTAGCAACATAGAGTCTGGGTTTTGCTTACAATCAGCATTTAATGAACACTATTTTTTTTTATTTTAAATGATCATTTCGTGGAAGAAAAGCCTCCAATCTTGATTATGTGATCTCTAGTGAATGTTATTTCAAATACATCAGAATTGCACAAAGGGTTACATTGCATTGCCAGGATAACTCATTATTTTAAAATTTTAATTAAAAAAAATCTTATTTGCATAATTAAACCTGAAAGTGTTAATGTAAATAGGAACAAAATTGTGTTTTAAGATTTTCCTTCTGCTCGAGTAATTTTTCTTTAGCCTCACTGTTTATACTTCAAGCTGTTGTTCATTTGATATATTATTTATATATGTGTGTGTGTGTGTGCGCTACATGCACTCACGCTCGTGCATCTGTCACTGTTAGTATGTAAGCCCACAGTTGTAATTATTTTGTAGGGAATGCTTTCAGAAGAAATATTTGATACCTAAAATAGTAGTCAGTTAATATTTATTAAAATCCCTATAACTTAAATGCAATGTACATCAAAACTAAAATTTATAGAAGGTGGTTCATGAAGGAACTGATGATAGGAACTTTGTTCATAGGACATCTTCTGAAAGGAACTTTGTTCATAGGACATCTTCTGAAAGAAATGGAAAGGAGATTTAAGTTGTCTAGGAAAAGAGTTTCCCGTATCAGGCATATGCAGATGTAGTTTCATCTTTAGACTATATGTATTACTATTTTATGTTATTTCCCTTGCTTACCAGTTTGCAGATCTGGCTTTAATTCTTTTCATATTGAATTTTGTTATTGGTAGAATGATTTGCAAACATGTCCAGACAATTTTTTGGTTTTTTACTATTAGAATGGGAAACATAAAATAGTGCATGATTCTTCAAGCAAGAATAATTTCAGATACATATATGTTGTAATTTAAGTTTTGGCTATTATATGTTTATGCATGTATATATATATACACACCAAAAAAATTATATATAAAGTTAGTTCATATATTATTATATATATATATAAATTATTCTTTTATAGTCTCTTTACAGAAAATGTACTGGCACATCCTTGCATTGTTCTACGCCGCCAATGTCAGGTAAATGAACTTTTCTGTGACCTTCTAAACAATAATCCTGACTCGGATTTAAAATACAGAACTCAGATAAATGGCTGAAACTGTGTAACCATTATTTCATGTGAAATGTACCAGAATCTGCAATATATAAGTCTCAAACTTTTGGTCTTGAAAACTCTTTAAGTGGTAAAAATTGGTTTTGAAAGAAGAAGGTCTAAACTTATACACATAATGTATTAAAAATTGAGTATTTTATATCTTTTCAGATAATTGGCAGATTTTCTTCTTTGTTACTATACCAAAACTTAATAAGTAGTAATATATTAAAGGTTATTTGCAATGAGAAATCTCAAACCATGTGACTTAACTTCTTATACTCTGTTACATTAAAATCTTTTGATCTATACTGTATGTCAAATGGATTTTTTTATCCATGTATGATTCTGTAACATCATGTGTTGATTATTTGAAGAATACTGGGACACCTAGGTAGCTCAGTCGGTTAGGTGTCTGCCTTGGGCTCAGGTCATGATGTCCCCTGGGATCAAGTCCCACACTGGGCTCCTTGCTCAGCAGGGAGCCTGCTTTTCGCTCTGCCTGCCACTCTCCTTGTTTGTGCTAGCTCTCTCTCTCTCTCTGACAAATAAATAAATCTTAAAAAAAAAAAGAAATATATTGATTTACTGAGTTCTGTAGATCTTCTAAATGTTAAGACATTTGATTATACAATATTTTAAAAAATTGTCATTAAATCACTACCAATCCCACCAGAAAAGTGTTTCAGTATTGGTAAGTTCTTCATGGTAGATGCAGTTTTTTCAGAATTCTAATTTTTGTTTGTAAAGTCAGATTTATCATTGGCATCACATAGTGCCAGTTTTTTTTTCCCTTTAATCAATAGACTCACTTTGTTCATTTTTTTTTTTTTTAAGATTTAGTTATTTATTTTAGAGAGTGAAAGAGAGTGGGGGGAGGGGCGGAGGGAGTGGAAAGAGAGAGACTTTCAAGCGGACTCCCTGCTGAGTGCAGAGTCCAATGTGGGGCTCAATCCCAGGACCCATGAGATGACCTGAGCTAAAATCTAGAGTCGAATGCTTAACCAACTGAGCCACCCAGACTTTCTCAAGTGTTAATAACTATAGTCTGGCAGTCAGTTTTTGCAGAAGAAATGGTGTTCCATGAAAAAAGTGGCTAGTTCAGCTTGCAACTCCATCAGACAAGTGCTTTTCCTCACAACAGCTATCTTCCATTATGCAACACACAGAATATTAATTAGAAAGATGTATACTTAAGAATCAAGATTTTATAAAATTAATGTATTTTACTGTTTCACCGAGGACATTCTTCAGTGAAAGTAGCTTTTTCCTCCTTCCAAGTGAGTAGGATAAAGAATATCATATGTACAAAAATACAGTTGGCTGCCAACTGTCTTGATTCATGCTAAGGAGTTAGCAACTTTAGCCACCATTGTTTTATGCTATTATTGAAAATGTCAACACAATAAAAAAGACAAATGATGCCTTAGTATCATTAAGAAAATAATTTTAAACTTGTAGATCCCCTGAAAGGCCCTGGGTTAATTTGACAACACTGGTAAAAACTCCCATAATCTAACTTAATCTTCTTTGAAAATAGAGTTAGAAAAGATATCAATAATTACAAATTAAGCTGTTCATGCTTAGCACCAAAAAAAAAAAAAAAAAATAGTCATTAAGAGCAAGGACAGTGTATATACCCTAGAACAGTGGATTTCAGACATATATTTTACAATGTGACAGTATCACATTGTGATCCAGTGTATCTATCTATATGAGTTACTTAAATGTTTTATGAAATAATGGCATTAGAATGTGTGATGCATTCTGATGCTTTCTTTTTTGTTATTTTACTTAATAAGGGTTGGTTCTCACCCCCTTTACTGATTTCATAATTTACCAATTGTTTATAGCTCATAATGTGAAAAATGCTTGGTATTGAGAGACATGAATCTCCTATTCCCGGAGTTCTTCAATGGTTCCTGTTTGTTCAATGGCATGAATGTTTTGCTACACCAAATGTAATTCTAGTGTTCATGGAAACATAAATATCAAACAGCATGGCCTTCTTTATTATATATTCTGCATTACTGTGTATATTGTGCATTGGTTTTCTGTGTTGTATATACATACAACCATATATCCCGTACTTTTAATAAGCTATTTAAATGTACTTTTAATAGTAGTAAATTTGTTTATGAGTAATTTCTGATGACTTTAGAATTGAACTTTTGTTTATGCTGTGACTCCTTTGTATATCTTTCAATGGCCTTGTTATTTCTTGATAAAACAATAACAAAAAATAATTACAACATAATATCTTTTATAGGTTAATTATCATGCTCGGCATTACCATCTCACTCCATTTACAGTCATCAATATTATGTACAGCTTCAACAAAACTCAGGTGAGAATTAGTCTGTAGGTTCTGTTAAAATTATTTATAGCATAAGTACCATTTGGTCTTAGTAGTAATTAAAGCAAGAGCAATTCCTTTTAATTTAGTTAATAAAAATATTTTAATGCTTGTTCTAAAACTAATGTAACATGGTAATGACATTTTTTGATGTCACTGAATAATCAATGTATTCACATCATTGCCAAAATTAATTAAATATCAGGGATATTTAATCAATATTAGAGATTTAGTTAACGTAGGCCACTCGACAAATAATAAAATGATAGGAATTAATGTAGTTGTAGTTCTGTACTAAAATGTCTTACAATAATGCCTTATTGGAAAATATCAGTAAATTTAATATCAAATTTTATTAAGACCTTTTCTGTGTTTCTTATTTAGGCATTAATAGCAATAACAATAAATTTTGTTCATTTTAGGGACCAAGGGCCCTTTGGAAAGGAATGGGAAGTACATTTATTGTCCAGGGAGTCACACTTGGAGCAGAGGGAATAATAAGTGAATTCACACCTTTACCAAGGTACCTTCTTGGCATCTTTTCAATATTAGCTTTGTATTAAATTTTAACAAAATATAGTTTCTAAAAATACCGTGACTTTGAAAACTTGCCTGACGTAGCTAAGAGAAGAAACAGAGACTAAAATTAGTTATATTTTATTGAATTAGTATGTGATAAAGAAAATGCTTCCTGGCCTAGTATCTATTGAGATAGGTCTTTCAGCTCCTACTGCTATGTTTCAGCAACTGTCTACTAAGGAACAAATATGAGTTGGGTGAAGGAGACACATGTAAGCAAATTATAGTAGTGCATCAAGATTAGTGCTATAGTTAAACAAACCCCTTTCAGTGCCCAGAGGACACTTTGCATGAAGTTATTGGCAAAGGTTTCAAAAAAGAACTGAAATTTGAGCTATATCTTGAATTATGAGTAGGAATTGACTTGGCAGAGAAGGAGAGCATTCCAAGTAGAAGTGACAGCATGCCCAATTTTATGGCGATTGGAAGGTCTGGGTAATAAATGTCTTGTGCTTGGAATATTGGGCATTTATGGAGTGGAATAATAGAAAAAGAGGCTGAGATGCTAGATTGAAGCATGGTCATGCCTCTGTAAGGGACTTGGGTTTATTCTCTATGGAGTTGGGAATCTAAGGTGTTTGTTTCAATATATAGGTTCTTTGATCAAGGATTTACTCAAGTGGCAGTGTAAAATAAAAAATTAGACAGTTCTAGCCAGAGACTTGTGGAGAACTGTTATAATAATCTAGGCCAGATTGAGAGGGATCCGAAGTGTGGGATAGAACAGAAAGGGATAGACATTTCTGAAATCTAACAAATAATTGGTGATAGATTGGGGATCAGGGGATGGGAGAGAATTTTCATCAGTGATAGATTTCTAGACTGGAGAGTACAAGAAGAAGAATAAGTTGGAGTGGGAAAGAAGATAAGGAATTTAACTTTCAATAGATAAAATTTGAGTTTCCTGCAGGACATCTAGGAGGACATGTCTAGTATGTGGTTGGCACCATGGATTGGGGGGTCTTAGAAAAAATTTGAAGTTGGAGACATAGCCTTGAATGTTCCGGCATAAAAGTAGCAGTTGAAGCATTAGGATGGATGAATTTCCCTCAGGAGAAAGTGTACACTAAACGACAGAAAGTGGACCAAGGACAGTATCCTTGGTAATGTGTGAAGGCACAATGTGTATGCCATGTGTGTATGTGGATGTGTATGAGGTAGGAGAGGTAGTTGAGGGCAGTTGTCAGAGATACAAAACCCATCAAACATAGTAGTAACCTAGGATAATAGTGTCCTAGAAGCCAAGAGAAGAGAATTAGAATTGTAGATACATTTGGAGGGAGAGGGAAGAGAAATTAAGGAAACTTACTTCTGGGTCTGTTTTCTCTCTGAAATAGAATATAATGTCATTAGGTGAAAGAAGGATGAGCATTGGGATCAAAGTAGAAAAGCATGAGAAGAATGATATACATTTGAGACAGTCACAGCTATGCATAACAGGAAGGGAACCTTACAAGGAGTATATATGAAAGGAACATTAATAGATAATAGTGGAAATCATAAATTTGTTTAGGTACTATTTGGCAGGACTCTGACTTTCTGTATCAATGCTGTATTTCAGAGATAGCATCAAAGACTTTGAATGGTTTGTTAATCCAAAGTTGGTCCCCAGCAGAGTGAATTTTTTGGATTGACTAGGAAGTGAGGTAGTTGAAGGTACAGCCACCAGTGTCTCAATCTTGGGATTCAGTCCTTACAGGGAATGAAATGAAGGGAGGAAAGACTGAAGTCAGGCTTTTTGCCAATGCGATTGCTCTCAAAGGACCTCATAGTCAGAGTTCTTTAACACAGCCTTACTAAATGTTAAAATCAAAACATTTGGCCAGCTAAAAGTTTCCCCTCTCATACTTAAAAAATCTGAATTTCTGCCCTTGGCTAACTTCATTCACCCTGTGGCTTTTTATTTCATAGGATGAGATCAGAGGTTAGTACTTGTCGTCAAATGTTTGTAAAATTCTCCCACAAACACAAAATTTTATAAAGATTTAATAAAATTCAGGAATTTCTATATAATGAAGTGTAAAGAATTCTGTAAATTTGCAGTCAGATTACTATTGGTCCTGGCTGTACCACTTTTTACTTCTGGGATTTCAGACAGGTCATGCTATTTCTTTAACACAGAGATGAAGTAGTAGTAGTAACTTTAAAGTAGTACTTTAAAGTAGTAACTTTAACTTAAGACTGAAGGGAAGGACAAAGAGGAATGGGAAGGCACAAAATTTCATTAAATTTTATTACCTTCCTTACTCTATGGACCTATAGATATGTCAATTGTATGGGTATATATTTTCTCTTGGTCATTTTGGGTCTTATTAAAGAAGGCACAAAAGGCTATCTTTGTTGTATTCTACTTGTATAATTTTTCAGATAAATCCCACTCATTAATTCACTTCCTGAGTACCTACTATGTGCTAGATCCTGTGCTGGAAATCATGTATACAGTGAGGAGAAGAAGCAAAAGGTACCTGTGACCATGAAACTTAGAAGCCAGTATAAGGGACATACATTAAGTAAAATAATCCCATTAATGAATAAATAATTACAAATTGAAGGAAAAGAAAAGATTCTGTGAGATTATTAAAGGGTTAGGAACAGTGTCCCTAATAAAATAATATTTAAGCTGACATCTGGTGATTAGGCTCAGACCAGTTTGTGTGAAGACAGTGTTGCAAGGGTAACTTGGGACTTGGAGAATTCAGGTAACTGAGAGAAGGCTCATATGGCTGAATCTCAGAGAGCAAGAGGGAGAGCGTGTGACAGAATGCTGAAGAGATAGGTGAGAGCCAGGTTGATGGATGGCCTTGTAGGCCACTTTGAAGATACTGAAGAGGGGATGACATGATCAGATTCATGTTTTTTAAAGGGTCATTGTAAATGGAGATGAGAAGATTGCAGGAGGACCAAAGTGTCTAAGAGGACACACGTTCATATGCTGTAATAGTCATCTAGGCGACAAGTAATGGTAGCTAGGACCAGGGTGGCATCTCTTGAGATGGATCTAAGTGGACTCTTTTGAAATGTATTTAGGTAAAACTGATGGTATTTAGTGATGGACTAGGGATGGTGGATGATTGAGGAGGAGCTGTTGTGGAGGCTCAGACCAGGTTGTGTGAAGACAAACTGGATTTTGGCTTATGTAACTAGATGTCAAATAAAGCCATTCTCTGAAGTACAGTGTAAACTTTTTTTAAAAATCTGTTTTGGGCAGGGTTGACCTTTCTTGGGGAAAAGCAAAGTCATAGCAGGCAAGGCAGCAAAGCAGTAACCCAAAGTGATTCACAAAAGTTACCACCTGAGGCGAATGAGCTTGGGGGTCTCCTAGACTGAGGTTCCTTAATTCCACAGCAATCACTAGGTAGAACAGGTGAGACAGTATGGATTCACCAATATTTAGATTTTTATATTCATTTTGATCACATCTGAGAGAAAAAGAGCAAGTCTGTAGTGCCCATGAAGTCACCAAGCTTAGAGTTTTACAGTATTACTACTTAAAAAAAAAAAAAGTATATAACCCAAGATCATCATCTGTGATCTCTTTCTTTATCTAGTGCCCAGGTCCCTCCCCAGTCCTTCCCCAAGTCTTCTCCCAGGTAGAGTGAGTGAGACTATGTATACCCTTTACTTTCATATGTCATTTCTCATATTAACATAAGGAGAACCTGTAGTCAAGGCTACCTGTCTATTTCAGTCTCTCACAAAACCCATTTGGTTGACCTTCAACTTCATTTGATGCATCTCACATTTGTAGTTGTACCAATATAAACATCTTACAGTTTCTCCTCATGTTGTCTGTTTCTCCTAACTGCTCTTCTGAATTCACTGACTTTGAACATATTCTATTTTAAACACAATGAAATCTTTCTCCAGTTCAGTAGATTTCCTTTCTGATTAATAGTTACTAAGTAGGGACCACTAAAAGAGTCTGAGAGTAGGAAAGAAAGATCATTTGCTTGATTTTGGACAAGTTCATTTTTAGATGAGCTTTGCCATGTCCAGGTAGAGTTGTCACGAGACAGATGATATACATGGTTGACATACAGAGAAATCTAAACTGAAGCTAATGGATTTGGGAGGTTTTGAAAGCATCATCTTGGATAATATTGCATCAGGAAGGAACATAACATAAAGTAAGAAGAGGGCCTGAGCCTTTAGGAAACCTAGAATAGGTGGCTGGGTTAAGAAAATCCTCCTACAAAGGAGTCAAAAGTAGAGACTAGAGGGGAGGGGGACAATCCAGAAGAGTATGGGATAGTGGAATACAAGGGCAGAGAAGCTGAGGGCGTGATGGCTGTTGAAGGCGAAACAAGGTATATCCAGCTCCCAGTGCTCATCACAAGTGCCTTCCTTAATACCCAGCACCCACTGAACCCATCCCTCTGCCCACCTTCCCTCCAGTAACCCTCAGACTTAAAAATGTCCATTGGATATAGACATAGAGGTCATGGGGACCTTGGCAAGAGTTGTTTTTTAGAAAATTGGGGTAGAAGCCAATTTGGAGTGGGTTCAGAGGTGAATGAGCAGTTAGGACATGGAAATAGCAAGTTTAGAAAGTTGGCTCTGCAGAGGAAAGATGAAGAGAAGTAGCTGGAAGATGGATTTGGTTGGGGGAATATTTTTTTAGGAGGGCAGCTGTCTGAACATGTGAAAATGGGAGATAATGATAAGTAAAGACTGTTTCAAAATAGAGTTACTTAAAAATTCTATTGCTTTTTTGTGTATTGATTATGCATGGAAGCATGTATATCAATCTGTCAAATAGAGAACTATTTTAAGAAAAAGCAAGTCATTTCTCTTAAATTTGTTGTTCTTTTTCAAGGACAGGTTTTGCTTGTGAAAATAGTTAAATATATTTACCCATCTTTTAGTATTTGATAAATATGAAGAGGTTTGATCACAAGTAGATTTTTATACTACTCTCTTCCCTAAAGCATTTCTGTGTGCTAATTGAAATTTCTAGAGCTGTGGCAATAAGTTTTACCCACAGATAGAGATACAAGGAAGAGAGTCTCATTTTTTTTTAAACGATTCTAAACTTCATTTTCCCACTTTCAATAATCTTACTGCTACTAAGAATTGGCAGTAGTAATTAGTATTGTATTCAAAGGCAAAGTTACCCAGTCCTTACAGAAATACTGATCACAGACCATTTGTCTCTAATGTTAATGATGATTTCATCCTTAAAATCACTGTCATAATGCCCTGTGATAATACTCTCTGGGGCCTTGATAAGAGTAACAGCAGTACCCAGATGATTTGCAAATCATGTAGCATATATTGTTTTAGAATCAGAAAGTCACTGTCAAAAAGATGGGAAGCCTAATCTTTTTTATACTTTTCATCCAAATCATTGGTGGTCATTTCAGCTCTATTTTTCTGTGGTTGTTCAGGCCTAAAATAGTAGTCTTAGTATTAATTTAATCAGAATGTGACTCCGAAGGCTCTCTAAGGTCTTATTGATTACAGGTGGTTGCTCTGTTGTCTGAAAGTTTCTCTGCAGATCTTTCATTCTCTTAGAAAGTCCGCATACCACCCATGTTGTAATTGTACTGGGTTTGTTTTTAGAGGACTTATTAGTGAGTATTTTTTGTACCTTTTTAGTAGAAAATAATTTTATTCCTTACCTCCTTAGGTTTGTCATATTCTCTCATTTCAAATTGAAGATGCTTCCTCAGCTTCCTGCCAGGGCCGGGGTGCACTTCACATTTCCCTCTCGCTGCTCTTTGGCCTCTCTCTCCCTTCTCCGTCTTCTCCCGCCCCTTCCACCCCTCCCTCTGCCTTCTCAGTTTATTCTGCCTCCTCATTTACTTTCCCTTTTGCTCTCTCTCCATTCTCTTTTCTCCTTTCTGACTTCTCTCTTGGTACAACTTTCTCCTCTTGTGTTTCTGCAGCTTACCTCTCTTCTTTTTCTCCTCTCTTTTCTGGTTTCCGAGGGTGACCTCAGCAGCAGGAAGCACAGGGTGCAAGACCTTGGTCTCAGCCCTGGCGCTTTGCCTGTCACCTGAACATGTCCCTGTGGGTCTTCTGACCTTCCTTCTCTCCTAAGTAAAGCAGATTGGGCCATCCCTGCTCCGCTTACCTCACAGGATGCCGTCCGGTGTCAAATGGGATGAGAGGCAGTGCAGACAGGGGACACAGTCTTCCAAGTCCCAGACACCAGGGTTGAGGACGCAGTTGCGCCACTAACTAGTTGTATGGCTTTGGGTACATTATGAACCCCTCTCTCAGCCTATTTCCTCATCTGTGAAATGGCGATAACAAAGTCATTGTGAGGGTTAGAAATAACTCCTGCAAAGCACTTTGCACCATGCCTGGCCTTGTAAGTGCTCAGAAAGATACCAGAATATAATAAAGTTTACACAGTTAACGTCATCATAATGAGGGAAGGCACTTTGGAAATTTGGTGCTACGCAAATGTCATGTGTCATTCATTCTGCATTACAGTTACTGAATTTTGTTTTGTTTTTAAATTCTTATCCTTTTTTATGCTTTTTCTTCCTTTATCCTATTCCTTGTTTCCCTTTCCCCTCCCCAACTATTCTTTCTTCCTCAACCCCTCATTTTTATATCTTCTTCTTGAAGTTTTCATGTTCCTCCTTTAAGTTTTAAGTTTTTCATAATTAGTGGTAGCTCTTCCTCTTCTGTCAGCCCCTTCTTTCAGCACACAGAAAAGCACTCAGTACGTTTTTTCTTTTTAAACCACCATAATTGTTTGAAGTGTGTCCCAGAAAAGAAAGTGTTCACCATTAGAATATATTTCTCCTATAGATTTTTTTTCTTAATTACAGTCGACTGATGACCTTTTTGAAAGTCGGGCTAATTCAAGATGTTGTAAATAACATGGCTTCTATTTTATCGAAATTTATTTTTTTAGGGAGATTTCACGTAAGTGGAATCCTAAACAAATAGGAGAACACCTTCTACTAAAATCGTAAGTATCAAAAGTGGCACTTACATTGAAAATTTGCATTAATTTTTATAGTGTTAGGACTGAAAAAAAATCTTAATACAGCAAAAAAAAATTAGGCCAATAAAATATTTGTGGGACTAGAACTTCAAAAGACGGTTAACATAGAGTTTAGAAATAAAATCCTGAAATATATATGACCTTTAAAATAAATCTTTCTAATTTGAAAGGCTGAAATCACAACCTAATTTTCCTCTGTGTTCTTAGGAAGTTAGCAGAGGTCTTCAACTTGTTTAACCCGAATGCCAGAAAAATCATTTTATTATTAAGCAGAGACAAAACCTTATTTGTATAATGATGAGCAAACTCAAACCTTAGTGTTATTAAAATGTAGTCCTAAGGACACTTCGTGATTTTACGACACTGACCATTTTTGTAGATTAGAGTTTTACTCTTCACTTTTTAATTTTTTTTGAAGATTGTGAATTGGAAATCCCCCAGCTTGCTGGCTCCCTCTGTGGGACATTCCAGCACATTATTACTTAGTGATGTTCCATTCACCTTGAAAACTACTTCTTGCCAGGACCTGGCCCATAGGGTTAGGTAAGTCCCACCTTGATGTTATTTTAAATAACTATATTTTGCAGGCTTGCAAAGTTGTAATATTACTCTGGCTAAATAGCGGTGATAGGAAACAACTTTGCAAAGCTGTACAATATTGTTTTTTAATAATAAAAGTGGACTTCACTCATCATTGAAGATTGGTTTAGCTCTGCTGGGTGGGAAATCTGGGAATGGATAATGATAATCGATAGGATAATAGTAGAGCAGTATACTTATTCAAATGTCACTAAAAAAGGCAAACAGTGGAATGGATCCCTCATCCTAACTTTTAAATATCAGATTTATAGGCTACATTAGCTATATGCAGGTAGACAACAAGGTTACATTAGCTATGTGCAGGTTGGACAGTGAATCATAACCAAGCCTACATTTTACTGGTTTAAAAATCCATTTTCTTTGCAGCCTTTCTCTGTGTTATTATTAATACTTAAATTTTATCACAAACTGTTGAATAAGGCATCTTACAATACAGGTCTTCAGAGTATCAGGCTATAGATATTAATAGTTGAAAACCTTAAATATATTCAGACTTGAATATAAATTATGCTGATATATTAAAGTAGATATTCAAACTTTAGTGTAAGCATGTTGTTTCAGTATACTGATAAAACTGTTTTAATTTCTACAGCCTCACTTACATGGTGGCATTGCCTTTTTATTCAGCAAGTCTAATTGAAACAGTACAGGTGAGCTACTTTTTATTGTCATTTTTTAGTTAAAAATATTTTTTAAAATATTCAGTATATTGTTTATATCAGATTCTGATTGTATACCAGAAAAATTTAAGACAGTATCCTTTTTTAAAATTTGTATCTCACAGATATCACAGATATCCCAAAGATTGTATATTAGGCACATTGCTGGTTGTGTATCTTTCCTTTGCAAACTTACTTCACACTTCTAGTTTTAATTTTTTTTATCCCTTCCATAGCCAGCTGTATTCTTCATTCAGCTATCTCAGAACCCAGCCAAGGACTTATCCTGAATACAAAGAATCTGTTTGGGTTTTTTTTTTTTCCCCCCCCCCCAACTTTTTAAGCTGTTACATACAACTCAAATGCTTATGGCTTGTTGCCAGACAGTAAATTACTAATTACCTAAGCATAAAATAATGCTGGATAATCATCCCAGTAGTGAGCAGGTAGTCCCATAGGTAGTCTACGAAACAGCATTCTTTTTAAATATGCCTTGGGGCGCCTGGGTGGCTCAGTCAGTTAAGCGGCTGCCTTCAGCTCAGATCATGATTCCAGGCTCCTGGGATCAAGCCCCACATACATCGGGCTCCCTGCTCAGCAGGGAGACTGCTTCTCCCTCTGCCTCTGACCCTCCTCCCTGCTTGTGCTCTCTCTCTCTCTGTTTCAAATAAATAAATAAATAATTTTTAATAAATGATTTTAAATATGGCTTTTAAGGAATATTTGGTGCCATGGTGTGTTAAGTACTACGAAGCTAAAGCAATCTTCTGTTAGCATCTTAGTGTTCTACCATTTCTAACCACATGGTGGTGCTTTAAGTACAGTGTATTAATGTACTTCTTGCCATACCATTCCTACACTTAAAACTGTAAGATGAAGATAGTTTTAACTTCACATATACTCACCACCTATCTCCTGCCTCCAACACCAGATCCTCTAGCTTATTTCTTTTCTTCAGTACGTATGTGTTTCCTCTGTAAGAACCTTAGGGGATTAGCCTTTGCTTTTCTAATTACTCTTTTCCACTTAGTTGCTTTTCTGGCCTTATTGCTGATTATTTATTTATTTATAATTAACTTGAGTTAACTGAAGTTAATGTTTTGCTATGCCAGTATCCTTTCCTCTCCCCTTGCATTTGGCATTGTGTCAAATGATACAACCTTTGTATAAGGCTGCAGTTTATGGAGTTACCACTCTGTGAGATATTCTCATTTGACAGATAAGGGGGAAAATAGCAGGAAGGTAGTTATTTCAAGAAAAAATAAGCAGTGTCATATAATGCGGAGAACAAGTTTTAGCTTTAGACAGACCCTTATCAAAATCACATTTCTCTACTTAAGTTTGATCGTGTGAGTAAACAAATGTCTTAACCTTTTAAATCTTAATTTTCTCATCCATAAGATGGGAATAGCATTTTAATAACAGTTATAAAAATTAGATGAGTTATTTATGTAAATTGCCCAGCTCACTATCAGTTAGTTTGGTTTTTTTACCCAATATCCAGCCCCTGTTTTTCCTTGCTCCAGATTCCACCTGCTGTCTCCTTTTGACCCTTTTGTCTATTTTCTAGAAGTCTTTCTATTACTTCTTAGAGTTTTTCTCTTTTGAGCATCTTCTTCTTTTAATAACCTCTTTGCCATCTCTTCTGCTGTCCTCCAAGGTGTAATCCTTGGCCTGCTCTGCTTTTTATCCTATATTAACCATCCTGAAGAACTCATTTACTCTTGTGAATCATTTTAACTCTCATCTCTATGTGAATTAAATCATCTTCCCCTCAAACTCAACTCATATAACAGTCTCATCTTATTACCCTGAAAATTAGCTTCCTTTTGAGCTGCTTCTCCTTTTCTGTTAGTGCTACTATTGATATCTGCCCCCAAAGACTCAAAAGTTTAGTTCTGATTTTTAGGAAAGTCTTGATTTTTATGTTTCTTTCATCCTTCATAACCAGTCAGTCATATGCCTTCTTAGTTGTAAATGCAGCAAGTATCTGAGATTTGTCTGTTTCTCCCCACTGATAGGCCATTCTCCTTTCTTTAGCACACACTCAGCTTACTACGTTATCTTCTTTCTTCCTACTTCGTTCATGTTCAGTGGTTTTTTTTCCCCCTCTGGGAACTCAGATTTCCGAGAACACTTTTTCCCTTGAAAAATACACATTTATTTATAGATCTCCTGTAGGACAACTCCTGAAGCTCTTAAAAATGAGCTTACTGATGATCTGTTGTCTTCATTAAAAATCCATGATCTAGTTCCTGCATTTTAAAGTCACTCTCTACACTCATGCCATTGCTCTCGAGTTGCAATGTTTATATCCTTTTGCTGATCAAGAATCTGTGTTGACTCATAGTCCCTAATGTCAGTTGTAAAAAAAGGCAGGTATATTATAGATGATAATGACTAACATTGAGTGAGTGTCTCTGGAAGCCAGGCCTGTTTTCATGTAATACTTGCAGCAACCCTGTGCATAAAAGGTAGGTGGGACTAATCCCATTTTTATAGAATGGTAAACTGACTCTTAGGAGAAGTAACTTGCCCAAGGTCACATAACCAGTAAGTAATTGGTGGAGGCAGGGTTTAAACCTGTGCTTAAGAACTCTCAGCACTGTACAACCTCTTTAGGTGTCCAGTAGCTGTTGCTTTTCAAAATGAGTTCTAAGGAGCTTCTTGAGGGTAGGGGAACCGGGTGTGTCCTGTCCACATCTTCCCCCATTTCCCTTCCCAGTAAGAATAGCTCCTAGCTTCACTGCTGTCTGTTAGGAAATTTCATTTAAAAAAAAGAATCTAGGGGCACTCAGGTCATGATCCTAGAGTCCCAGGATCGAGTTCCGCTTCCGGCTCCCTGCTCAGCAGGGAGTCTGCTTCTTCTCTGACCCTCCCCCCATCTTGTGCTCTCTCTCTCAAATAAACAAAATCTTAAAAAAAAAAAAAAAAAGGAATCTAATGCCTAGATAACATTTGAAGTGTGCAAGCCATTGATACTTTCTCTCAGTAGAACTAAATTAGGATTTAAAAGGGACCTAAAAAGAGTGCTTTCTTTGGGCACGGTAAGCAAGTGTTAACTTTTACCTGTTTCATCATTTTTATTTCAGAGTGAGATCATCCGCGATAACACTGGAATTTTGGAATGTGTAAAAGAAGGAATTGGAAGAGTGATTGGCCTCGGAGTGCCTCATAGCAAACGACTGCTCCCACTTCTTTCCTTGATCTTCCCTACGGTGCTGCACGGGGTTCTTCATTACATCATCAGCTCAGTCATTCAGAAGTTTGTCCTCCTAATTCTAAAGAGAAAGACTTACAGTAGCCGTCTAGCTGAGAGCACTAGTCCGGTGCAGAGTATGTTGGATGCTTATTTTCCAGAACTTATTGCTAACTTTGCTGCCAGTCTTTGCTCTGATGTTATACTTTACCCATTGGAAACAGTTCTGCACCGCCTTCACATTCAAGGAACACGCACAATCATTGACAATACAGACCTTGGCTATGAAGTGCTTCCCATTAACACACAGTACGAGGGAATGAGAGACTGTATCAATACCATAAGGCAGGAGGAAGGAGTGCTCGGTTTTTATAAGGGGTTTGGTGCTGTGATAATACAGTACACACTGCATGCAGCTGTTCTACAGATTACTAGAATTATTTACTCCACCCTTCTTCAGAATAGTGTTTGAGGTTTAAGTTCCTGGTTAGTCTAAAAGACATAATCTGGATACTTTGTTATGAAATTATGAGGGATAAAAGTGAAATACTGGGGGGAAAATGGATTAGAAAGCAAAACTGGTAGAAAAAGCCCATGCTCATTATATTGACTCTTCATTTTTTAAAAGGCATAGGTACATATTTTGGATGAAAAGGGTTCCAAACTTGAAACCTCCATGAAAGAAACACTCACGCATTGAATTCTAGCTAGTGTAGCACTCATGCTAAACTAAAAATGACCCTGGGCAGAAGGAAAAAATTGTCAGCAAACATAAAACAGAATTTCACAGAGCTGAATTTATTCCATGTGACTAATATTTATTAGAAGTTTATTTCACCTAGATTGATACTGCTGTATCATCCTTCATATAGTATATATAGTATCAGTATAGTTTAAGTAAATCAGCTATGTCATCAGTGATAAAGATGAGAAGGACTAGATTTGGCCATGTGTAAGCAGGACTTGAAGAGTTTTAAATTGCATTGTCCCTGTATAACTTTTTAATGGCTGTATATTTATTATATAAAGCCATTTATGTACACACATGAAACTCAAAATTTCCTTCATCTCTACAAATTTTCCACTCAGATCAGCTTATTCCATAAGATGAAGTCATGTACTTTCTGCTTGAATATCAGAACAAAACATTAAAAGACAAGGTACCCAAAAGATTTAAGGTAAACAGCATATTTGTCCATATCCAAACCCAGCATTTCAATGCCAGCAACTGAAAATTCGTCATATGTTTATAAAGCTTGATTTGCTTACCTAGATACGTGAATCATCAGGCTGTTTTTAGACCCAGCCACTCCTTATATAGAATAGAAAATAATCATGACAACTATTACTATTTCCACATTTACAAATTGTGTCCTGAAAGGAATGTGACTTGCCTTATATTTCTGAACGACTTGTCTTAGAGGAGACACAAATTGAAATTCACGTGAAAATATGAGCCTCTCGCCTTCCATATAGTCGTCATTAAATAATGGCTTCAGTTTTTATTTTCTTCTAGTTTTTGTTTATAGTTTCATTCTCCAAACTAAGATATACATAAAGGGAAAAACAAGTTTATCCTTATCACCTTTTATTTAAACTTGTTTGAATGAATAATGAAGAAAAAAATAAAAACCGTAAAGGAAGTTTGTCCTTGCTTTTTATGGATGAGGAAAAGAAGTAAATCTCAAAAATAATAAGCAAAAACATGGTTGTCAGTTTGTTTAAAAAAAAAAAATTCTGCCTGTTCCTAAGTTGAAGTTGGTGGGTGAGGTTCTTTGTATAATAAAATAATAAGCATTTGACTGCTCCATCATTAAACATACTAGAATTTCATTTCCTCACAGGAGTGATCACAGTTTTGTTACAAACCATTTAGCACACTGAAGTGCAGTGATTTTGCACTAGTGCTGTCCAACCTAAAACTGAGATTTACTTGCTCAATGTCAGCGAAACAGTCACTTTTTGTGATTAATAGTTTTAGAACCAAAAAATGGTATCTAAAAGGTGTCAAACCATACGTAAATAGCAACTCTGTCTATGATCTCGTGTGGTATGTGTGTGGTTTTTAAAAATCACTAAAATACACATGTTTTCCATTTTTAAATTCCACAAAGAGGGGAAAATAAAATTAAACACCACTGGTCACATGTATTTTCTGGTTAATCTTTTAGATCATGGTTTACTTTGCCCTACCCATAAATTGTTTTCAATGCTTTTGAACTGCTAAGTAAATTTTTAGATGTTTATAATCTGCCCAACTTCCAATCATTTTTATTATAATCAAAGATTGTTTCAAATAAGAGTAAACTTCAGAAAATTTCAAGTTTCAGAAAATTTCTAGAAAAACAGAATCTGAATGGAATCAAGTATTTACTAATGAAAATCCATGAGATCCATCATGTAGTTAAAAATCAGTTATTTCAAGATTTTTGACAAAAATTAGTATAAAGATTCAGTTATATAAATCTGTCTCATTATAGAATCATTACAAGATGGATAGTCTGAACCACACACAAGTAAGGTTGGTCTTTTGTCTCTTCAGAGACAGAATACAAATTAATATTAAAATTGGAGTGTGGCAAGTAAAATACTAATTATTCTTTACTGCCATTCCAAATTAGTTGAAGTATAAAAATCCTTAAAATTCAAGAACTTAGATGCTGGCCAAATATACTTAAATGAATTTAGAAAGGAATAAGTGTAATGCATATTAGGCACACTCTCCCTTTTAAAAATTGCTCTAGTTCCTTAGCATATATGTGCCAAAGTCAAATATCCATTGGCTACGTTTTTTAAGGTGACAATAGCTCAGAATATTTTTAATTCAGTATGATTAATAGTATCATGAATAAGATTCTATTAAAATGTTCCACAGGCCCAATGGTCCCCTTACATAAGCCAGCTTTTGGCCATGGGGCTGAAGTGTGATTTGTCGCTTTACATTGTAGGATTTCTTTTTTTTTTTTTTTTAAAGATTTTATTTATTTATTTGACAGAGACACAGCGAGAGAGGGAATACAAGCAGGGGGAATGGGAGAGGGAGAAGCAGGCTTCCCGCGGAGCAGGGAGCCCGATGTGGGGCTCAATGTGGGGCTCGATCCCAGGACCCTGGGATCATGACCTGAGCCAAAGGCAGACGCTTAACGACTGAGCCACCCAGGCGCCCCTACATTGTAGGATTTCTTTCATCTGAGTCAGTATGAAAGTGATTGAGTTAAAAACTGAAAAACCTGGTAAATACTAAGTATGTTAAGTGAATTTATGAATTTATTTAGTACATTTGCACATAAATTTCTTTTCCCTGAGCTACCCTTCTCTATTTATGAGCCCTTGAAAATATAACCCCTAGGATTTTAAAATTTATTGAAGCCTCCAAACTCCCAGCACTAGATGTTATATATATGAAACAGTAAAAACAAACTGATTTCAAAATGACCAAGGTTTGGGGGATCTGATAACTCAGCCAATGTTTTCAGGAACAACTGGAGAGTAAAGAAACCTCGCTCACTTTTGCAAACATGCCGGACTACTCACAGCTGTCTTTTTAGTACAGGCTTTGTTACAACTGCACAAAGCATTCACTTCACTGACTCGGCACGAATGCTTCAATATTTCTGTGTATTCATATACCTGCTCAGAAAATAAAACACACTGCTTTTGTTCTTTGCAACTGAGATTGTGGAGGATATTTGCCCTCAAGTTTGATTGCTTGAGCTTTTGGAACATGAAAGACTACTCTGCCAGCTCATAAAAAGACAGGTTTGAATTAATTATTTTCGATAATATGTAAGCAAATAAAATCCCCTTGGTGGCAACTCACATTGCATTAGAATTTGAGTGATACTTTGGCATCTCCGTTTTCTCTTCTCTTTCAAATAATTGCACAGTTCTCTTGCTCTCTCTAATATAAACTGGATGTGTAATGTCTTTCTTTTGAGTCCCTGAGTATCATTAATGAGATACCAAGTTGTATAGCAGAGTAACAAAAACTTGTGATACTATGAGTCTTACACAATATTACCTCAGCTACAAGAGGTGTTTGTGTGTGTTTTTAAGTTGTTTTTGTCTAGTATTTTAAATGTTTTCAGCAAATTGTGTAATATGAAAAGGTTCAATAAAATGTTGAAATAAAAGCAAGTATTTTTTATGCTAGAGGACTACAGGGGCTCCTGGTAAAAGAAATGTTGTATTTTTGTAGGTAGAAATGAAGATCAGGAAATATATATGAAGTTAAACTTTTTTTTCCCCACCATTTAAAACAGTCCTTCTGATGTAACTGTGATGTGGCTCACAAAACAAGTCACCTACTTTCTAAAATAAGGTTTCATGTGCATTATATTTTGTAAAAGTCTTCCACATTCCCGTGTTTGCTCCTTACAACAGCCCTCAGGCATTTTCTGAGTAGTTTTGTTTAGGGAAGAAACAGGTAACAGGGAGGTTGTGACTTGTCCAGTGTTAAGTAACTAGGGGAGTGATGACAGGAAGATGGCAATTAGGCAGTTCCAAACTTCTGTCCGTCCATAGAAACTTAGAAAAAAACAACCAGAAAGTCAGAACCAACTTTGTCAGAACTCTAGAAAACAAGTTTACAGCAACCAAGTGAATGCAGAATCAAGAAAAAAGGCAACTTAATGGTAGGAAAACTTCGTGGGGTTTTTACTTGCCTTTGGCCCAGCTGCCTTCCTGGCATCTGTGGTATTCCACGTGCCATTGTAGGACATGGTCCTTGGCTCTGGAAGGAATAGAGGAGACATTATTTGCAAGTGAGTGTGTTTATGTGTACTAACCTCTCTAGGGGCTACCTGAAAAACTAATGCAAAGTGCTCATCTGTTTTCCTTAACTGGAGCTCCACTCAGGCCAGAAAAATGGTAGGCATTGCTTGAAAACATTGTAAGATGATCAGAAAAACCTCAGCCACTTAGGGCAAAGAATGACGGTCAGGACATGCAAGAGACCATCTAAAGCCAGGGAGGAAAAGCCAGGAAGAGAGGAGTTGCTTTGGGGAATCGGTATTCAAAAGTCATCATGTGTATTAGGGAATTTAGAAAGCCACGCACATGCTCGGGACAGGATGCATGCTCAGAAAAGAACTGAGAAGAACCTCAGCGTTAACCACTAGCTGATCTTTAAGCTCAGTGCAAGCAGGAAGGAAGGGTGAGGCAGAGTTGTAAAGGACCTGGCTAAGGATTAAAGGGGTACTCCGCCAGTCCACAAAGTAAAGCAACTAACTAAAGCCAGAAATCAAAACCTAGTCTTATATCTAGTTCAGTGTCCCACCATAATGGGACCCCTCAAAGATGCTCTAATAATATCTGCTCTTCAGGAAAAGAATAATAGCTTACATTTTCAAGCACTTAGTATAATGGCCAGATCATTAATAACTTAAATGTATTATCTCATTAATTCCCTACAGCAACTCATAAAATAGGTTTAACAGTATCCTCATTTTATAAATGTAGGAACTGTAGCTGGGAGGTTAAAAGCTTTGTCTAACAGAGATGAAACATAGTAAGAAGAAGAGCTAGGATTGGGCCCAGGACTTGCTCAATTCTTGCCTCCTTGGCTGGTCACCAGGCCAAAGTTCGCCTTGCTTTAAATAGTGACATCCAACAGAAGGACCAAAGGACACCACTGTTCTAATTGATGAATTGCTTCTCAGCTTAATCTGTCCTGGGTCTACAATGGAAGAACTCTTTGGGAGATCCTCCCAAATCCACACCGTTGGAAACATCTTCTCCCTTTCTCTTTGAGCATCCATAGCCTCCTAATTCTTTCTGTAACAGATGGACTTTCTACCTTGTAGTTATATGTGAGCATCTCTTTAAGTTCTCTAACTTTATACTAGACACCATATTTCCCCCCCCACACTCTCACTACACATACATAGACATAGACCTAATAAATTACACAGACATAGTAGATGTTGAATGAATAAATGAATTATAAAATTGTGTACCCAACCTTGTCTATATATTTTGAAACATTCCTTTTTAGCTTAGAATTTCAACACAGAGTGTCCTTTGGAAATCATCTTGACTAAAACTCTCATTTCACAAATGTGTAAATTGGGTCCTTGAGATGTTTAGTGACTTTACAAAGGTCACAGAATAACAGAGCTGGTGCTGTAACCCAGATCTCCTCAATCCCAGACTTGTCTATTTCTCCTATGTCACCTGCCTCTTCCATTCATCATCTCCTTCTTTCTAGCTACACATTACCTATACAAATATATACCTGAAACTCAGCTCTGTGGCACTTGATAGACCCTACTTTCAAAAAATGTATATATGACTTGCACATTCCTTATCTTATTTGTTACTTTTTCATTCCATCTTTTGTCCCTGTCACTGGCTCCAATTTCTAAACCTCATCTTAGAATTTTCCTGACTCTTCTAAGGCCTTACTTTTTTGTGCCAAGGACATATCATGCACTACCATTGTTTCAATTGACTTCTCAACATTCTTCTTTAGCCCTGATTTTTCTCTAAACTCCAAACACATATCTCTAATTATTTCATGCACTTTGGCACTTGTGTTCCTCACTATTGCCTCAAATTCAATATATTGAAAGCTAAATTCATTCTATTTTGCAAATTGGTTCCCTCCTCTTAATAATGTTAGCATTTTCCCAAACATAGGCAATCAATTTGAAATTATCTTCAATTTCTCCCCAGATATTTCATAGTCAATCAATTATCAAAGCCTATCAAAAAGATCATGGCTTGGAGCCTGGATCACCTGGCTTTGAATTCTGGTTCCATGGCATACTAATCGTCTCTCTCAGCCTCAGTTTCCTCCCCTGTGAAATGAAAATGAGGCCTATCTCACTGAAGTTTAAATGAAATCGTGTCTGTAAATAACCTGCAGTATTGAAAGTGTTCCCCTTTCCAATCTCCTTTTGACCTCTGGAGTTTAAGTTCTCATTATCTCACAAATGAATAATAGGTTTTCCCTATAGCCCTTACTCTTTGTAACTATCCTTTTATTGACATTGCTTCCCTGCTCAGTTGCTTTCATTAACCACCCAATGCCCTTAAAATTAGTTCCTACTACCCATCCACGTGCTTATGCCTGCCCAGGGGCTTGCCATCTCTTCCGGGGCTACCTCTGACCGCTCACATAATCACGGCACCTGGGGGGCTCTCATTTCTGTCTTTGCATCTCTGCTTGGTCTCTGCTCCAAGATTGTAACCTCTCATCTTACCTACAAATCCTATCTCTGGAATTCCTAACTCAAATCCTAAGGCACACCAAGGCCCAAGGTTCCTTGAGCACATTTTCTATGCTAAGTGCCCTGATATAGCAGGAGAGAAGCGTGAATGAGACATCATCGCATGCACAAGGAACTTCTGGCCAGCCTTCTGCATAGCCAAGTCTTCTTTCCTCCTTTGAAGTCTTACAGAAATAATCACCTTTATCATATCTTTTGGCAGGTAACAGGTGTTTCTTATTTAACAACTATGTTTATTATTGTTTCAACAAAACTGTAATCTCCATCATAATAATGGCTAAATTTTATTGAGTGTTGGGTCCATAGGGGAGAATAACTTTTCCCTTCTTCCCTTCTAGATTCTTTGGCTGGTCTAATAATTAAATTGGCATGAGACAGATTAACAGGAGGAAAACAAATTTAATTTTATGTGTATAGGAGCCCATAAAAATATGAGACTCAAAGAAGTGACCAAAGCAGGCATCTTTTATACCTTTTAGACAAGGAAACAATAAATCTGTGAAGAATTCACAAAACAAAGACATTTGCACATGGGGTAGTAAATTAGTGAAGAAGAAACAGGTTTGTTTATACATATCTCTTGGACCTAAATTCCCTATCTCTGGTGATAAGGATGCCTTCTATCCTCCTGAAGGGTACTTTCACACGGGAGATTTATTTCCTGTCCTCAGGTGCACAAAGGAGGGTCAGAGCGTCCTTCTTGCACTGGCTGTTTCTTAAGTAACTATAATTCAAAGTACTCAATATGCCAAAGTGGCATATTTTGGAGGGCATATTCTGCTCCCCTTCAGATGTGTGCTACACACTGTACTAAATGCTTTACAAATATTATTTATTATTTATAAATTTTATAAACATTATTATTTAATATTTATGGAGACCTCATGAGGGTTATTGCCCTCATTTTATTTTATATATTACTATATAATCATTAAATTATAATATAATAATTCCAATAATTACATAATTATTAACATTCTATAATTATATTACTATCATATTAATAATATAATTATCAATAATATTACTGTATATTATCTTATTTTTTTAAAACTAATCTCTATACCCAGTGTTGGGCTCGAACTCATGACCCTGAGATCAAGAATCACATGCTCTACCTATGGAGTCAACTAGGCACCCCTGTTATCTCATTTTAAATAAAAGAAAACTGAAGCTTAAAAATATTCATGACTTGATGAAAGTCACATACCTAGCAAGCATCTGAAATAGCAGAACCTCCGGCAGGCTAATTACAGACTTTTACTCATATTACCTCCCAAACAGCCTTCTTAAGGTTCGAAATAAATTCACCACTCCATTCTGCTCCAGCACCTAGAACATTTTTGGGTACATCTAAGTATTGAAAAATACAAACTGTATTTACTATAAGCAAATAGCTTGTTAAAATCATGATTTACAGCATAGAAGAGGCCCTTTTGATAATCTCAAATTCTCATATCTAGGAAATAAGTTTGGAACTCCTATAACCGCCAGCCTGAAATCCAACTCCTGAGGCTGGAGCCTATCTACAGAGCTATCTTGCAGAATGGCTCAGAGCCTCAGAACAAACCTAGACTGTTAAGACTACTTAGAGAATCTCTTTACCCCCAAATCAGATTCTACTGGAATCTGACTGAAACTGTTTTTAAACAAAAATATAAACGGTGTTGAACAAAGCCTGTATTTGGCTGTTATGAAATCTTGTTCATCTGAGCTAACCCGTTGACAGGGGAAAATTTTCCATGCCTCCCTCCAGCACCCAGTGCTCACGGAAATTATGTGTTTGAAATGCCAACTTCTTTAAATTACTGATGTAGTCGCAAGACTCCTGCATCCAACAATGGAAATGTAGGGCCCCAAGTACATTTTATGTCTTTAAAAAGACCTGTGATGTGCTGCAACTAGTGAGCAGATGACTTCTTTGGGCTAGCTGAAGTCATTCTGAGCCAGACAGAAAACATGGCCTGGATCTTGGGGAAAAGATAAACTGGGCATCACCAAGCTTTGGATAATAGAAGAGATTCATTCTCAGTTACAACATTTGCCATAATTCCTACTGAAAAGTCCATAACAATGACATCATTCCCAGTCTTTTATAACCAAAGGCCAAAGTAAACAGAAAAATTGTCTGTTATATAACTTTGGATGTAGCATTTTCTTGAATTACATCCTGAAGCTAAATTAAGTTCTTTCCCAGGGAACAAAAATACTCTGTTGATGATGGCTCTGTAAAAATATCTAACCCCACTTAAAATAAAATCAGAATATTTACAGTGACATGTATCTATGTACACAGTGTAGCCAAAGAGGGCAACATTTGATAACTTTGCTGATTTTTATTCTTTATTTAAATATTTATCTTCAGGGGTGCCTTGGTGGCTCAGTCAGTTAAGCGTCTGCCTTTATCTCGGGTCATGATCCCAGGGTCCTGGGATCGAGCCCCACATGAGGCTCCCTGCTCAGCAGGGAGTCTGCTTCTCTCTCTCCCTCTGCCTGCTGCTTCCCCTATTTGTACTCTCTTCTCTCTGTCAAATAAATAAATAAAATCTTTTAAAAAATGAAATAAATAAATAAATATTCACCTTCAAAAGATAAGGTAAAAACAAGCCACAGACTGGGAGAAAATATGTCCTTAACATGTATCTGATTAAGGACTTGTATCTAAAATACACAAAGAACATTTAAAACTCAATAATAAAAAAAGTAAACAACTCACTTAAAAGTAATTAAAAGTAAAAAAAAGTAAAAGTAATTAATAATTGGGCAAAAGATCTGGAGAGATTCACAGACGTCTCATAGATTGACAAACAAGACATATAGATAGCAAAAAAAGCATATAAAAAATGCTAAACATCATAGGTCATTAGAGATTGCAAACTAAAACAGTAAGATAATACTATGTAACTATTAGAAGAGCTAAAATCCAAATCACTAACAATACTGAATGCTGGTGCGGTTGTAGAACAACAGGAACTCTCGTTCATTGCTGGTGGGAATATGTTCTTACACAACTAAACATACTTGTACCATACAGTCAAGGAATAAAGCTGCTAGATATTTACCCAACTGAGATGAAAACCTATGTCCACAGAAGCACCTGCACACAAATGTTTATAGAGGTTTTACTCATAGTTGCCAAAAATTGGAAGCAATAGAAATGTTCTTCAATAAGTGAATGGATAAACAAACTGTGATATATCCATACCACAGAATATGATTCAGGATAAAAAGAAATGAGGTAATAAGACACAAAAAGACAATGAAGAGACTTAGATGTTTGTTGTTAAGTGAAAGAAACCAGTCTGAAAGACTACATATTATATGATTGAAACGATATGACATCCTAAAAAGGCAAAACTGCAGAGACACTAAAAGGATCAGTGGTTTCCAGAGGACGGAGAATGGAGGAGAGGGAGGGATGAATAGGTGGAGAACAGGGGATTTTTAAAGCAGTGAAATTATTCTGTATGATACTGTAATGGTGGATGCATTACGTTATGTATTTGTCGAAACCTACAAGCTGTACAACACAAAAAGCAAAAGTTAATGTAAAATATGGACTTTAGTTAATAGTAATGCATCAATATCAGTTCATTAATTATATCAAATGTACCACACTTATGCAAGTTAACAGGGGAAATTGTGGCAGAGAGGAAGAGAAGTAAGTATATGAGAAGCCTCTCTACCACTTGCTCATTTTTTTGATAAACCTAAAACTGTTGTTAAAAAAAGTCTTTTAATTAAAAAAATACAAATAGTTGCCTTTTATCCCTCAAAGTGCTTTCTCTAATGTTAATATTTTATATAACCATGGTAAAATTAACAAGAACAGATAATTAACATTGGAAATGTGTTATTAACTAAACTACAGACTTTATTTGAATTCCACCATTTTTTTCCACTAATGTCCTTTTCCTGCTCCAGGATACTATCCAGTGTTTCACAGTGCATTTAGTTGTAAAAATTTTAGTCTTTCTTTCTTTCTTTCTTTCTTTTTTTTTTTGTCTTTATGATCTTGACACTTTTGAAGAGTACTGATCAGTTATTTTGTAGCTTGTCCCTTAACTTGGATTGGTCTTATGTTTTCTCATGATTGAAATGAGGTCGTGAGTTTTTGGCAAGAATCTCATAAAAAATGGTACTGTGCCTTTCTTCTTATCAAGGGATTTATGTCACCATGTCTTATTACTGGTGATGTTATCCTCATTTACTTGATTCAGATGGTGTCTGCTGAGTTTCTCCTCTGTAAAGTTACTATATTTTCCTTTGTATTTAATGTAAGTATCTTGAGAGAGATAACTTTGAAACTATGCAAATTCTATTTACTCTGAGATTTTTACTCGCTAATTTTAATATTCAATGGTGTATCCTGCCTACAAAAATTGTTACTATGATATGTACCCAGCGGTGATTCTATTTCTACATTTCCTTTTAAATTTATTAATTGGAAAATTGTAAGTGTAATCTTTTCTTCTTAGTTGTTTATTTATACCAGAATAAATTCATGCATAGAAGGGCACGTTTAATTGTTGAGTCAAAAGTCACAAAAAACATATGACATTATGAATATCTATGCAACAAATAACAGAAACCACCTTTATAAAGCAAAAAGTAGTAAAAAAAATGTAGTCAAGATGCAAAAAAACAGATATAGCTAAGGATACCAAATTTTAACATGTCATTCTCAGTATGCTACAGATAAAGTGAACAAAATAAGTATTGATGTTAAAGATCTAAACAACATAGACAATCGTGCAGATTTTATGGATATATATCAAATGTTATATCCTGATACTAGAGAATAGATCTTCTAAATATACCATTGGAGCAAAATATATTGACTTAATGTTTACAAAATACTGATCATATATTAGGTTACAAAGTCAACGTCTGTAAATTCTATAATGCATAAATATTATAAACAATATTTTCTAACCGCCATGCAATAAAACTAGAAATTATTTTTAAAAAATTTTAAAGACCCTTTCACCTAAAATTAATAAAATTTTCTACTAAATAGCTCTGGGTAAAAGAGGAAATAAAATCTGAAATAATAACAAAATACCAAATATCAAAATCTATGGGATACATTTAAAACAGCGGCAGAGGAAAATTCATAGTTCTACATACTTCTATCAATTAAATCAAAGAATTAAAATAAAATAAAATTTCAAGCTTAAAAAAACAAAGTAAATGAAAAGAAAGCATTAAAGGGAAATCATAATTTAGATAAAGCAAAATATTCGAGGTAGAGAAAAGAAATAGTTTAGATAGAATTTTGAGATTAACAAAATAGACAAACTACAAGAAAATTTGAACAAGAAGCAAAAGGTGAAGCACAAATATACAAAATAAGAAATAAAAGGCTAAGAGTGATATGGAGAAACTTTTAGAAAGTACAAGAGGCCAGTTTGCAGGGTTCTATGCAAATATATTTGAAAACCTACATAAACTGAATAACTAGTGAAATACAGATTAACAAAAGCAACAGTGTTTGAAAATGGAAACTTAAGCCGACTAATTTTAGTAGAGGAAACTGAAAAGGTATCAAGCAACTATCCCACAGAAGCACAGGCAGATGGCTTCACAAACGAATTCTAAGAAATGCTGCTCTAAGACCAGAGGTAGTCACAATGCTCCATAAATTGTTCCAGAGCACTAAAGGTGAAGGAAAACTTCCTAATTATTTTTATGTAACAGATATAACTGAACTTGATAGTACAAAAAATTATAAACCAATACCACTTATGAGTATTGACACAAAATATTTAATAAAATATTAGCAGAGGATAAAACACCACGTGAAAGAAATAGCATGCCATGATCAAGTGGAATTTATTACATGAATGCAGGATTGTTCAGTATTAGAAAACCATTAACATAATACACCCTATTAATAAATCTAAGGAATAAAACATGCGATTATCTCCATACATGTTGAAAAATCCTTTGACAGAAATCAAGACCCATTTCTAACAACAACAACAAAAAAAAAAAAACAAGAAAAAAGGACTTGATGGATACTCTCTTAACATGATTAAATATATAAAACCAAGTTAAACTTAATAAATAAACCCTAGAGATATTTCCACTCAGATTAAGAACAAGGCAAAAATGCCCACAATCTTGACCCCATTCTACCTTGTACTGCTGCTATTAGCCGATGCAAAAAGACAAGAGAAATCAATTAGAGACATAAAAATTGGTTTAAAGGACCTAAAACTATCCCTATTTGCAGATGAAATTTTTGTTTGCCTAGAAAACCCTAACATATCAATAATAAAACTTAAAAATTTTAGTAAGGTATTCAGTTCGATAAAAATTAATATACAGAAATTATTTACCTTTATACATTCAAATAATAGGACATAATGACAGGGAGAAAAATCCCTCTTTCAATAGCAACAAAGAAGATTAAATACTTAAGAACAAAATTAACAAAAAATATGCAAAAGAAAAATTTTTTAAAGAAAAATTTTAAACCACTCCTGAAAGATACAAAGGTATATTTGAAGAAATGGAAAGATTTCTGTTCTTGGATAGGATGACTCAACATTGTAAAGATGTCAGTTCTTCCTAAATGATTTCTAAAGGTGATGCAATCCCAATAAAAATACCTACAAGATTTTATGGAGCTTGACAAGTTAATACTAAAGTTCATATGAAAAAAATTTGCAAACCAAGACAAAACCAAAATGGAAAACTCTGAGGGAATGTCACCTTACTAAACATTAAAATATATTGTAATATATCTGTAACTAAAACAATGTAGGGCCAAAGCAGTAATAGAGAAGCAGAATATATAAAGTCCAGAAATAGATCCAAGTGCATATGAAAATTTAGCATAAGATAAAGGTGGCATCGCATATTACTGCAGGGAGGGGGGAGATACTCTTTAAATAAAATGTGCTGGACAATAGTTTTGCTGCTTGAAAAAAAAAGTTAAATACATACCTCGGAGATTCTCAAGAATAAACTCTAAATGAATCAAAAATCTAAATGTAAAAAAGAAAAAAAGGATAAAGGAAGAATCAAACAGTATAAGTACTTAAAAAAAAAAACACTGGTGAATTTCTTTATAACCTGGGTGTGGGAAAAGTTCTCTAAATATGATTAAAAATCCAGGCCATAAATTTAAGGTTAATAAATGTGACTAAATAAAAAGTTTTAAACCTACATAGCAAATAAACAAAAAAAACCCATAAACAGGTTCAAAACACTAGAAGAAAATATTGGCAACATAAAGCTGCTATCCCAAATATATGAAAGACTCTTAAGAATGGATGGAATGGGGCGCCTGGGTGGCGCAGTCGGTTAAGCCACCAACTCTTGATTTTGGGTCAGGTCACGATCTCAGGGTGGTGAAATCAAGCCCCACATCGGTCTCTGCACTCAGCACAGAGTCTGCTTGAGATTCTCTCTCCCTCTCCCTCTGCCTCCCCCTCTGCCCCTTCCCCCTGCCTGTGAGCTCTTTCTCTCTCTAAAATAAATAAATAAATAAAATCATTAAAAAAGGGTATAAGAATGGCCTTTAAGTATGGATAAAATTTTGACCTTCACTCATAGTTACTGATACACAAATTAAAACTACACTGAGATACTATTTCTCACACATGAAGTTAAGGAAAATTAAAAAGTGTGACATCTTTTAGCTGGATAATGAGGAAACAGACACTCAGGTGCATTTCTGGTAGATATACAACTGGTACAACCCTTTTAGAATAGAATTTGGGAATAGCTAACAAAAAAGAGATACGCATTTTCTATTTGACTCAGGGATCTCTTGTCATCGTGGCTTCAAAAAAGAAGAGAGGGCGCCTGGGTGGCTCAGTTGGTTAAGCAACTGCCTTCAGCTCAGGTCATGATCCTGGAGTCCCAGGATCGAGCCCCACATTGGGCTCCCTGATCAGCAGGGGGTCTGCTTCTCCCTCTGACGCTCTCCCCTCTCATGCTCTCTCTCACTCTCTCTCTCAAATAAATAAATAAAATCTCTAAAAAAAAAAAAAAAAAGAAGAGAAAAATGAACTGGGGCATCATTTGTATAAAAAAAGGAAACGTTTTTCCTAAAATCCCCCAAAGACTTTTCCTATTACTCACTGGCTCCAAATGCGTCAAATGGTGACTCCTTACTCCAAGGAATTTGGAGAGGCAGGAAGTACTGTTAGTTGGGTCCACTGGCACTCCGAGTCTGGTTAGTAGGAGTTGTTATTGAGGGAAAGGGGGAGACCGTGAATTGGGGAGGCAGCTAGGAGTGCCTGCCACAGCTGTGCATATTTTTCCAGGGTGCTCATCGTCTTTTGATAGCCTTCTTGTATTTGTGGAATGTCCCACATTCTGAATCCCATCTCTCCAAGATAGAAGCCATTTCTCACTTTTCCAGGATCCCTTGCATCTAAGACAGAGGCATGTGACCTAGAATCTGTAGTCAATGTGCCTGTGTGAAATTTCAGATCAGAAAATGAAAGAGTACCAGAAAAATCCATCTTTAGGTAAGGATATAGCCAAAACATTTTGCTTTTCAGGAACAGTGATGATGAAACAGTATCACTGTTGTAAACTATGGTGTCGGTTTCCGGGGGTGGCACATTAGGATCACCGCTAAAGCCATGCCATAGTGTGACTTGCGTGTTAGTCCTTGCTACACGCCCCCTAAGCCTGGCTCCTTGGTTCACCCAGGCAAGCTGCAAAATGCTAATAAAATATAATATATTCTCTTTCTGCTTAAACTAGAATTTAATTGTTTAAGTATCATAAATATATGATATAAATAACAATCATCTAAACATATATATATATGAAAATATATATATAAAATAGATATAATTGTCATTTATATGATATTATTTATATTATATAATATTATAATCTGTTAACTATCCCTCCTAGAATGTGAGTCCATATGGACAGGAATCTTGTCTCTCTTTTTCTTCATTTTCTCCCTAGAGTCCAGCATAGACCATGACATGGACTCAATAAATATTTACTGAATTAGGTAATGAATGAGGAAGGAAATTTTCCTTTGATACGTGAGAAAAGAAGTAGGGAAGGCCACAAACTTAGATATGTTTGTAGGTGGGATGGTGGGAAGTTGAAATTCTACAGGAAATTCTAATGTATCTTATACTTTCTTCTATAGGAATTAAAGTATATAAAACAAAACAGCTTTTTCTGATGGCTTGGGATTATCATTATAACTATCAATTGTTGACTATGCCTCAGTAAGACAAGGATAATACTGAAAACCAAATATGCTAACACTGGTGTTGCCATCAAGGTATCCTAGTCATGTTAGGGATTTTTTCCTGTTTCTTTCCAGCTATTCCCATGATCACTTCTTGTAATATTTGTAAACTTGTCTGATTCCCCACTTTAAGAAGTTTGCACGGTATACTGGAGAGAAAATGGATTGTAGAATTAAACAAATCTATTTTTGAATTCTAGCTATATCCTTTAACACTGTTGTGTCCTTGACAATGTTAAACACTTTGAGCTTCAGTTTCCTCTTCGATAAAATGAAAATAATAATACCAATAAACAAAAATGTTGAGAATGTTTTTAAAGAATGTGGAAGATTGTGGCGCATAGTAAGTTCTCCAGGAAATGTAGCTGTTATAAGAAAAGTAGATCTTAATCATTTTAGAACTCTCAGCATTTTAGCCCATTTCTTTGCTACACCAGGTACCTGATAAATGTTTCATGAATTCCTTCTGCTGTCAATGAGTCTGTTTCCTTTTGCTTTCATTACAACTTATGTCCTGCTGATGTTGCTGTCAGTTCTAAAAATTATGACTTTTCTCTTTTTCCTGTCTCTCGTTTCCTTTTTTATTTTCTTTCTCCAGTTACAGCCATTTCTTCATCGCACCTTTGCAGTAAAATTTGATTCATGTATATATCTCACGAGACAGTACCTGTCCTAGATGCAAAAATCACATAGTATTCTTTCTCTTCTAGTTTCTCCAAATGTCTGTTTGGTTTTGTTTCTTTGGTCTTTCTTCAAACAGAGGATTTTGTAGTTATTTTTGTTTCTGTGGTTAAAGAGGTCATTTGAGGGGTATTTATTTTAAATATGCTCTGCTGATTGAGGAATTTACAATGCAGCACTCCTAATTTCCTATTGAAACACCTCCTAGAGAAATAAAAGGAAAAGAAAACTCAAAGCAACAAAAACCAGGACTGTCAATCAACTGTCAAAATCTCGGAGGATTTTCCACTTATTAAATATTATGAAACCTCACTGTACGTTGCATTCAGAGACTGACCCACAGGAAATAAAGCATGAATGTCCAAAAATAGGTAGGAATGCTATCTATCTTTTTTACCCCCTTTGTCTGCTCAATCCTACATTTGTAGTTTAGTCAAGGAAGGAACTTTTATCATTATGTGCTGACAAAGTTCCCATGCTAACAAAAGGTTCAATCGCCAGCAAAGACTCCTACAAAATATTCACATATCTATTCTCAGTAGATAAGTCTATTTGGCTGTAGAGACACAAGGAGCTCCTTAAGTAGCTTCAGAAGCCAGAGTTCTCTAACTAGCTTCTCTGAAACCCAACCTTAGGAGTCTCAGAAGGTCAGATATTACTGCAGCTCTAATTTGGGATTTGGACTGATAAACTCAATATAGTTTGAGAATATAACTTACTTAAAAGCAAATCAAATTTTTGGCATCCTTCAGGTACATGTGGATTTATTTTGTTTTACAGGTGTTTGTTTTTCCCTCTACCCACACTCTACCAGCTCCAGGCCCAGCAGCATAAGTGCAAAAGCTTGGAGGTGGTGCCAATGAGCAGCAGAGTTTTGATACACCTAATTAATGGTAACAGAGTGTACTAACTGCCTTACTATTTATTTCATCAGTGGTTGGCAAAGATGAATATGCATTTAATTTGGGCTTTTGTAGTTTGTAATGGCCCACTTAGTCACTTGTGGTAACTCTGACTTAAGTATAACTTTTGTGTGGGTTATCTGGACCAAGGTAAATAGTACCTGAGGACTTTACTAACATAAATGGAGAAAGATATGAGATAATAGATGGTTGTGATTGTGATAATTTGTTACACAGCAACTGATAATTAATACCATTAATGATTTTACAATACCTTTTTAGAGAACCTATACTGATCAAGAAAGAAGGGTAAATTGCAGTTATTCATGGTCATTCAGAAAAGAAAAAATGAACACCTTATAAACTGCAATGTCTTTTCACTTTAATCATCACACTTTAATCTCATGAGGGGTACAGACGGCAGACTAGGAATATGATAGGTCCAGAGAGGCTTTCTGCCTGAGCAATATCATACAGCAAGTCAGCCAAATCTGGACAGGACCTCCAACTTTCATATTTGAACTCCCATGATTCTTGTTGCTAGACCACTCTGCCTCTGCTTACCATTTCTATCCAACAGTTGGTTGGTGGTCAATTAAATAAGGAAGCTGGGAAGCATTCAAGAGTCTAGCTTTAAGCTGTAATACCCAATATAAGAGTGGGAGTTGGGGGGCGCCTGGATGGCTCAGTCGTTAAGCGTCTGCCTTCGGCTCAGGTCGTGATCCCAGGGTCCTGGGATCGAGCCCCGCATCGGGCTCCCTGCTCGGCGGGAAGTCTGCTTCTCCCTCTGCCACTCCCCCTGCTTGTGTTCCCTCTCTCGCTGTGTCTCTCTCTTCAAATAAATAAATAAAAATCTAAAAAAAAAAAAAAAAAGAGTGGGAGTTGGAATGACAGTTACCAGCTGTTACATCACTTGTGCCATTATTTTATAAGAAATTTATTAAGCCAGATAAACTGTCATATTATTATAGCTCGTGACCTAATAGGCAGATCTCCCATCAACTCTTCATATATCAGCTACTTGGTAAAACTAGTTCTTTTTTTCTGGTTTTATTGAGAGATAATTGACATACAACACTATATGAGTTTAAAAGTATACAGAATCATGATTTGACTCACATATATTCTGAAATGATTATACCACAGTAAATTTAGTTAACATCCATCATCTCACATAGATACAAAAAAAAATAAGTAAAAGGAAAACAAGGTTTTATTCTTGTGATGAAAACTCTTAGGATCTACTCTCTTAACAACTTTCAAATATGCCATACATCAGTGTTAACTATAGTCATCGTGCCATACATGTCATCCCTAGTACTTATTTATCTCATACCTGAGAGTTTGTACTTTTTGACCAGTTTCATCTGATTTCCCCCCTCCCCACTACCCACCACTAGTAACCACAAATCTGATCTTTTTTTTCCTGTGAGTTTGTTTTTTTTTTAATTTCAATTTCTTAGATTCTACATGTAGGTGAGATCATATGGCGTTTAATTGTATTGCATGTTAATAAAAGCACTTAAGACTGAGTTTCCTTAGAGCGCCTGGGTGGCTCAGTCGTTAAAAGTCTGCCTTCGGCTCAGGTCATGATCCCAGTGTCCTGGGATCAAGCCCCGCATCAGGCTCTCTGCTCAGCAGGGAGCCTGCTTCTCCCTCTCCCTCTGCCTGCCGCTCTGCCTACTTGTGCTTTCTTTCTGTCAAATAAATAAATAAAATCTTAAAAAAAAAAAAAGACTGAGTTTCCTCAGTATTTGGGAAGGCTTATAGAGCTTATAAAACTTTGTGAGGCTACGCAAATAATGAATCATGGAACACTACATCAAAAAAATAAAAAATAAATAAAAAAAAAACTTTGTGAGGCTGAAGATCAACGGGAAGAAACTAATAAGCAGTTGAAAAGGCTTTTATAAATTAACAACCAAGATGGCCTGGTTTCCACATTCAAGAATTCACCTGTTCTGCTGCAGGATGAGTTGGTATTTGGTTATCTGAGATCTATGTTGATTTGTGAGTCACTAAAAATATTTCTTCATGAACCTTAGTTTCAGTCTTGCCTTTAGATGTTTGGGCTAAAGAAGGTATGAGACATCAAAATACTGAGGCATTTGGCATCATTTTACAAATGAGGAAACATATTTGGGGTGGACAAAATTACTCTTCTCAAGCTAAGAAAGTATTAAAATAGTGGTCTTAAAACAAACATCCTTAAAGCAATTGCTTTTCCCTGATTTTCAATTGCTTTACTTTAGTGTTGAAATCATCTGAAATTAGAGATCCTGGCTAGGATGGTAACATTGTCGCCCATCATGATACTTGGTGTAAAGTCGCTAAACCTCAGTTTCTTCACTATAATATGGGATTATTAATGCTACAATCTTTATAGTATTTTAAAGAGGATCAAATAACTTAATAGCTGTAAATTACAATAGTATAATCCCTATGACATAATTTTCACCAAATGCTGAAGACCTTTTATTATTTAATAATAGTTTATTAAATGATAACAATTAGGCAGTGAGACCATGTTTTTCCTGCTTCTGGAGAAGCGATCTAGAAAAATGATAGTGAGTGAGAAGGAATGGGGGTTAGAAAAGTAAAAGATAAAATCAGTTATATTTATTAATTTTAATTCACATTATCTAGGAATAAGTCATATCAAACTTTGGAAGGAAACTATGTATTACGCAGTACATATCAGACATTAGAAATATTCTTTTGGGCGCCTGGGTGGCTCAGTTGATTAAGCAACTGCCTTCGGCTCAGGTCATGATCCTGGAGTCCCGGGATCGAGTCCCACATCGGGCTCCCTGCTCAGCTGGGGGGTCTGCTTCTCCCTCTGACCCTCTTCCCTCTCGTGCTGTCTCTCATTCTCTCTCAAATAAATAAATAAAATCTTTAAAAAAAAATATTCTTTTACTCCATGAAATATATTTTCCAAAATATTCCTGGCACTTAAACTATATATTTTTGAGAGATAGTTACTTTATTTCTTCATTTACGTTGTGATGTACATGACCATCTTTCCTTAGGTGACACTTTGAAATATGAAGCCTGGTTCCAGTTCTAAAGCAGGTTTCCACTCCTGTTAGAATGTCTGGGCCTTCTATTCAGTAAGACCCAGATGAAATGTGTCCTCTTCGGTAAAGCCTTACTTAAGTCCTTCAGGCACAGCAGCTTCCCCACTTGCCCGCCCCCCGCTCCGGGGCTTCCCCAGACAACATTGCACAACTATTCCTGTTACACTGTATTCTAAACAGTTATTTACATACTTCTTTGCTCCACTAGATGGCAATCACAACAGAAGTACAAAGTTAATTTTTTTTTTTTTTAATTTCATCTGTTGCAGAGAGGGGCATACATAAATATTAACTAAGAAAGTGATGAAAGGAACAAAGTTGATCTTCTACCCTGAAATGGAATACATAGAAATTTGTAGAACACTGAGGTCGATATCTATATACCAATGTAGATATAGATATACATACATGGTATTTAGAGAGAAAGACAATCACTCTCTTGTTAGACCTCTGTGGTTACTTCCAATGGTGTGATGAAGAGGGCTGAGACTAGTGGCAATTCTCTCTGCTCCCACAGTGGCTTCCCAGCAGCTCTTTTTGGCAATGACTCTTGGCAGTGACTCCTGGCACAGACTCCCAACAGCTGTTCCCATCTGTAAGGGCTCTTCCTGAAATGGTTCCACTGACAATGAGTTCCATTACCAAACTTCAGGGCAGCAACAACTCATCCTACCTTGAAGGACACTTGCCGCCCTTGTTCTTCCCTTGGTGCCTGTTCCCTGTTCTCTTAGCACCTTTTCTAGGGGGCAGCTTGCAGCAGGGTCCACACAGAGCATTTATAGAATGGAACTGCTCTCTTCAAGAAATAAGCTCAAAGATACAAAGATAAAAATTCTAAGTTATAGAATATAGTGCTATATTCTCTGTAATTTTCAATGGTCTACTCAATGATTCCTGAGGTTTGGGATCCCCCTTTGGAGTTGTAACTGCTTGAGGACATTCTACCAACCCTCAGTGACTGGCAGAACATTGTCTACTGGATATTTTATTGTCTTACCTTATCTGACAACACATATCTCCCCTTTCTTCTGGCAAAAGCACTCTGATATTCTTTTGGGGATGCTTCCTTCACCTAGTTTCAATGAGTGTGGTTGAGGTGATGACACCTACCAACCCTTTTGTTCAAGGGGTTACACTGTGTTCTATGTTACACAGATTCTATGTTGATCGAAGCAACAGAATTTCAGGAATTTTATCTATATATGTATCTATGTATTAAAAAAGATAAACTGTCTTTTTAATGGCCTTGTTAAAGATAAAGGATTATGTAATCTTTAGCTGATGGTGGCATTACATGGAAATGGTCTGCTTATGAGAATATGTGTGTCTGTGTATATGTATGAGAGAGAGAGAGAGAGAAACAGACAGGGAAAGAGACAGAGAGAGAGAGAGAGAATCCTGAAAATAATATTTGAATGCCAGGACATAACCTGCCTGACCAGCTCTACCCATGGGCTTCTCTGTTATGTAACTTAATAAATTACTTTATTTTCATTCTTATTCTAATTATTTGCATACACTAGTTATTATTAGGTTTCTGAAACTTGTAAACACAATGGCTCAACTAATTGATTAGGAAACTAAGAGACCAATGGAAGCACCAAATCCCACTTGCCCATCTTTCTCTGAGTAGCAGCCATACAACCAGGTAGCTAGGATTCATAGGACAGTTTTACTTCAGATATTTCCTCTTATTTTCCCTATCAATATAGTTCTAATTTTCATATTTTATGTTTTATTATTTTTTCTAGAAATAAAGGTAATTATAAATTTTTTTTTTTTTTTTAAGATTTTATTTATTTGCGAGAGAGACAATGAGAGACAGAGAGCATGAGAGGGAGGAGGGTCAGAGGGAGAAGCAGACTCCCTGCTGAGCAGGGAGCCCGATGTGGGACTCGATCCAGGGACTCCAGGATCATGACCTGAGCCGAAGGCAGTCGCTTAACCAACTGAGCCACCCAGGCGCCCTGAAATAAAGGTAATTATGTCCATAGGACATAAGGACACCAATGAGAACCAGACTGTCCCATAGTTATTTTGGGCCTTCCAGTATTCTATAAATCTTAAATTACAAAAAGGTTTAGTGACAGCAGCTCTTCCACACAGAATTGTTGCAAAAATTAATTAACATTTGTAACAATAGAGAGATATATATATCAATAGTAGTATATCAGTTTACCTAGTATATCAAATAAAAAAGGTATACAAATGTGTGGTTTCAATACTATTATTCCTATGAAGAACTTGGCAATGATTGTGAAGTTCTTGTGGATGGCCCTATCTCCCCTCATATAGCAGAAAGCTTAGAAACAGCGCCTGCATCCTAACAGCATTTAGCACAGTTTTTGTGGCATGTGAAATGCCCTTTGTTGGCTGCTTGATCTGGATATGGTCCTCAGGAAAGTTCTAGCTGAGAACACTTTACTAAAATCAGGTGGTTCCAATATGGAGGAAAAAAATGGAAAATGCTCTTCCAGGTAATTCAACCTTCCCAAAAAGTATAAGAAAATTTCCAGAGAAATGAGGTATGTTGTAGGAATAATTGTTCATTGTTTTGTATTTCTGTTTCATTTTACATATGCAGATGTACTTCATACTTATGTGATCTGGTTGGAATTCCATAATAAAGCCCCTATTTTCTCATTACCTAGGATGTAAGGGTTCAGAAATGGCCTGTGGAGTCATTTCCTTACTCATGTATGAGTTGGGGTTCCAGGAAACAAGCTTCAGTGTTTCCTGGGAAGTCTTCCTAGATCCAATCATCACTAGTAGAAGAAAGACTATGAGAGGAACACCAAGACCTTAGAGCCCATCCACTTCATCCTTTCCCTTTTCACGTGAATAAATCAAGCCTCAGAGAGCATCACGGGTGCATGGATGTTCACCTGCTGCTATAATCCATTACCCTATCTTCCATCAGTCTGTCAGCAATTCCACCTCACTGGGCATAATTTGGGCACACATAGATGAGTTTTTTGTTTTAATAATCACGCATTTAACTTACTGTATATTTAAAAATTATAACAAACTTGAGATTTTGCGTATTAGTACTTAGGACAAGAATAAGTTTAAAATAGTAGAGAGAGTTGGTTTAAGTAGGATTAATGAAAATTAAAATTACATGTGACAGGTATGTGGCTATAGCCAAAAATTATGAATGTGATCTGAGAATGGCTAAAATCTGAAAAATAGTTATCTTCATGACATATGGTATGACAGAAAAAAAAAAAATATATATATATATATATTATGAAAAAGGAAAAATTCTCACAAAGATGCAAGCTTGAAATAATTTTGGTTCATTTTTGAACAATTAATTCTGTCAAAAATCATAGAAGTGCATGAATATGTAAAACAGCAAATATGCATCAAGTAAACAGTTAATTATTTTTTTAAATTTTCTAATATGGAAGTTCATTTTTCCAGGAATCCTGCTTTCTTAAAAACTGTTAGTTCTCTTTTTTTCTAACATACCTTGGCAAAAATAAGTTATTTCTGTAACTGAGAGAAATTAAACTTATTCATTAGCTAGTGATGGTTTTTTCAAGTACGAACTTACTCATTTGATTAGTAATTATTAAGGGATCCCCACATGTTGGGCACTAGGCATTGGGAATACAACAGTGAGTAAAAAGTAAAAATATTTGCTGTCATGGAGTTTACATTAAAGTGAATGAAGAAGGCAATAAAGAATGGTTATATAATATGTTTAAAAAAATGGTTAAGTACTATCATAAAATGTAAAGCAGGGCAAAGTGATAGAAATTGACCAGAAGAGACTTTTGTGTTAAAAAGGTCCTCTGGGGACACCTGGGTGGCTCAGTCAGTTAAGCGTCTGACTCTTGATCTCAGCTCAGGTCTTAATCTCAGGGTTGTGAGGTCAAGCCCCATGTTGGGCTCCATGCTGGGTGTAGAGCCTAGCGCTGTGAATTGTGCAAGACTGTTGAATCTCAGATCTGTACCTCTGAAACAAATAATGCAATATATGTTAAGAAAAAAAAAAAGAAGAAGAAGAAGTTAGCGGGAGGGGAAGAATGAAGCAGGGGAAATCAGAGGGGTGGACGAACCATGAGAGACGATGGACTCTGAAAAACAAACTGAGGGTTCTAGAGGGGAGGGGGGTGGGAGGATGGGTTGGCCTGGTGGTGGGTATTGAGGAGGGCACGTTCTGCATGGAGCACTGGGTGTTATGCACAAACAATGAATCATGGAACACTTCATCTAGAACTAATGATGTAATGTATGGGGATT
>NC_138375.1:62202713-62226247 GCF_054177405.1 Leptonychotes weddellii | reverse complement strand
GGTCCTCTCTGAAGAGACATATGAACAAGGTCCAGATTGAAGTAAGAGAGTGAGCCTTACGAATATCTGGTAAAGAACAATCTGGGCAGAAGGAAAAGCAAATGTCAATCACTCCATAAACCCAACATCTCTTCTTTATCCCTTAAGTAGTATACATTTTAGATTGTCTCTCTTCTTTTTTATTTAAATTCAATTAACCAAGATATAGTACATCATTAGTTTTTGATATAATGTTCAATGATTCATTAGTTAAAAATAACACCCAGTGCTCATCATATCACGTCTCTGTGAGTCTCACCAACATGCAACAAAAGAAATTTCCAATCAGTATGTGATATTTAGTCAGCATGCATGACCACTATCTAGTTAGAAAGTTCTTTTATGTGTATTGTTATATTTGGTATGCATACCCACCTTATAGTATGGTGAAAAACACTTTTTATCATCTCTATTTGACAGAGGGTGGGGGGAGAGAGCACAAAGCAGTGGGGGGGAGCAGCAGGCATAGGGAGAGGGAGAAGCAGGCTCCCAGCTGAGCAGGGGGCCCGATACGGAGCTCAATCCCAGCACCCCAGGATCATGGCCTGAGCCAAAGGCAGATGCTTAATCAACTTAGCCACCCAGGTGCCCCTATCATCTCTACATTTTAAGGTAAAATTAAGTCTTAGGGAAGTTAAGTGATTTCCCTAAAACCATTCAGATAATAAACAATAAATCCTAGTCTCAGATCTAAGTCTGATGTGGGAAGTCTGGTACATTCCATTAAAGGGCAGAGGAAGGAAGGAAGGAAGGAAGGAAGGAAGGAAGGAAAGAAGGAAAGAAGGAAAAGAGAGGGGGGGAGGGAGGAGGAAGGAAGGAAGTCACATTCTCTGACTATAATCTAAAAATTAGAAACTAATAATAAAAACTTAATATTTATGAAATTAGAAATATATTCCCAGATAACTCATAAATTAAAGAAGAACTTAAAAAGAAAAGTCACAAACTACCTAGAAAGCAATAAAAAATTTCATAATAGAATCTTTGGACACAATGAAAGCTGTGCCAATGAAAAAGTTTAAAACATGTCTTTAAATGCTTTTATTAAGAAATACCAATAAAAATGAAAATTTTATGCAAATAAAATAATTAAAAACTAGGAATAAATAAAAAGAGAACAAAGCTGAGATTTATTAAATACAAAAATTAAAAAACAGAAAAAGGGATAAAAAAATCCTCCCTTGAACTTTCATGTAAATAAGAAAGAGGAAAAAAGGGGAAATGAGAGAAGGTGGGAGGGAATAGAAGTAGAGAGGGAACAAGCAAAAGCCCAAAAATAAGCAATACTGGGGATCAGAAGATATAACTATGGATATAGGAAAGATGATAATTGTAAGAGAATACTACATGCAACTATACTGAAACAAATTTGAAAACCTAAGAAGAAATATATATTTTCCAGGTAAAATATAAATTATTAGATTAACTGCAATTGTGGAAACCATGAGTAGACCAATTTTCATTGAAAAGACTGGAGGGGTACCTGGGTGGCTCAGTCGGTTAAGCATCCAACTCTTGATTTTGACTCAGGTTACCATCTCAGGGTCATGAAACCGAGCCCCACACTGGGCTATGTGCCAGGTGTGGAGCTTGCTTAAGATTCTCTCTCTCCTTCTCCCTCTGCCCCTGTCCCTGCTCGTGCTCTCTCTCCCTCAAAAAAAAGAAAAAAAAGACTGGAAATATCATTAAAGACCTATCATAGAAATAGGAACCCAGTGCATAGGACAAGTATGAGCCAGACCGAAAACCTGGGGGAAAAAGGCTCAGAATAAAGTTGCTTGGAGGAATACTGGTTCAGAAGGGCCATCTCATTCCCTGAAGTAGATGTAGTGCCCAGAACCAAACACATGATCAGAAAAGACTGGAGAGAACCCTTGGCTCTCACCTCTGACAGACATTTGGTTCTGGGCTCTGGTCAACCAGTAGATGAAAGCTAAGGCTGTTTTAAGCTGTCTTGGTGATAAAGGAGTGATCAAACTCAGAGCCAAGCTGCAAAAACTGAGAGTCGGGCACCTGGGTGGCTCAGTCAGTTAAGCATCTGCCTTTGGCTCAGGTTTTGATCCTGGGGTCCTGGGATGGAGCCCCACATCAGGCTCCCTGCTCAGCAGGGAGTCTACTTCTCCCTCTCTCTCTCTGCACCCCCCCGTTCATACTCTCTCTCTCTCTCAAATAAAATAAATAAAATCTTTTTAAAAAAGGAGAGATTATTCTCATTCTTGGTTCTGATCATTTAAAGAAATCTCTGTCAGGTCACTGACTGGAACCTGAGATAAAGACAGACTTTAGTGCTGATACATGACAAGTAATACAGTATTTGCAAAAATAGTTTGGAAAAGTCATCAAACAGTTGGATGACTGAAGCCCTTAATGGTTAACAGAGAACCTTGGGATAGAGAGAGAATTTGATTTCTTGCATTGCTACATGATAATATTCAACATCCCCAATTTTCAACAAAATAGCAACAGCAACAAAAATCACAAGGCATATGAAGAAACAGTGAAGCATGGACCTTTTCAAAGGAAAACAATAAGTTAACAGAATCTGGACTTGAAGAAGTCCAAACATTAGATTTACTGGATAAATACTAAACTGTGTTCAATATACTCAAAATGCTAAAGAAGACCATGGACTAAGAACTGAAGGAAATCTGAAAAGTGATATACATTCAAAATGAAAATATCAATAAAGAGATAGAAATATTATAAAAGGAATCAAAAAGAAACACTGTAAATAAAAATTACAATAACTGAAATAAATAGTTCCCTAGAAGGATTCAACAGCAGGCATGAGCAGGTAAAAAGAATCTGTGAATTTGAAGGTAAGACAATTGAAATTATCCAGTCTTAGGACCAGAAAGAAAAAAGAATGGAGAAAAGTAAACAGAGTCTGAGGGGGCCATCAAGGCACTATTAAGTAGATCAACATGTAGTATATGGGAGTCGTAGAAAGAAAAGAGAGAGAGAAAAGTGAAGAAAGTATGTTTTGAAAAATAATGGCTGAAAACCTCCCAAGTTTGATAAAAGACTTCAATCTATACATACAAAAAAACTCAACAAACTCCAAGCAGAGAACAACACTCAGACACATTAAAATCAAAGACAAAGAAAAACAGAAAATATCAAAAATATCAAGAGAGAAGTGACTGGTCATGTATAAGATATTCTCAATGAGATTAACAGCAAATCTCTCATCAGAAACCATGAAGGCTAAAATGCAGTGGGATGACATATTTAAAGTTCTAAAGAAAAAAAAAAAGGCTGTGAAGGAACAATTTCATATGTGGAAAAACTATCTTTCAAAAATAAAGGATAAATTAAGATATCCCCAGAAACAAAAGTTAAGAGAGTTATTTGCTTGTAGACCTGACCTACAAGAAATGCTAAAGGAAATCCTTCAGTCTGAAATGAAAGAACACTAGACAATAACTCAAAGCCATATGAGGACATAAAAAACATTGGTAAAGGTAACTACACAGATCAACTTAAAAGCCAGTACTAATATATTCTTTGGTTTGTAACACCTGTTTTTATTTTCTATATTATTTAAAAGACAAATACATAAAATAGTCATTATAGGGGCACCTGGGTGGCTCAGTCGTTAGGCGTCTGCCTTCAGCTCAGGTCATGATCCCAGGGACCTGGGATCAAGCCCTGCATCCGGCTCTCTGCTCCATGGGATGCCTGCTTCTCCCTCTCCCACTCCCCCTGTTTGTGTTCCCTCTCTTGCTGTGTCTCTCTGTTAAATAAATAAATAAATAAATAGTTAAAAAAAATCAAATAGTCATTATAAACCTATGCTAATGGAAATACAATGTATAATTTGTTAACAATTCAAAGGAGATGGGAAAGGGAGCTTCTTACTTCCTGGTTCTTTCCTGAAAACTAGTCAGCTTACAGTTTATCCTGTATCTTGAATTTCCTCCCATTGCCTTTCACAACAACATCTACTGTTCAGCCTTTAGGCAAAACCTCTCCAAATTGTCTTGCAAATGAAGTTAGTTGCTTTGGGAAGAGATTAGGTGTTAACTATTTTATAACCTGCTTCCTCGTCCAGAGAAATTTCTGAGCCAGAGATCTGGAGCCGGGGGTGAGCACAATGGTAAGCTTCTTTCCGAGTGATATCCTCACTCTAAAAGCTAAGTGCTTGGTGTTGGGGAGGAAGCAGCCTGATGTCATTTTGCATGCCTTTCTTAGTATGGAACCAACAAAGCATGAGCTGAAGCAAGGATAATCAGAGCCCCAAGATTCTTAGGATGCTGTGTCCTTGGTAGAGCCTCCATTCCACAAGTGGAGGCTGGATGGAAGAAGGGAGCTCCCACCACTCAACTACACTCCCAAGGGACTTAGCCTCAGCAAAAGGCTGTTTTTGAAAGAAAAGTAATTAAATAAAATATAAGATTATATTATGGGATTTATATATGAAAGTTAAACAAAAACAGCACATAGAATGGAGGAGTTTAACACAATTTTTCTATCATAAGGTTTTTTAGTATCATAATATTAGTATCTAAATAGACCGTGATAAGTTAATAGTGAATACTGCAATCCATACAGCAATTATTTTTAAAAAATTTATACAAAGAAGGACGCCTGGGTGGTTCAGTCGGTTAGGCGTCTGCCTTCAGCTTGGGTAGTGATCCCAGGGTCCTGGGATCAAGTCCCGCATTGGGCTCCCTTCTCAGCAGGGAGTCTGCCTCTCCCTCTGCCTCTGCCTCCTGCTTGTGCTTGTGCTCTTTCTCTCTCTCCCTCAAATAAATAAATAAATAAATCTTAAAAATTTATACAAAGAAGTATAATTAACTTGTCACTAGAGAAAACAAAAGAAAATGGTTTGTAAATAGCAGAAAAGGAACAAAAAGTAGAAACAATAGGAAAAAATAGCAATATGGTAAACCCAAATATATCAATATATATTAAATGTAAATATAACTATATTTTACATTTATAAATATTAATGTGTTTTATAAATAAAAAGCAGAGATTGACACCAATAAAAAGGCAGAGATTGACAAGCTATGTATAAAAATATCAACAGCCAAGTGTGTTTTCTATAATGTATATACTTTAAATATAATGACATAGAAGTGAAAAGCAAAAAGATAAAATGACATACCATGTAAACAGTAATCATAAGTCAGCTGGTATGGCTCTATCAATATCAGACAAAGAAGACTTCAAAATAAAGGGAATTACCAGAGATTAAAAAAAATATATTCTATAGAAATAAATGGGTCAATCTCTAAAGAAAACATAAAAGTCCTAAATAAGTAGGAACCTAATAAAAAGCTCCAAAACTAAAAATAGAAGAAAGTTTTTTCAATATAATAGTTGATTTTTTATGAATGTTCAAAAGCAATTCAGTACAGGAAGGATAGTCTTTTTAATAAATGAAACAATTGGGGGCACCTGGGTGGCTCAGTTGGTTAAGCGACTGCCTTCGGCTCAGGTCATGATCCTGGAGTCCCGGGATCGAGTCCCGCATCGGGCTCCCTGCTCAGCGGGGAGTCTGCTTCTCCCTCTGACCCTCCCCCCTCTCATGCTCTCGCTATCTCATTCTCTCTCTCAAATAAATAAATAAAATCTTTAAAAAAAAATGAAACAATTGGACATCAGACAAAAATATGAACCATGACTTAAATTTAATATATAAACATTAATTCCAAATGGATCATGGATTTAACTTTAAAACATAGGGGCACCTGGGTAGCTCAGTCAGTTAAGTGACTAACTCTTGATTTCGGATCAGGTCATGATCTCAGGGTTCTGAGATCAAGCCCCACATCGGGCTCCACTCTCAGCACAGAGTCTTCTCTCTCTCTGTCTACCTCTGCCCCTCCCCAGCTGGTACTCGAAAGAAAGAAAGAAAGGAAGAAAGAAAGAAAGAAAAAGGAAGGAAGGAAGAAAATCTTTTTTTTAAAAAAGTTAAGAGGTGCCTGGGTGGCTCAGTCAGTTAAGTGTCTGCCTTCAGCTCAGGTCATGATCCTGGGGTCCTGGGACCAAGCCCCCCATCAAGCTCCCCACTCAGCAGGGAATCTACTTCTCTCTCTCCCTCTGGCCCTACCCCCTGCTCATGCTCTCGCACTTGCTCTCTCTTTCTCAAATTAATAAACTTTTTTAAAAACAGAAAAAAAATAAAAATAAATGTAAAATGTAAAACTCTGAAGCTTTTAGATGAAAACATAGAACACCTTTGGGATATAGGATAAAGATTTCTTAGACATGAAATTAAATGCATGATCCATAAAAGAAAATAATAAGTTGAACTTCCTCAAAATAAAAAACTTTTGCACCATGAAAGACTATTAAGAGGATGAAAAGACAAATGACAGATCCAGGAAGAAATATTTGCAAACTATATACTCAACATATTTTTCTATACCTAAACTATGTAAAGAACTCTCAAAACTCAACATTTAAAAAACCACAAATAACCTATTATAAAATGGGCACAATACATGAATGGATATGGCATCAAAGGGATAATATGGATGGAAAGTAGGCACATGAAAAATGATCAATATCTTTAGCCAAAACCATAGACATGGGGAACATTTTAGTAGTTGCTAAGGAACTGGAACTTGGGGTGGGTGGCAGGTGGGTGAGAACACAAAGAGGTAGCATGAGGGAGTTCTTTTGTGGTAATGGAACTGTATTTGATTGTTGTGGTTACATGCGTATATAGTTGGAAGAAAATTGCACAGAACTATATACACAAATTCACACAAAGATTGCAATTATAGCAAATGGTAAAAACTGGTAAGGTCTGTAGTCTAGTTAACAGAAATATACCAATGTCACCTTCCTAGTTTTGATATTGTACCACACCTATATAAGAGGTTTGGGGAAGCTGGGGGAAGGGCCCACAAGACTCTACTGTTTTTACAACTTCTATTTAGCCGTAATTATTTCAAAGTTAAATGTCTTAAAACATATGCCAATCTCCCTACGTAAAAGAACACAAACCCATTTTCCTGTGGTGAAAGATAACCACAATAAAAAGGGAATGTGATGAACCTACAAAATACTTAAAGTATAAAGAAACAGAGTATAAGCAGATGGGTGAATCTAATTCAGGAGGTGGTATTTGAGTTCAATTTTTGATTCTATTAAACTCAGAAATTGCTCAAGAATAACCTCAAGGAAGAATTAAGAGGACATTACCCTCTTGCTTCTAGCTCTACAAGAGCATTTTAAGGGCTTCAGATAGGTCTCCCTAATGTATAAAGGTCTTATGAAGTATTTTGAGCTTCTGATATTCATAATGCACAATGGTAGAGCAAATAATGGCACACTGTCTGAAGACTGCAAGGGATCACTCACCCCCAAAACAAGTCTGGATCTAACAACTGAAATTTGTTCTTTCTAATGTTGGAAAACAGCTGAGTAATACAGCTTTGAATATACGTGCGTATTTCTGACTTACTGAGTCGACCAAAGCAAAAATGCAATTCCCAGGAAAAACAGACCATTCTGGTTTTCAAGTGTCCCTTAAATGATGTCACTTCATTGCCTGAGCCAATATCAGAAATTGAATTATTGCTATTCACTCCCAGATCCTTCTCAACCCAGTCTTGTTCATTCTGTATGCTTCCACTTACTTCTGCCCTTTAATACTTCCTTAAATGGAACTGTCCCTTTGCTATCTCAAACTATACACATTTTCTTTGTTTTTTCTTATTATCCCTTCAAGGTGTTTTGTTTTACTCTTCTTTTTTTTTTTTTTTTACACTCAGGACTAATACAAAAGAGAGTTATTTATCACGTGTTTTATATAAGATTCTAGCTCTTGAGATGTCTCGCAGTTGTACACCAAGGGAAATGAGACAAAGATCTGAAACAAAGCTGAAGTATAACAGAGGGAAAGCACAGTTTGATTAAGCTCATGGAATCTTCAGCTACTTTATAGATACCATGATGCTCATTGACTCATAGGACCTAAGCTGTGGATCTGTCCTATCTAGCTTAAAGAGAAACATCTGTTTAAAAAAATTCAACAATTTTAGTAACTTTATATAGTCGTGCAAACATCCCCATAACATCTCTTAATAAGGCTTTGCATACGTTTCAAAAAACTACCCCATTCAGAATTACCAATATTTCTGAAACTTGAATATTGACCCTAAAAGTTTGACTTGAGTCCTCCTCATATTCATGGTCAACAGATCAAGTAGATACCAAAATCACACAAATCATCATTACTTATTTGAGGAAAGAGTAAAGCAAAACAATCTGTCAAAATAAATTCAAAATATTAACAAGTGACTCTAAGTGAATAGATGAGGAAAGGTAATAGAATTATAAACTAGCTTATTTAAGAAAATAAAAATGGAAAAGAGAAGTTTTAGATAGCCACTTTTTAAGCTAAAATTCTCTCCTAATTCAATTAGAACCATTCCAACCACATATATTCCATAATGTAAATAAAGTTACATTCTGAGATTAAAATAGATATAGATGCATGAATAAAAACAGATCAAGTTGAGGAAACTATATGTATGTTACTAAGTGCATGAATTTAGCATCATTTGTTTTTTTGTTTGTTTTTTAAAGATTTTATTTATTTATTTGACAGAGAGGGAGAGAAAGCACAAGCAGGGGGAGCAGCAGAGGGAGAAGGAGAAGCAGACTCCTCGCTGAACAGGGAGCCCGACACAGGGCTCAATCCCAGGACCCTGGAATCACGACCAGAGCTAAAGGCAGATGCCTAACCAAAAGAGCCACTCAGGTGCCCCAGCATCATTTGTTTTAATACCCTACTTATATAGTAGCTTTCAGAGAGAGCAAACATTTTAGTTAATCCCTAATAAAATGATCAGGATGACATTCATTTTTACCGCTAAATATTTCTACTTCTCTTTGCCACTCCATCCTCTTTTTTCTCATTGTCTGAATTATTAAAATTCTGATAATCCTCTCAATGTCTAGCATGGTGCTGAAAACAGCATACTGTAATATATTCTTGTTAACTGAACTAGATTAAAGCATCAGTGACATAGACAGAAGATGGCTTATACTAAAAGCCCCTAAGTGAAAAGGGGAGGAAGCCATGATGGGTACAACAAAGAGTACCCCTGGTGAAAGTGGAAGGTATAAAAGTGAGGAAAGAGTGAGAATATGTAAAACTGAGTAAATTAGGAGGAAGCAAGGTCCTTGAAACTCAGGTTCAGGAAGTGTGTATTTCTCCTTGAATTGTTCAGACCATGAAAGCTCAACGATGCATTATCAAGTGAAAATAAACATGTTTCTTTTTAATTAAGAGTCTTGCAGCTCCTTATATAAATGTGTATGATTGACTTGGTACACCTCGAAATTTATTGTTTCACCTTCCTGTCCATTTTCACTTTTCCTAGGAAGGATGAAACACGATGAAACCTAGGAATGTGATCATAATATCAGAACTCCTTCCCTGGAAAGGCAAGTGCAAGACTGTCTGAGGTGCACATAGGGAATCTAATGCTGCATTTCAGGCTCTTTGCTCACGTGAATGCTCAAAAATTTGGCAGGTGTTTGGAGGCTGAGTGGGAGTCCTGCTCAGGAGTTGCAGAAAATGCCAAGGAGACAGCTTTGCAGGCTAGGTCTCCACATGGTTTAGGAATGTCAGTTGCTTCTTTTGCTAAATAGTGAATTTTTCATTATCCAAAATGCAAAGATAGTACAGAAATAATACAAGTGATGGCTCATGTGTTTGTGTTTTCCACAGCCCACAGCCCTTCCCTCACATCTCAATCTCCTGCCCATCCTCCATGTGCCAGCCTTACTTTCTCACAAGTTTGCAGTTCTACCACCACCTCAGTCACTTTCAATATGCATGTTGACAATATGTTATATAACCTGGGTTCAAAATTCCCTGATATATTCAAGTATAATATATGTCTCTATTCCACACATTATTACTGCCTGGATTTTGCCATCGTCTAGAACTGTCCCATACCTGAAATCTTGTTTTATAAATCTTTTTTCCCTTCAGTAATAATTGATCATTACAGAAATTTTGAAAAAGAATCACTCACAATCCTATCATCTAGAACCATGTGAGAGTTCATTAGTGCCTCCTCCATCTTCTCAATTAGGGAATCCAGCAGTGAGAATGGGTTTACTTCTTGTTGGCTTCCTCGAACCTCCTGGGGATTCAAATATGGCATTATCTGGTTCCGCTAACTCAGTTCCACTCTATTCATTTTTCAACTTCCAAAATTCTTGACTTCTCTTTTTCTGCTGTATCTCCCTCTTTTAATCTTTGTAGGGTCGTATCTTCTTATTTCTTTTAGCAGTTTTTGGGAGGGAGCAGAGATAAACAAGTGTATTCCGTCTGCCATGTTAAACTTCCCAGCTACCATCAGTCCTCAGCACTGGCCCACTCAGCTTTGCTTACCACCTTCCTAACTACACTTTTACCATCTCCTTCACTCTCTTCACTCTATTTTTCCCACCTCATGTGCCAGTCTCCAGACATATACATCCTTTGATACTACACTTAGGGAATCAAGATCTTCAAAAAGCAATATGAAGCCTGTCACTGTTTGCTTATGGTTTTAGCCACACATTAAAGCCATTCAACAATCTTTTGAGGCTTTCATCTCTTTCTTTTTTGCAATCCCATAGCAGCAGTTCTAAGCCCTTACTATGCTTTTCAGGTCATGAAGTACAGGTCTCTGGAGGTTTATTGTCTGAGTTTCCATCCTGGTTCTAGAGTTTACTAACTCAGCAACGCTGACGTGAGCATCATGCATAACCCCTCTCTGTCTAATATGCCTCATCTATGGAATAGGGATGGAATAGTTACTAATAACCTTACTGGGACTATACAAATCATAGGAGTATTGTACTGATTAAATGTGTTAATGGAACTAAAGCTTCTAGAAGAGTTTCTTATACATAAAAATTGTTATGACCCGGGGCACCTGGGTGGCTCAGTCAGTTGAGCGTCTGCCTTCAGCTCAGGTCATGACCCCAGGGTCCTGGGATCGAGGCCCACATCGGGCTCCCTGCTCAGTGGGGAGCCTGCTCTCCTTCTCCCTCTGCTGCTCCCCCTGCTTGTGCTTTCTCTCACTCTCTCTGTCAAATAAGTAAATAAAATCTTTTAAAAAAGGGTTATGACCCCTTTCCTTAAATAAAAGAACTAGTTCCTTTCTACCCAGAGAAAATCAAAGCTTTTTCATTGTTAATTCCATTATTTTATCACACACTCTTCACAAATGTTTATATCTGTGTACATATTTCTTTCCTTCTTCCCTATTTCACAGGAAAATGTGTACTACTATAAAGTAAAGTACACATAATATGTACAAGAGGAAACTTGGTAATACCTAAGCCATCCTAGCACCCTGAGAAGGGTTTCAGGAAGAAGTGACATAACTGGGTTTTGAAGGATAGATATGAGCCAGATGACAGACTGGAGAAGGCACTTTAGGCAAGAAGAATCTCATGTACAAACATTTAGAGATGTACATCATATGACATTTTGAGAACTATAACCATTTTTAATGGAGCAAAGAATCCCTATGTGTGCATGGTAAGTACACATTTTTTTTGTTTTCTTTTTTTAAAAGATTTTATTTATTTATTTATTTGATGGGGAAGAGGGGCGGCGGGAGGAACACAAGCAGGGAGAGTGTGAGAGGGAGAAGCAGGCTTCCCACTGAGCAGGGAGCCGGATGCGGGGGCTCGATCCCAGGACCCCAGGGTCATGACCTGAGCCGAAGGCAGACACTGAATGGCTGAGCCACCCAGGCACCCCGTAAGTACATGTTGTATGTGGGGGTTTCTCTTCTTTTTTATACAGTGCTTCTGAGCATTTTATTAGGTGTATTACATTCTTATTCATTCATTTTTCAAATCTATATCTTCTCCTCAGGTTGTACATCTCATGTGGTTTGGAATGATGTCTTATACTACCTTAGATTGCTTATAATATATACCACATGGCCAAATGTGTTGTAAGTCCTCAGTAAATGATCATTAAATAATTAATTCTTTGAACTCAAAAATATTTCCATTACTCCAGTCAGTAATTTTTCTAGTAATCAAGAAAGAGCTCATTTAAATAAACATGGTTTCAAACTGACAATAAACATGTAAACATGAGAGACATTAACATAAGTTGGACCTTTGCATTATATCTATAGTTAACAGAAACAGAACAATGAGTGCATGCAGAGAACATAATGATTTTATATGCTGTCATGGTAAAGTGATAAGCCAATACTAAGATGCAACCAAAGTAATATATGCTCTAAGATAAAACTTCTTTTATTAAATGTAGCCATACTTACAAAATTTTGATGCATTTATAAAGCAATGTTGATCAATGGCAATGCTTACATTAAACTGAGTTTGCACAGCTATAAGGGGAAAGATTCCCCTAGAATAACTTTTACTTCCGACTTTCAAAGCTCTGTAAAATAGGAAAGTCTGCAAAGTCTGTCTTCTGCATCAGGAGCTTCTCCCTCTGTACGTCTCCTTTCTGCTCCATATTGGGGACATTATTCTTTCCACTTTAAGCCCCAGTGCCCTTCAACTTCCTGTGTCACATCCTGCTATTGAAAGATGGAACGGAGCTAATGCAACGTGGATATGCTTTACTTATGCCTCCAGCTTGTCACAACATGATACTTCTACTACCTTTTTTTTCAGTTGCCCAGCGTCCTTTTTCTGAAAATTCCCTTCATTTTAATGGACAAACAGGAAATGATGATAATATGAACCATTTACATATGATGAACTTTGACGAATTACGTTTTTTTTTTTTTTAGATTTTTTATTTATTTGACAGAGAGAGACACAGCGAGAGAGGGAACACAAGCAGGGGGAGTGGGAGAGGGAGAAGCAGGTTTCCCGCTGAGCAGGGAGCCCGATGCAGGGCTCGATCCCAGGACCCCGGGACCATGACCTGAGCCGAAGGCAGACGTTTAACGACTGAGCCACCCAGGCGCCCCTGAGTTACATATTAATATGAAAACATTTGAGTCAACATGTTCCTTCAGACAGGATTTATATGTTGATTGGGTTTTTCTCTCTGACGGTGAAATGGAAGATTTTTATTTCTGTTTAAGGAATTAAGTTTTTCTACCAGCAAGTGAAGAAATTTTTCATTTGTGTTCTTCGTAGTGAGGCATGTAGCTTACCCAGACAGACAAAAGCTCTAGTAAACTAAAATTCTGTAAGTAGCCTGTTCATTTGGTGTTGTCTCCTCTGGACACCCAAATCTTGACCATAATGATCAGGAATCGTTCATTCACTTCAGGTACTTAGGAGCACTTATTTATCTTAGACTTTGTGGAAATGGAAAAATAATGATTTGTCAAATATAATTGAACAACTTTTTGAAATACCCTGATAAAACATAAAATGGGATTCTGTCCCACATTTTCCTGATTTAGTCTTCTACCAGATTCTACAAATCTCCTCTGGAGACAACTACTCTACTTCACCCGTGGATATAACTACTTGCTTCCATGTGTCAGTTTAATTCTTCTAAAGATAATAAAATTTGTTACACATTCATTCTATACAGACTACAAGGGCCACTCTACAGCTTTGGTAGTTCCCCACCCCACTGCCTTGTTCAGTCCAATGTTGCCCTGGTCCCTCTTTCAATTTATATATTTCAAATTATTATCCCTGAACTTCTCCCACTATTTCTCTTCTTAGGTTCCTTAACTTGTCTATGTTCTTTATTCTTTATGATCTCTTTCTTCATTTGGATTCACAGTGCTGATTTCTGTATGGAGTGGGGAGAAGCTCTTGCTGCAAAGGGGCACCGGCACGGCTGCCTGGCCACAAATTGCCCAGACAAGGTCAGCACACCCTGCCTGACCAGGCCCCTCACCTCTGCTGTTGTTTGTCACCAGTGGGATGATGCTCCATACATCCTGTGTATCTCCCCAGACTGGTCTTGATCCCCAGAAGGCCCCAGGCCCACTGTCTGTCCTAATGACAACAACTCATAACCCACCCAACCTGTTCCCAAGGCAATTGCCTATCGTTGCACCTTATTGGAACTTCACAGCATCCCCGTGTGAGGAGGACAAGATGGGTTATTGCGCCCATCTTACAAATGAGGAAGGGGAGGCTTGAAGAAGAAAGTGGCTTCCCATGACTGCATGAGAACTGGTAAGGGGTAGAGACTGAACTCACTCCAACGTCCAGCTGAGTCCCTTGTACTTACTGAGAACTACTCTACTTTTGAAATCATAAATTCAGACATCCTCCTCTCTTACTGCAAATCCCAATTCCTCCAGCTCTTTGACGTTTTTATTTCTCCATAGAGTATGGGTGATTGCATACCACAGTGGTTGATGGCATGGTCTCCAGAGCCAGATTTCCTGAGTTAAAATCCCATCCCAATCACTTAAAATATACATAACTTTGTGCAAGCTGGTTAGTATTTGGGGCCCTCAATTCCCTCTTCTATGTACAGAAGGTAAAAAAAGAGCCTCTAATTCACAAAGAACTGGAGATTTCTGATCTGTAGAGTAATAACATTTCTTGAATACATATTATGTATCAGGCACTATTTTATATGTTTTACAGATATGAATTAATTTAATTTTTTTAAATTTTTTATTATGTTATGTTAATCACCATACATTACATCATTAGTTTTTGAAAATAGAATTAATTTAATTTTTAAGGCAATCCTTTGAGTTAGATATTATATACTGACTTTTTCACTATCTACATCCATTTTTCTCTCATTTCCTTTTAGCAGTTTTTGTTGGGATGAAAATTTTTCCTCTACTACCTTAGGTTGAAATGAATGGGTGCCTGCTAATTAACTAACAAGAGACAGATTAACAGAAGAAAAGACAAAGTTTATTCATATGCATATAGAAGAGCACAAAAGAAGTGGTTTTCTGAACATCTAGATCTAGGGGTTTATTTACAGTCTTAACAAAGGAAATCAAATAAATGGACATTTAGGAAAGAAAACTGGGCTTTGAGGGGAACAAATGGAAGGTATGACATTTTGTGATAATGTTTGTTTATGCAGTCTCTCATCCTGGTGCTAATGACTAGGTTCCTCTCTAGAGGATTTACGGCAACTGTGTTTTTTGAGAAGCATATTTTGTCAGCCAAAGAAATTTAGATAAGATTCATTCAGAATTTTTTAGTTTAAAATAATGTTCATGCCAGTCCAGAAAGCTGAGAATCTACACATTTCCACGGCATGTAAATTTTTTTGGTAACAATCTCAAATACCTATATAATATCTTTCTGTTGCACCAGTCTGGCATTATCAGAGCTCTGGATCAAGCTAAGAGTCTACTTTGTCCATTCCTACATCTAAGGGACTGAATTTTGTAGAATTGCTATAGGTTGTATTAGTCTGTTCAGGCTGACATAACAAAATAATGTAGACTGGGTATCTTAAACAGCATTTATTTTCTCACAGTTCAGAAGCCTGGAAGTCCTAGATCAAGGTCTAGTGGACTGATTTCTGAGGAGGGCTCTCTTCCTGGCTTATAGACAGCCACCTTCTCATGTGCTCTCACATGGTGAAGAGAGAGTGATCTCTGGTGTCCCTTCCTCTTTTATGAGGACATGATTTAATTTTAATCACCTCTTTAGTGGCCCTATCTCCCGCAGGGCTTCAACACATGAATTTTGGGGGAAACCCAGATATTCATCCATAACACATGACCATACAAGTATGTAAAACTATAAATTCATGTGATAGACTTTGTCTACACCTTTAACATAAACTACAATCCTTCAATTTTTACTATTTATTTTTTCCTCCCATTCTTCACAGTCACTATTTAAAATCTCTATCCTCTTCAAACTTTGATCTTATCACCTCCACAGGTCCTGGTCCAACAACCTCTCTTATTTAACTTATAAAGTGGAAATATAACAATTTCTGTTATGTAACCTGCAAAAATATTTTCATGCTCATTTAAAATATTTCAAATAAAAGAATTATTTAATCTTGTTTAAACCCAATTCCTTTACTTGTTTTCTAGATGTCATCCTATTCCATCTACTCAGGGATCACTTCTCACCCCTAAAATTCACAGTTTCCCTCTACAGGCAACTTCCAACCAGGATTTTCAAATATTCTTTGTGCTACTCATCTTAAAAGTATAAAACAAAAAACTTCCCTTGCTTCCATGTCTTCCTTCAGCTACCAGACTATCTCTCTCCATCCATTTACCCTGCTTCAGAAACAAACTTCCTACAGTTCTTGTGTGTACTTCTTCTTTCCCCCTAGAGTTCATTTTGAAACCCAAAGCAGTCTGGCTTCAATCTCCACAATTCCACTAAAATGCTATGATCAGAAAAAGCAACTTGATAGTAAATTCAAGTGACTTTTCAATATTGACCTTTGCTACATTTGATCCTCGTAATCTCATATTCCCTCTTGGAAGACTTTCTTCTCTTGCCTCTGAAGATACAATTCTCTTCTGGTTTCTAGCTGTCATTCTGGCATCTTGTATTCATTGTTTTTGTGAAGTGTTTTGACTTTCTGCAAAATGTTGGTGTTCCTAAAGATTCTATACCAGGCCCTCTTTTCTTCTTCCTCTACACATTTATATTCAATAATCTCATCCACTCCCACAACTTCAATTCTACCATGTAACTGATTAATCTAAACTGCTTTATCTCTCCCTTTTATCTTTCCTGAACTTTATTCAGAAGTAAGCAGGTTCATTCAATGGCCCACTCAATATTTCTGGATTTCCTACAAGCACATAAAACTCAATGTACAAAAATAAATAAATAAAAAATAAATAAATAAATAAGATTCTTGTCATCTTATGCAAAATTACTCCTCCCCAGAGCCTTTTAACATAAATTCAGTTATTTGCTCATGCTAGAAACCAAGGAAATATCCTCACTAATCCAGAAATGATATACTCAGAGACTCCTCTACATAATCTGTTCACTGTTTTCTATCTTTTCCACTTTCCTTATTTAGACCATCACCATTTCTCATTAAGACTAGATATTTGCCAAAGTATAAATACTGATGTCCTCCTTGCTCATGGTGTTACTTTCCTCCAATCTATCTTTCATACCTCAGCCAGCATGTCTTTCCTTTCTGTTTTTAGACACTTTACTTTCTTTAATATTATGTTTATTCCTATATCAATATGTCTTAAATGCTGTGAATTTATGGTAAAATTTGACATCTGACAGTTAAGTCCTCAATTTTACTCTTATTCTTTCAGATATTTTTGGATTCTTGGTCCTTTGCATTTCCATATTGAATTTAGAATTAGCCCATCAATTTCCACCAAGAAAAAAAGCCCTGAGATTATTTTTTGAGATTGCATTGTTTTTGTAGATGATTTTGAGGAAGACTGACATCCTAATATTAATCATCTAATTCATGGTCATGACAGAATTCTCCAGTTATTTAGGTTTCTTGAACCTCTCTCAGCAATATTTTATAATTTTCTGTATGGAGGTCTTGAACACTTTCATTCCAAAGTGTTTTAAGTTAAAAATGTATATATAAAATTTAAATTTCTCTTTTTACATAAAGTTTACATGTGACTCATTGCACTTGAGAAATGATGTTACTGTGCTAACAATGACATGAGAATTCAGTTACTAAAAGCATTACAAATTATATTTGTTGTTAAAAATTAACTTTTGAGGCTATAAGTATCTACATGTAAGATCAATTAGTCATGTCAAATTATTATTAAAAATCACTGAGCATATGATTTGAAACAAGGTCCAGAAGAGACAATTACTCTTTCAAGTACCTTTTGTATAATCTCAGGAAAGAAATTATTAGTGATAAATAGATGTTGCTCTAGTCTTATTCAGATATGAAAAAAGCAAACACACACACATGCACACACACATATACATGCAGAAATTATTAGAAATTTGGAAATCATCTCTAATAAAGTTGAAATAGGAGTAAATTTGGGGCACCTGGGTGGCTCAGTCATTAGGTGTCTACCTTCGGCTCAGGTTATGATCCCAGGGTCCTCGGATCAAGCTCCGCATTGGGCTCCCTGCTCAGCAGGAAACCTGCTTCTCCCTCTCACACTCCCCTTGCTTGTGTTTCTTCTCTCACTGTGTCTCTCTCTGTCAAATAAATAAATAAAATCTTTTTTTTTTTAAGAAAGAAATAGGAGTAAATTTGCCAGTCCAAACCTGAGAATAAATATCTCTCAGCCACTTACAATGCAGGCATATATTATAATAGGCACAAGGATGATATAGAAGCTACTAGACTTGAGGACAAAATGAACAAAATACAAAACAAGGTAAACTTGCCAGAATAAAACAAAAAAATGCAGAGTGAAGGAAAGTAACAAAGTCATTTACTTTTTTGTCATATGGGATTTAGATGTACAAAAGTGGTTAACTAGATTAATAGAGAAAGGACTAAAAAAAAACCTAATTCTTGTGAGTTATCAAGTAATAATATTAATAATATAATTATTATATTGCCAGGCTATTATCTAAACACTACACATTAACTCTTTTCACTCTCATAACAACTGCATCAGGCATGTGGTTGTCAGTTCCACTTTATAGTGCTAGAGGGAGGACTAGAACTAGGAGCTGGCTCCATAGATCATGCTCTGAAAGGGGTAAAGTACTCAGAATAGAAGATGAGAAACCACAAAGTTCAAGCATTAACTGAATAAAATTAAAGAGAAATAACACAGGCATATCTCATTCTTTGTTGCAACCAGACTTTTGGGGGGACTCCCCCCTTATCTCTTAATTTACCCAAATCCTCTAAAGTATTTTTAAGCCAAACATCCTCTACAAAATCTTGCCTTAATTGATATTCACTGTTGATCTCTCCCCTTCCAAATGCTCTGTAACACTTATGGGCACTGTGTTGTTGCTCTTAGATGATCTAGAATTTTGCTTTCAGAACAGTCTACTTATTGACAAAGAAAAGCTCCACTTGCATTTCCATTAAGAATGAACATTACTGGAGCACCTGGGTGGCTCAGTTGTTAAGCGTCTGCTTCCGCTGAGGTCATGATCCCAGGGTCCTGGGATCAAGACCCACATCGGGCTCCCTGCTCTGCGGGAAGCCTGTTCTCCCTCTCCCACTCCACCTGCTTTTGTTCCCTCTCTCACTGTGTCTCTCTCTCTGTCAAAAAAAGAAATAAAATCTTAAAAAAAAAAGAATGAACATTATCTTCAGGGATAGTGTGGCAGAGTTGGAGGGCTAACTAAAGAAAACAACTTCATACAAGAAGGAATTCCATTTAGACAAGAATGTTTTACATTGCTCCCTTGATGGTTTCAAGAAGAGGAGACAAAATTAAACAAAGAAAGTTTATAAATATCTTAGGCTTCTTTCTTCCCTGACAATAAGCAGACATACTGTATCTCTTGAAGCTTATCTCAGAACCTGGTGTTAGACTTGTTCTGGTCAAGAAAATGACTCAAGTCACATCTATGTTCCTTCATCATTAAGGAAGTTTTAAAAGGTGGGCAAAATAGGGGTGCCTGAGTGGCTCAGTCAGTTAGGCATCTGACTCAATTTCAGCTCAGGTCATGATCTCAGGATCATGAGATCAAACCCCACCTCAGGCTCCTTGCTCAGTGGAGTCTTCTTGAACCTCTCTCTCCCTCTGCCCCACACTAACCCCAACCCCCACCCCCACCACTCATGCTCTCTCTCTGACATAAATAAATAACTCTTAAAAAAAAAGATAGGCAAAATACAGAAAGATGGAACAAGTAAGAGATCTGATTGTTAGGTAAATAGTTTTAAAGAAAAAATGTATCTGGATTTTATTCCAATGAGCACCCAACTTCAAACATGTTTTCAAACATCTTTTGAAAAACACCAAAAACTATAAGATCAATGATAAGAAGTTGTATCATAGCACAAAAGTACAGACTGAAACACTCATTAGCTTACTCCAGCTTTAGTATCATCTCCCCTCCTTGCCCCTCACCATCCCAAACCACAGTAAAAGGAACAAAGGAAATATCAACTCTGAGGCTGAATTTGGCTGGTTTTTCTATACTTACACTAAGAAGACTATCAACATGGTCCACAGTGAGCCAGTCCTCACCAAGACTATAGTAAAGACCTGAATTATATCAGGTTTTATACCACACATATACTTTTTTCTTTTTCTTTTTTATGTATATAGATATAAGTTTCACTGTAGTCCTTTTTTCCCTACTCAATACTACCTTTACATATATACCAGTTTTAATTTCCCTGTATCTCAAGGACGTGCTGTTCTCTAACAAAGAGAACAAAATACACCCAAGAAGAACTTGAAACATTCTACCTCACCCACATAGAGGGATTATAGCCACCTTCCCTGCACCCCCCTTTTTTTTGTTGTTTTTTTGGGGGGGGGATAGTGGGTTTTGTTATTGTTTTTATTTTTGTACTTTATAGCTCTTATTCTTGGGTTTCATTTTGGCTGGGGTTTGGTTTTTTTTTTTTTTTTTGGTGGTGGCTTCCGATTGCTCCAAACTTTCCCAGGGTGAACTTTGCCTGGATTGTGGTTGATATTTTTGACTGTATATCCCCTCAACCGCAACTCAAAACGATGACTAGGAGGAGGAACTCCCAAAAAAGAAAAGACCCAGAGATAATGGCCTCTCCCACAGACCTAATTGATAGGGATATAAGTAAGATGTCAGAAACAGACTTCAGAAAAACATTTATAAAAACAATAGCTAGGCTGGAGAAAAACATTAACGGCAACATAGAGTCTCTAAGGGCAGAAATGAAAGCTAGTCAGACCGAACTTTAAAATGATATAAATGAGATATAGTGTAAACTAGATTCTCTAACAGCTAGGGTAAACAAGGCAGAAGAATGAATTAGTGATCTAGAAGACAAACTGATAGAAAAGAAGGAATAAGAGGAGTCCTGGAACAAACATCTTAAAATCCATGAAAACAGAATTAGAGAAATAAATGATGCCATGAAACATTCCAATGCCAGAATTATTGGGATCCCTGAGGGGGTGGAGAAAGAGAGAAAGGACTAGAAGATATATTTGAGCAAATCATAGCTGAGAACTTCCCTAATCTGGAGAATGGAACAACCATTCATGTCCTAGAGGCAGAGAGGACCCATCCCAAGATCAAGGAGAATAGACCAACGCCCCAGCATATAATAGTAAAACTCACAAATCTTAGAATCAAGGAAACCATCTTAAGGGCAGTTAGGGGGAAGAGATTCCATATGTACAGAGGGAGGAACATCAGAATAATGTCAGACCTATCCACAGAGACCTGGCAAGCCAGAAAGGCCTGTCAAGACATATTCAGGGTACTAAATGAGAAGAACATGCAGCCAAGAATACTTTATCCGGCAAGGCTGTCATTTAGAAAGGATGGAGAGATACAGAGCTTCCAGGACCAGCAGAAACTGAAAGAATATATGACCACTAACCTGGCCCTGCAAGAAATATTACGGGGGATTCTATAAAAGGAGAAAGACCCCAAGAGTGATCTACAACAGAAATTTACAGAGATGATCTATAGAAACAAGGACTTCACAGGCAACATGATGACAATAAAATCGTATCTTTCAATAATCACTCTCAACATGAATGGCCTAATGCTCCCATAAAATGGCATAGGGTTGCAAATGGGATAAAAAGATAAGACCCATCCATATGCTGTCTACAAGAGACTCATTTTGAACCTAAAGATACATCCAAACTGAAAGTGAAGGGATGGAGAACCAACTTTCATGCCAACAGACCTCAAAAGAAATCTGGGGTAGCAATTCTCATATCAGACTAATTAGATTTTAAGCTAAAGATTGTAGTTAGAGATACAGAAGGACACTATATCATTCTTAAAGGGTCTATCCAACAAGAAGATCTAACAATTGTAAATATCTATGAATGAAATATCACTATGAATGAAAGAGGAGAGGTCACTACTAACATCAAGGAAATAGAAACAATTATCAGAAATTATCAAAAACTATATGCTAATAAATTAAGCAACTTGGAAGAAATGGATGCATTTATAAACATAGAAACTACCAAGACTGAAACAGGAAGAAATCGATAACACGAGTAGACCAATAACCAGTAACAAGATTGAAGCAGTGTTCAAAAACCTCCCAAAAAACAAGAGTCCAGGACCTGATGGATTCCCTGGGGAATTCTACCAAACATTCAAAAAAGAAATAACACCTATTCTTCTGAAGCAGGAATTCTACCAAACATTCAAAGAAGAAATAATACCTATTCTTCTGAAGCGGTTTCAAAAAATAGAAGGAAAGCTTCCAGACTCATTCTATGAAGCCAGCTTTACCTTGATCCCCAAACCAGGCAAAGATCCCATCAAAAAGGAAAATTTCAGACCGATATCCCTGATGAATATGGATTCCAAAATCCTAGCTAATAGGATCCAACAGTACATTAAAAGAATCATCCACCATGACCAAGTAGGATTTATCCCTTGGATGCAAGGGTGGTCCAACATCCACAAATCAATCAATGTGATGGAACACATTAATAAGAGGAGAGAGAAGAACCATATGGTCCTCTCAATTGATGCAGAAAAAGCATTTGACAAAATACAGCATCCTTTCCTGATTAAAATTCTTCAGAGTATAGGGATAGAGGGAACATTCCTCAATTTCATAAAATCCATCTATGAAAGCCTACAGTGAATATCATTCTCAATGGGGAAAAGCTGAGAGCCTTTCCCTTAAGATCAGGAACATGACAAGGATGCCCTCCTCTTTCATTCATAATCTTATTAATTTGGGTCCCTCTCTTTTCTTTTGGATAAGTCTGGCCAGTGGTTTACCAATCTTATTAATTCTTTCAAAAAACCAGCTTCTAGTTTTGTTCATGTGTTCTACTGTATTTCTAGTTTCTAATTCATTGGTCTCTGCTCTATTCTTAATTATTTTTCCTTCTCGTGCATGTGTTAGGCTTAATTTGTTGTTGATTCTCCAGTTCTTTAAGGTGTAAAGAGAGTTTGTGTATTCAGGATTTTTCTGTTTTTTTTTGAGTGAGGCTTGGATGGCTATGTATTTCCCCCTCTAGTACTATGTTCAACATAGTACTAGAAGTCCTAGCAACATCAAGCAGACAACAAAAAGAAATAAAAGGTATTCAAATCAGCAAAGAAGAAGTCAAACTCTCTCTCTTCACAGATGACATGATACTTTATAAGGAAAACCCAAAAGTCTCCACCCTCAAATTACTAGAACTCATCCAGCAATTCAGTAATGTGGCAGGATACAAAATCAATGCACAGAAATCAGTTGCTTTCTTATACACTAACAATGTAACTGTAGAAAGAGAAATTAGGGAATGGATTCCATTTACAATAGCACCAAAAACCATAAGATACTTTGGAATAAACCTAACCAAAGAGGTAAAGGATCTATACTCTAGGAACTACAGAACACTCATGAAAGAAATTGAAGAAGACACAAAAAGATGGAAAAACATTCCATGCTCATGGATCGGAAGAATAAACATTGTTAAAATGTCTATGCTGCCTAGAGCAATCTATACCTTCAATGCCATCCCGATCAAAATTCCAATGACATT
>NC_138375.1:62181876-62202213 GCF_054177405.1 Leptonychotes weddellii | reverse complement strand
AGATAGTTGCAAATGACACTACAGACAAAGGGCTGATATCTAAGATTTATAAAGAACTTCTCAAACTCAACACCCAAAAAACAAATAATCAAGTCAAAAAATGGGCAGAAGACATGAACAGACACTTCTCCAAACAAGACATACAAATGGCTAACAGACACATGAAAAAATGTTCATCATCATTAGCCATCAGGGAAATCCAAATCAAAACCACATTAAGATACCACCTTACACCAGTTAGAATGGCAAAAATGGACAGGGAAAGAAACAACAAATGTTGGAGAGGTTGTGGAGAAAGGGGAACCCTCTTACACTGTTGATGGGAATGCAAGTTGGTACAGCCACTTTGGAAAACAGTGTGGAGGTGCCTCAAAAAATTAAAAATAGAGCTACCCTATGACCCAGCAATTGCACTCCTGGGTATTTACCCCAAAGACACAGATGTAGTGTAAAAAAGGGCCATACACACCCCAGTGTTCATAGCAGCAATGTCTGCAATAGCCAAACTGTGGAATGAGCCGAGATGCCCTTCAGCAGATGAATGGGGATAAAGAAGATGTCCATATATACAATGGAATATTACTCAGCCATCAGAAAGGATGAATACCCAACTTTTACATCAACATGGATGGGACTGGAGGAGATTATGCTAAGTGAAATAAGTCAAGCAGAGAAAGTCAATTATCATATGGTTTCACCTATTTGTGGAATGTAAGGAACAGCATGGAGGACATTAGGAGAAGGAAGGGAAAAATGAAGGGGAGGGAATCAGAGTGGGAGATGAGCCATAAGAGACTATGGACTCCGAGAAACAAACTCAGGGTTTTAGAGGGGAGGGGGATGGGGGAATGGGTTAGCCCGGTGATGGGTATTAAAGAGGGCACATACTGCATGAAGCACTCGGTGTTATATGCAAACAGTGAATCATGGATCACTACATCAAAAACTAATGATGTACTGTATGGTGACTAACATAACATAATAAAAAATAAAAATAAAAAAATAAAACTCAGAAGAAAAACATTGAACAAAATAACTCTAAGGACAGCATCATTCTGGTAAGGCAAGATCATCAGGAAAAGTTACCTAAATGGCCCTGAGCCCACATTTATGACACAAGCAGATGGTCATGTACTAAAGGGCAGGTACTAATTTTTTTGCCCTAAGGAAGATGAGGGAATAGAAAAGCAAATCAATATTCATCCTCCTACTCTTAACTCATAGAATTAGTCTTTGTTGCCCTTTATTGTTTAAAAATGTATTGAATACAAAAGTATATGTTGGTGTATAGCATAATAATCAAACTTGCAGTCCTAATTCATAAGGCTCAATCATTTAAAATTTGAAAGCTCATATCCTTTGTTAGCATTCAACAGATCTGGATTCTGAGTCTTAAATCTTTACCAACAAGCAGGTTGTCCCTGTTTATTCATTTTAGTTATTCAAGATTCACTGAGTTGAGAGGAGCATAGTCTCTACTGCCTCTCTCTTCAGGAGCTTCCATGCCAGCATTTGTGGTTTTTCCACCTCCCCCATCTCCAGCTTATGGATTGTTTAATTTAACAAAATATTGTGTGCACTACTTTGCTAGTGTTACAGAGTAAGAGAAGGCATTGTGCATGTGTGCATGTGCATGATTTCAAAGTTCCAGGGAAAATCAAATACATTCACAAGAAAGTCGGGACTTCTATTGAAGGTACCTTGAATTAAGCACACCTCCTAGGTTTATCCCTTTGTCACATCTCGGGAGTCATCTCTTCCTTGTCATTTCTGGTTGAGCTACACATAACAAAGAAACACATCCTTGTTTGTACAAGCTACCCTGTTCAAGAATTCAAATGCTTCCTTTTAAAACTGAATTAAACTGAAATAAATAATTCCTCATTTTAATGTGATTGGAATTCACTTAAGTCACTAATCAACAAAGTCAAAGCTTAGCTTCTGTTTCAGTTTAACAGCTTTTCCTCAGGTTTCTGTACTTAATTATTTCATTCTGTCACTTTTCATTTTGTAAATAAATTTGTCATGTTGATTTGAGGCTTTCTTCTCAGTAATCGTTTAGATACTTGGGTTGCCTTTCCTCAAAGAATTTTCATAGCTGAGTGTTGAAGTTAAATGGACTGGACTAGCTAGCTAATCAGCTGCTATTTAAATCTTGTGACCAAATAAATACACAAATACATGATCTATTCACTTATTAATTCATTCAGCAAACACTTCATGAGAACCTACTAGGTACCTTGTATTGTGCTAAATCTCTAGGGTTTCAATAGTTTACTAACAGACATGTGTCAGCCTTCATGGAGGGTTTTTTTGTTTTTTGTTTTTTTTAGGATTTTATTTGTGTATTTGATTTGAGATAGAGAGAGAAAGCACAAGCGGAGGCAGGGGGCAGAAGGAGAGGGAGAAAGGCAAGCAGACTCCCAGCTGGGTGGGGAGCCTAACCTAGGGCTCCAACCCAGGACCCTGAAATCATGACCTGAGCTGAAGTCATATGCTTAACTGACTGAGCCACCCAGGTGCCCCAGCCTTCATGGAGTTTTACTAGTATTGAGAATACGGAAAGTAAGTAAAATATTGCAATTAGTCTGGAATCTATAGAAATAAAAGTGTAAATTCATAAAACCAAATATAATGTTCATTGCAAAACTAGCTGTAGTATCAAAACACAAAACAAAACAAAATATAGCAACAAATTCAACAAATTAAATGACCGTCAATAAGGAAAGTGTTAAATTAACTTTGATACATCCAAACTGTGACATACTCTGTACTCAATAAAAAGAATGGGATTGGGGCGCCTGGGTGGCTCAGTCGGTTGGGCGGCTGCCTTCGGCTCAGGTCATGATCCCAGGGTCCTGGGATCGAGTCCTGCATCGGGGTCCCTGCTCCGCAGGAAGCCTGCTTCTCCCTCTCCCACTCCACTTGCTTGTGTTCCCTCTCTTGCTGTGTCTCTCTCTGTCAAATAAATAAAACCTTAAAAAAAAAAAAAAAAGAATGGGATTGATCTATATGTCTTGACTTGAAAAGATGTTCTCAGCATCTATCAAACAGTAAAGCAAGTTGAGGTCACTTTTATTGTTACATTATTATAATAGTTTTTTATATTATAATAGTTGTCTCATCTCAGTCAAGCTGTACATCAGGAAAATCTAGTAGTAATAAAAATAAAAATATATGAATCACTGGGAATCACTCATGATTTGACTGAACTAAGCAGAAACAGTGACATAAATGGTACAGTGACTAGAAAAACATGAAGGAAAAGACAGGTGTCCAAGGACATTATTCACTGGGGACTGATGATATCAGAATAACATTAACTAAGAGATTTTCCTATTATCCATACTTTCAAAACGTTGAGATGGGCAACAGCCCCTGTAATTTTATTTTCATTAAGATAAAATTTATAGGGCACCTGGGTGGCTCAGTTGGTTAAGCGACTGCCTTCGGCTCAGGTCATGATCCTGGAGTCCCGGGATCGAGTCCCGCATCGGGCTCCCTGCTCGGCAGGCAGTCTGCTTCTCCCTCTGCCCCTCCCCCCTCTCATGTGCTCTCTCTCATTCTCTCTCTCTGAAATAAATAAATAAAATCTTAAAAAAAAAGATAAAATTTATATACAGTGAAATAATCATAATTTTACAATCCAATGAATTTTAACAAATATATACACCTGAGTAACCAACATGCTAGTAAAGGTATAAAACATTTCCTTCATTCCACGCAGTTTTCTCATGCCCTCTTCTAGTCAAATTCCCCAATTTACAAAGGAAACCCGTGTATTATTTTATCACCATAGGTTTTACTTGTTTGCAAGCATCACATAGATTGAACCACTCAGTTTGTCCTCTTTTGTACCTCCATGTTTCCCTCAACATAGCATTTTTGTCATTCTTCCATATTGTGTGCATGAGTAGTTCATTCTTTTTATTGCTGAAGAATATGCTATTACAATGAATATACTGCGATTAGTTTATCCATTCTCCAAGTGAGGGCTTTTTGAATAAAGTTGCTATGAACATCTTTGTACAAATATTTTAAAACATATATTTTATTTATTTTGAGTTGATACCTAGGAAGAATTGCTTGGTTCTAATAATATAAGGATTTTAGGGATATATATTTATTAGTGATTTTATTTCTTTATTTATTTGAGAGAGAGAGAGCACAAGCAGGGGGAGGGGCAGAGGAGGGGGAGAAGGGGACTCCCCACTGAGCAGGGACCCTGGGATCATGACCTGATCTGAAGGCAGCTGCTTAACTGACTGAGCCCCCAGGCACCCCTGGGGAATCTATATTCTTATCAACATTTAGTTTGATCAAGTTTTTTTGTTGTTTGTTTTTTGTTTTTAAGTAGCCATTCTAGTGGGTATGCAATGGCATCTCATTGTGGTTTTAAGTTTCATATCCTTGATGACTATTAAGAACCTTTTCAAGTACTTATTGGCTTTTCAAATATCAATTTTATGAAATACCTGTTCAAGAATTTTGCTCATTTTTTAATTGAGCTGTTTGTCTTATTTTTTTAAGTTGTAACAGTTGCTTATGCAGTTTGAATAAAAGACCCTCATCAAATATGTGTATTATGAATACTTTCTCCCAGGATTTTTCACTTGCTTAGGAGTGTCTTTTGATGAGAAATACTTTTTTTTAATGTGAAGAAGCCCAATTATATCTATTTTTCTTTTCTTTCTTTTTTTTAAAGATTCATTTATTTATTTGAGAGAAAGAGTAGGAGGAGGCAGAGGGAGAGAATCCTCAAGCAGACTCCCTTCTGAGTGTGGAGCCTGACACAGGGCTCCATCCCATGACCCATGAGATCATGACCTGAGCTGAAACCAAGAGTTGGTTGCTCAAGCCACCTGGGAGCCCCTAAAGTTCTAAAGTTGTGAAAACATTCTCTTATTTTTGCTAGAAGTTCTACACTTTTTGCTTTTACACTTAGGTCCATGATGCTTCCAAAATAAATGTTTAAATATGTTATAAAATAGAGGTCAATATTAATTTTTAAAATAATTTTTAATAGATTCATCCAGTTGTTCCAGCATGATGTGCTGAAAAGATTTCCTTTCCATACCAAATGTCATTGGCATCTCTGCCAAAAGTCAATTAACTCTATATATCTGAATTCTGTTCCATTGATCTCTTTACCTGTCTTTTGCCAAAATCAGTGTCGTGATTACTGAAACTTCATAGTAACTCTTGATTGTAGATAATGTGAGTCTTCAAAATTTCTTATTCTTTCACAAGACCAATTTGACTATTCTAGTTCCTATGCATTTCCATACACATTTTAAAAACAGCTTGTCAACTTCCTCAAAAATGTGATTGCTAGGATTTCAGTTGGGATTGTGTTCAACTGATTGATAAATTTTGAAGAACTGACATCTTCACAAACTTGAACTTTCCATGAACATGGTATATCTTTCCATTTATTTAGGACCTCTTTCATTTATCTCCATAGTGTTTTGTAATTTTTAGTGTAGTGCATTTATTCTGGTTGGTATTTGCTGTTTCTTGGATTCTTAAGTTGGTGTTTGTCAACATATTTGAGAACTTTGGGGCCATTATTTCTTCAATACTTTTGGCCTTATTATCTATCTCTTCTTTTTATGGAACTCAAATTACACCTATATAAATATTTTGATATTGTCCCAAAAGGTCATTGAGGCTCTGCTCATTTTTTTCTCTTTGCTGTTTGGGTTAGATAATTTCTCTTGACTTATCTTAAAGTTCACTGATCCTTATCTATATTATGTAATCTTCTTTTAAGTTTATCCAGTGACCTCTTCATTTTAGATATTATATTTCTTGTTTCTAGAATTTTCATTTAGTTATTTTTTATTGTTATAATTTCTTTTTTAGGATTCCATAACTTCATCCTTTAGATTCTTAAAGGCATTAATAATATTTTTTTTGAAATTTCTGTATGCTAATTTCAGCATTAAAGTCATCTTAAATGCATCTACTTCCTGCTTTTAAACTTGGTTATGGGATCCATTTTCCTGGTACTTGCCATGTACAGTAATTTTATATTGTATTACAGATAATGTAAGGATATATCATAGGGAGTGTGGATTGATTTCTTCCATAAACAGAATTGGTTTAGATGTGGCAAGTGGTATAATTATTGGCAAGTCATCTTGCTTCTATCAAGCTTGACTTTTGGCATGTAGTTCTTTCTCTTGTAGCACAACTATTTTGGGGTCTTGTTATGTACTGAATTGTGTCCTCCCCAAAATTTACATCTTAAAGCCTCAACCCCTAATATGACTGTATTTGGAGATAGAGACTTTAGGAAGATATTAAGGTTAGATGAGGTCATAAAGGTGAGGCCCTAATCTAATAGGACTAGTGTTATTATAAGAAGAGGAAGAGACACCAGGGCTGTATGCACACAGAAGAAAGACCTTGTGAACATACAGCAAAGTAGTCCATCATCTACAAGTTGGAAAGAGAGTTTTCACCAGAAACCAACCCCACAGGCACACTGAGATTAGACTTCCAGCTTCCAGAACTGTGAGAGAGTCAATTTATGTTGATTAAGCCATCCAGCCTGTAATATTTTGTTATGGCAGCCCAAGCAGATTAATAAGGTCTCATCTGAGTGCTTAGTGAACTTAGTGAGGTCTCTCTGCTCTGACTGATTGAAATATTCAGGTTTAAAAAAAAAAAAAATATTCAAGTTTTACCAGCGCTGCATGACTTTCAGCTCTCTGCTGAAACATTAGCCATTTTCTGCTAGACTTTATGGAGTCTTGTGTGCATTCACAGCAATTTTGCTCTCAGAAAAAGGCTTTATGGTCACAGAGACTTTTGGGACTCACCTTTTCAGAGTTCCCTTTTTTGAGGCTCTTTCTGTTTCACCTGACAGATGTACTTTAAAGGTTAAGTATTAGGGCCCCCATATGACTTTAGCTAAAAAAGAAAGGAAGGAAGGAAGGAAGGAAGGAAGGAAGGAAGGAAGGAAGGAAGGAAGGAAGGAAGGAAGTCACCCCCCCCCCAAAAAAAAAACAAAACCAAAAAAAAAAATTGGGAGAATTTCTGCTCTTGTTGAATTCTTGATATTTCCTGATTTCATTAATGGCAATAATAATTAAAATCATTATTATCAACATCATCATTGCTATAACTATTGAGAATTTAAATATATTCTCAAAAAATTCAATGAGGAAAGTATTACCCTTTTACACATTTTAAGACCCAGGCAATCCAAGTAGCAGAATTGGTGCAGAACTAGAATTAAAACAAGCACGTGTCTGATTTCGATATCTGTTCCCTTTCCAACATGCTACACTGTCCCTGGTCATAGTGGTTTCCATGGGAGGCACAGTGCACGATGTAGATTAGCAAAGAGAATTTTATTAAAGAAAGCTCTTGGAGTTACCATCTGTGAGGGGTGAATGAAGCAGGATTGGGAAGAGTCAAGAAGCTGGGTTGTGGTGCAGTCACAATAATGCCTCAGATGACCTTGCAGGGAACTGTGAAGCTAGAATGGTCCACTGGACTTGTCTGAGCTGTGGTATGGGGCTGAGCCTTCATACTCATCTATCCTTAAGTCATTAAATGCAGTCTTCCCCCAGAAGGGGATCTGAACTTGGGCAAGGCAGCTTTCTTTAGCAGAAGCAATTCCCAATGAGGGCAGAAGACCGAGAGATGTCATTTGACAACATTCCTAGAAGCTTGGAGAAGAAGTCCTTTAGTCCAAAAGGGGAACTGGGTGGAATAGCAGAGCAATACTGCATGATCCTCCTCAAGATACAGCAGTGCTTATTTCTAATACATACATAAAACAACAACAACAACAACAACTCTTACTCAGGAAAAGAAAGGATTTATTCAGAGGAATAAATATGTGAAATTTAAGAGAATTTAACTGTCTTTATAGAAAGAAAGGAAACTTCAGAGAACGTAAGTACAGGGAAGGAATCAGCTAATGCATAGTCAATTAAAAAAAAAACATTTCTAGTAGAAGAAACTTATTTTTTAAAAAATCACACTTAGGTACCTTTACAACTCCTAGAATAAAGAAAATAATATAATTAACACCTGTGTACTCACCACCTACTCTTGTTAATTTAAAATACTTTGTCCTTTCTACTTCATAAGATTTAAACTAAATATTCAAACAAAATAGTTGAATCAATTTGTCTATGCCTTCAGGATTCTGTATTACTCTTTGCTTTAGCCTAACCTCTCTAAAGATCAGAGGCCTCGCAAAGCATCAGCAGCTGGAGGAAAGGAAAAAGGGCTGTGGGGCAGGCATGGAGGAAAACACATGCAGAGTATTTTCATATTATCCTCTATTTTTTTGTTTATTTATTTATTTATTTTTAAAGATTTTTTTTTTTAATTTATTTGACAGAGACAGACACAGCAAGAGAGGGAACACAGCAGCGGGAGTGGGAAAGGGAGAAGCAGGCTTCCCGCCGAGCAGGGAGCCCCATGCAGGGCTTGATCCCAGGGTTCTGGGATTGAGCCCCACGTCAGGTTCCCTGCTCTGTGGGGTGTCTGCTTCTCTCTCTCCCTCTCGCTCTTTCTCTCTCTCTCTGACAAATAAGTGAATGAAATCTTTAAAAAATAAATAAATAAAAATCTGCTAAATCTGTAGTTATATTCCATTTTCATGTCTATTATTATTTATTTGTGCTTTTTTCTTAAATTTTTCTTGGTCCATAGAGCGAAAAATGTGTCGATTTTACTAGTCTTTATCAAAGAACCAGCTTTTGGCTTTGTTTACAGTCTAGTCTATATATACTCTAATTAATTTATGCTGCTTATTTTCATTCCCTTTTATTCTTTTGGTATATTTTCTTTTTTATTTTCTAACTTCTTGTGCAGGATATTATTAATTTTAAGAGTTATTTTCTACCATAAAATTTAAGGCTGTAAATTCTTTTTATGTACAACTTTATCTGCACCCCATGTATTATTTTAATTATGGCCCACGGCATTTTAAAATGATTTTTGAATTTGCAGAGAATTGAGTCAATTTAGCCCTCAGCTTATTGTAAACTATCATTATCATTCCATACAAGGCTTTTCTCTTTATTATTATTTTGTTACTTTCAATTCCACTTCTCACGCCAGCCACTCCTCCCTTTAGGCATCCCCTCTAATGAATTTGATATTTGGTTTTCAATATGCATGTGTCTTTGGATATAGTATTTGTAATCACAGTGTTTATTTTATGCAGGTGATACTGTGTTGTAAACTTATTCTCTCTTTTTTGTTTACTTTGTTTTGGGGATCTCCCTATGGAATTTTGTATGTGTCAAGTTCATTTTTTCTCCTATGGTATGTGTCTACCACATATTACTTAGCCATTTCCCTAAAAATGGACATACCTAGGTTTCTTTCAATTCCCTACCACCATGAGGGTACAGAAGTGCCATGATAATAAGACTTGTTATGATTAGAAGCAATAATAAATGTAAAATGCCAGAAAGTTATTTTATATACATATATACATATATATGTACACACACACACACACACACATATATAGCTTTTCAGTTAAAAAGCATTTTCATTATAACTTCTGAGTTCTCATCGCCAAATATGCCTTCCAAATCCACTTTGAACAAAAGATCAGAGCCACACATCATCATATATCCAGTCCCACCAAGGGGGGAATACAGCAGCTCCTCCATCATTGTCCTCCAGGTTCTTTCCACCCTGCCAATGTTCTAATCATGGCATTCTCCAGCAGGTAGGGAGTGAAGTGGAGAGCAAGGTGATGCATCTGACCCTGAGCATTCCCCAACGCTGTATTGAAGCCTTTTCTCACCAAGACAGAGTTCCAAATGGGCCCAGAGCAGACCAGGCTTCCACTTGCTGCACCACACCTGAATTAATTCTCCTGCCAAGAAGTCATGCTCCTTCCTGATTCCAGAGAAGAAAGAACTAGACTCTCTTCACAGAGGTTGTTACAAATGCTCTGCTGGCAGCCAAATTATTGGCATCCAGGCCACTGCTAAACTAAGCACATCTCTAACCAAGTGTATACCACGGAACTAGTGAGAAACAATAAGAGGGACACTAACAGTTTACGGTTTACTTAGCAGGAGCAGTCAAGTCTAGTAAGACAAAAGAAAAGAGCAACTCTTGATAGGCTACTCTTTGCTTCCAAATTCCTTAAAGACACTGCTGCCTACAAATATATGCCACAAATATGGGATGATTAAACAAGTAGTAGGTGGAGAGTAGGTTCTGCTGAGTTCTCTTGGGGCATAATCTCAGACACTTTACATTCTTCCCCTTGGCTCAGTTTCCACATCTGTAGCATGAAGACATTAGATGAGATTTTCTCTATGTCTTCTTCAAGGTCTCAGCTTTTTTTTTTTTCTAAAGAAATGTTTTATGATCCATACTTATTTAAATGATATCTCTCTTTCTATTTTTAACTAGCATTTTCTGTTAAATTGAAGGAGAAGAAAGGATAATATCACATATGGATGCAGACAAATTACTGTTAGCTAATGCATAGTAAAGCACCAATTGGTCCAAAACACTTATTTTTCAAGAATTAAATCTTAGAATGTAGAGTTGGAAGAAAAATTTTAAATTATGTAGTCCAACCTCTTCATCTTACAGGTAAAAAGAATATGTGGTATGAAACAGTGCAGATATCTGCCCGACAATGCCTGGCTTGTTAGAGAAAGGACCAGGACAAACCCCAGGATATCTGAATGCCCAGTTGTGTGGTTGCTGCAATTATCTCTGGGAAAGACTCAATATCAGTTCTATATTGAATTCAAAGATGAATCAGGCATGGCTTATAATTTTTAGAGAGAAAGACTCAGGTAAAAAAATTAAAAGGAGGAAATAAAGTGGATTACGAAAAATGGCGTACCGACAACGGTGAATAGTTGCTGTGGAAACACAAAGGTGGGTAAAATTCATCATCCTTGTCAAAGGCCTGGAATATGATATCTCTGAATGAAGTCCACTTGTCCAGAGAAATCAACCACTATTAATATTACTTTGGCCGTCTAGTTTTTCAAGTCAGTTCTAACAGATTGATTCATACCTCTTCCAGGGTTCTCTCTTTAGTGATTCCCGCTGGTGCTAGGAGAAAAAACTAGACTCCATGAGGAAGCTAAAGTGAAAAACTAAAAACTAAAGTGAAAGCTGTACTGTACAAAGGGAAGCTGGTGTATAAAGAGAATACTGGCAATGATAGGAACAGGCAAATGGCAGTTGTTCATTTGGTGTAGTATTCCAGATACTCCATGAGGCAGTACTTGAAATGGTGTCCATTTTGCTACCAGAAGCAATGAATACTTTATACTCTTATGTATTCACTCTTTCTCTTCTGGAAGACCTTTGGCACTATCCTGTTTGTAATTTCCCTGGGTTAATCCAGTGAATCATGGCTAGGTATCTGTATTGCTATAAGAATAGGCTTATGAAGCAATGAGGACTCCCTAACTTCAGGACCACAAGACTACTGCAGAATCACCTACATTTGGCTAGATTCAGATGAGTCTTGTTTTGATTTATCTGGGACATCATACTTCATAAAACGGCCCAGGACTGGTTTGGAACTCATGTACCTGAAGACAGTTGTATACAGGGGTACATGGTTCCCTTTCTGCCACTAGCTTTCAGTCTGGCTCAAACTTGCCATAGTTTCTAAGTTATTTTATCATAGCTAAGTCCCAGGCTAGTGCAGAACTAATTGAGGTGGTCTAGTTACTTCTCCTTGGGCAACCTATAGTCTGTTCTTTGCAGCCTTTGTATTTGATCCAAATGGAAATCCACACCTACAACATATAATGTAATATTGGATATGATGTGATATAATACAATATAATATAATAATATAATATAATATAATATAATATAATAACATAATATAATAATATAATATAGTATTTGGAATATATGAAACTTGGAAAAACCCAAACTGTTCTTTTTATTTCCACCCACACCCCACACCCACTTCCTGGCCATCTCTCATTTTCTCCCCTCTACTCATTTTGGACCTGTTCAGAAAATTTCTACTCATTGAATCTGAAGGAAGAGAGGAATATATTGTGTTAATGGTGTGATGGCCTGGTTTGACTCTCAGCTTAGTGCATGGGCCCTGTCCCTGCAGTCATCTTTATTTCAATCTGATAGAAGCCTTTGATACCTTGATTTCCCCACTTCTGATGAGGCTTATTCCCTGATTAATAATATTTTCCTGACAGGAATATCTAAGGTATTCTATATTCACCATAAACATTTCCCCTTACAGCATGAATATGTTCACTACATGAATACATCCTTACTTCTGAGCCAGAACTTTTCAGAGTATATTCCTATATATAATTACCTACTACATTAAGTCCCTTATAATACTAAATAAATGCCTTAGGGGTCAGGATGATTGGCAATATTACCTCTGTGAGGGAACAATTAAAATAAGTAAGTTATACATTTATGGTCAGGAGGATGACTATTGATTATGTCATTTATTCTATATTAAATTATGTCTAACAGCCTCTTTTTCCCTTACTTATAGATAGCTTGGCAATGTACTGTCAATATTTTTAAATTTATACACAGAAAAAACTTTCACATTCAATTTGACCATGAAACTTAACTGTATAAAGAAAGATAAGTGAAGGAGCACATGATTTCTGGAGTATCTTTTTAACCCACAATATCTGACATAGGTGAAAAAATATACAATGTATATCCAAGTACTTCCAAAATTTAAGTAGATCCTAGAGATACCTCTGATTGAAACAACCTGGAAACAGATCCTTTCTCCATTTCTGACAATAGAAACTTTATTTTTTATAATCAGGACTTTTTACTTACTGAAGAATAATTGTCTTTGACCTGATAATAATACCAGGTTTCTGTTCCTCTCCTACCAATTCTTCTAGTTTCTGACATCCTTCCCAACCCCTATTCTGCTTTCAGCCATCCCAAAAGACACAGGAAGTGATTTCAACATTCCCCTGGAGGATGTGTAAATTGGTACAAATCTTCCAAATGGCAATCATACCACATCTATTAAATAAAACACCCATTCCTTATGACTAAGCGTTAAGTATTTGCCCTACTAGTTATCCACCCTAGAGAAACATCAGCATAATGTAGACAGAGACTTCTCGAAGAATATCTGATTGTAGCTTTCTTTGTAACAACAAAAACTGGAAAGAACTTCTTAAATTTGAGCTTGAGTGGTATCAGTGGAGGTGGTGAGAAGTGAATGAATATGAGATGGGTCTAGTTAACAGGATGTGTTGACTGATGAGATAAGGGTAGGAGACAAAGCACAGAGTCTTGAAGGTCTCAAGAACCTTTGGCCCAAGAAACCTGGAAGAATAAAGTTGCCATTTACTAAGAGGAGGAAATCTGTGGTTAAAGCTACTTTGAGTGGTGGTGGTAGAAGGAAGGAATCAAGAGCTAGTTTTGGTTCAGTTTTAGGTGTCTATTAGATAATATATATAAAGATGTCAAATAGATAACTGGATATATAAATCTGGAGCTCAAAAGAAAAGTCTAGGCTAATGGCATAAATTGGGGATTAATCAACAAATAGACAGTATTTATAGACATAAGATTGGGTGAGTTCACTAGGGATTAAAAGTAGAGAAGAATCTCAGAATTTAGAAGACAGGTAGATAAGCAGAATAAAACAGGAAGGAGAAAGAGCAGTAATTAAGGGGGAAATCCAGGACAGGTTATTACCTGAGAAGGCAAGTGAAAGAACAAGGTGCAAACAGGGAGTGATCAACTGTGTTAAAACTTGAAAATGCTAAAATGCTGCCAAATGCTGTGTTAAATTTTGAAAACAACATTCATGTTTGCTTTAAGTCAAATTTTCAAAACGTTCTAGCATATGTGAAGAACCTGAAATATTTAAAGCATTAAGGAGTAAAACCAGGTAATCAGTGTGGCTCATGGCCTTAGCAACTTCCCTATTTGCAAAGCAAAGTATGCTGTTGGAATTTTATTAGGGCACTTACAGAATTCATATCTTATTATGAAGAAAAGACAGGTTATCTTTTCATAGGTTTTCATGTGATCTTGGAACCAATTTGGTTACTATAGATTTAAGTTTCCAGTTCAGTTGTTCAGAATGGTTATGTAAATGAAATTCTGATAGCTTGGAGCATGTCTAACATGAGTAAAACTGCTGCTTAGATGAACTTTCAGTATCAGGAGTTATAGAGGTATTTTTGAAAGCCTTCCAATTTATTGTGTTTGCACATGTCAATAGGCAGTCAGTTTGTACTTTTTCTTTTTCTTTTCTTTTTCTTTTTTTTAAGATTTTGTTCCTATACCAACTACTCATTTGTTCATTGATACTGGAGAAAATTACAAAACTATGAAGTTTTAAATGGCCCTGAAATTAATATTATATTCCTCCAATTATAATTCAATTCTTGATACTACCTGGGAATCCTTCTAGGTTTCTCAATTATTAATTATTGTTGTTGTTGTTTCTATTTTCTGTGGTCTCCATTTGATTCAAATTTTTAATCCCTCTACATTTCCCAAATATTTCTCAAAATTAATAAAATCCATCTTATGAAACTCCTTCCCCCACAAAATCTACACACTTACATCCATACCATCCTTTCTTCTCTCCTGCTTGTGGAAATGGTATCACCCATCTATACAAGATATACTCTGACAACTATATTCTGGATGCCCCCTGACTTAGACACCTCCCTCTACACTGTTATTTTGTTTTCCTGTATCTTCAGACTTTTCCTCTTCATTGATTTTTTTCTCATTTACATTTAAATTTGTTTACGTTTCTACCATTTAAAACAAAACACAAAAACAAATTTCCCCAAGGCCCTATATGCTTCCCTACCTACTTCCCCAACATTCTTTCTTCACAAATGAAATTCTTTTTTTTTAAAGACTTTATTTATTTATTTGACAGAGAGAGAGAGCGCACACAAGCAGGGGGAGAGGGAGAAGCAGGCTCCCTGTTGAGCAGGGAGCCCAATGCGAAGCTCAATCCTGGGACTCCTGGATCATGACCTGAGCCGAAGGCAGATGCCCAACCAACTGAGCCACCCAGGTGCCCTGGAAAATGAAATTCTTATCAACAATGATTCCACCTCTCCTTCAAATCACTCTTCAGTTCATGACAGTTTATCTTCTGCTCCTGCCATCCCATTGAAATTTCTCTTGCCCAAAATACCAGTGATTTCTTTGTTCCTAAATCCAATGCACATTTTCTTTTAATGTGATTGAACCCTTTAGACCACTTTATTTTTTTAATGAAAGATTCCTGGGGTGCCTGTGTGGCCCAGTCAATTAAGTGTCCAACTCTTGATTTCGGCTGTCATGATCTCAGGGTTGTGAAATTGAGCCCCGTGTCAAGCTCTGTGCTGGGAGCCGAGCCTGCTTAAGATTCTCTCTTTCTGTCTCCCCCTGTCTGGTCCCTCCCTGCTCCAATCCCAATTCCCTGTGCTCATGCTCTTTCTCAAAAAAAAAAAGGATTCCTATATTTTGTCCTCTATGACATTACATTCACTTCCTTGGTTTGCTTCCTCTTTCTTTGGCCATTTCTTCTCCATTTGCATGCTGTTCTGCTTTTTCTTTAAATGCTGGTCTTCCTGAGGATCATGATTCAAGCCTTCTTTTTTGTACATTTAATATATTCCCCTGGGTAGTTTCATACACTATCATGATTTCAATTATGACACCATAGTGATATTTATTTTTTGGGCAAAAGCCAAACTGAAATCATAATTACTACTACTAATAATAAAAAACAAACTTTATAAAAAGTGCTGAATTAGAAGTCAAGAAATCATGGTTCAAATCTTTTTTCTATTATTCATAATTAAAACATGACTTTAGGAAAGTAGTTAGCTTCCCCTTTAAAGATTCAATTTTTTAAAATAGGATTTAAAAGACTTCCTCTACCTATAGGCAAAGTGGTTTTGAAATAGAGTAAGATTACTAAAGAGCATTGAAAAGTATGTAGAAGTATATGAATGAATATAGATGATGTTTTATGATTATATGTAAATTTGTACATATATGTCAATGATTTTGTTCACATGTATATTGACTATAAAATGTGATTCATCATACTGGGCATTACTATTCTGCTTAGACTTTTGAAGTACATATTTTTCTAACCTGAATGGGTTTATTTTATTCCCCATGTGCCTAAAACATAGTATTTTGGAGAACTATGAGGCAGTTACTATATTATCAATATTATACAAAGGAAACTATAGTTAAGAGATATTAAATAATTTGTCTATGATCACACATGTAGTAAATGACAGAAGTGTAGTTGGACACAAAACTTACTTAAAAAAATCTCTCTTTCATCTCCTGCCACATTATTAGTCCTCAGTCCTGCTTTCAAGAGGTACCCAATTTTAATCATTTCAGGAATGGAATGACATGGCTTCAGATATTTTCTTAAAATAAAAACATGTGATAAACATATGAAATACCTGTATTTTGAAAGAACATAGATGAAATCATTTAAGGTCTGATGAAAACAATAAAAATCCAGCAGTAAATTGTGTGTCTGTATATGTATGTAATACCTTTATCCATAAGTTGAACCAAATTTATTAATATATTTTATATCTGCTTTATAACACTTTGCCTACAGGAGCTTAACAACGCCACTTTTTTTTTTTTTAAGTTAGACTAACATATATAGAGAGAAAGGAAGGTAGAACACTGTGGCAATTTCCAGAAATTTCAAACAAACTTGACACAGAGAAAATAACACCACTCCTGAATGACTCATTCTAATTGCTGCATACATCATATGCATGGAATCATTACAAAACTCTCTATTTTCTTACATCTGTTTAATATAGGGATTGTCAAAGAATCACTGGAGTGAAGCTACTAGAAGGAAGTGAGCTGCAGAGTTAGGATGTGGCAGTTAGAAAGTCAGGTGTTGAAATTCAGATCGTGGAGATAATGCAATTGTTGCAAGGACATTTGTTTCTAGTTTGTTTGTTTGTTTTTCCGGTGATTGCCATCAAATTTCTACCTTATATATGTATGCCTCCATTACTTGATTTAATAATTTTTAACAGTATCTATTGACTTTTTCTTGGGAATGACGGAATATTTTAGTTCATTTATACTGTTTTTCACTTAATTTTCTCTACTCCTATTTTTTAAATTATTATTTTATTCAGTGGTATGGTAAATTAGAAGTTAATTTTTTTTAAGATTTTATTTATTTGAGAGAGAGCACAAGCGAGAGAGCAGAAGCAGGGGGGAGGGGCAGAGGGAGAGAGAAGAGGAGACTCCCCGCTGAGCAGGGACCCCGATGTGGGGCTCTATTCCAGGACCCTGGGATCATGACCCAAGCCGAGGGCAGCCGTTTAACCAACTGAGCCACCCAGGAGACCCTAAAAGTTAATTTTTTTGCTTATAACACTCAAATGTGAGGCGATTTTTCTCCAATCATGGCTGGGGGGGGGCCTTTCAGTCTTGTGGCTCTATCATCCCAGAGACCTTCACTGTCTTCTGTATGCAACCAGTAGGAGTATAGAATTGAGCCAAAATTGAATGTATGATTGCTTAACAGGATGCAGTATAAAATGCATTCCTTTACCTGTTTATGGAAGAGAAGTCATTTGGACTTTTTTTAATGCCAGCCAAATAAATCTGACTGAAATTTGTTGAAATCATTGATTGATCTTTCAGTTATTTGGGCCCTTTCAAAGAGCTGTAAGGAACTTAAAATTAATCTGTAATACAGGAATGAAGTAACATCATTAGATAAATTTTGATCTAAGTTATGAAATTCAGTCCATATCTCTGAAGTCTCAGAAATTTTAATTCTTATTTGTCCAAGATAACATAAAAGTTCTATAAATGATTATTACTGTCCTTCTCCTTTAATCAACCTAATTTTAAACATTAATTACAGCTCTATCCCCCCCAAAAAATATAATATCTTTAAGCCGTTGGGCAATTCAGTTTGCCATGTAAGAAGACAAGTGTCTGGCTCCAACTTTTCCCCAGCGAAGACAAAGGCAAAAACTAAAATTAAGAGGCAAACACTATGACAAGTAATAATGAATATAAAAGAATTTTAAAAAATGAAGATTTTTACTAAAGCAATATTTATCATGAGTTCTGCTAGAGTTATTAAAGCTCCTGAATCCATATACTAAAATGTCCGATTTTGGTGTTTTTTTCACTTTGTTTTCTTTAAATTTTTATTTAAATTCCAGTTAACATACAGTGTAATATTAGTTTCAGGTGTACAATATAGTGATTCAACACCTCCATACATCACCCTGTGCTCATCACAAGTGCACTTCTTAATTCCCATCAACTATTTAACCCACCCCACCCCCAGCCACCTCCTCTCTGGTAACCATTAGTGCTTTCTCTATAGTTAAGAGTCTGTTGGGGCACTTGGGTGGCTCAGTCATTTAAGCAACTGACTTTTGGTTTCAGCTCAGGTCAAGATCTCACGGTCCTAACATGGAGCCAGCATTAGGTTGCACACTCAGCAGAGAGTCTGGTTCCCTCTCCCTCTGCCCCTCACCCCACTTACTCACTCTCTGTCTCTCAAATAAATAAACCAATCTAAAAAAAAAAAGAGTCTCTTTCTTGGTTTGTCTCTCTCTCCTTTTTTCTTTGTTCGTTTGTTTTGTTTCTTAATTCTACATGAGTAAAATCATATGATATTTGTCTTTCTCTGACTTATTTCACTTAACATTATACCCTCTGGATCCATCCATGTTGTTGCAAATGGCAAGATTTCATTCTTTTTTATGGCCGAATAATACTCCATTATATATATATCTTCTTTATCCATTCATTAATTGATGGACACTTGGGTTGCTTCCATATCTTGGCTATTGTAAATGCTTTAGGTAAATACTCAATAGTGCTATTACTGGGTCATAGGGTAGTTCTATTTTTAACTTTTTGAGGAACCTCCATACTGTTTTCCAGAGTGGCTGCACCAGCTTGCATTCCCACTAACAGTGCAAGAAGATTCCTTTTTCTCCACATCCTTGCCAATACATGTTGTTTCTTGTGTTTTTGATGTCATTAATCATTCTGACAGGTGTGAGGTGATATCTCTTTGTAGTTTTGATTTGTATTCCCCTGATGATGAGTGATGATAAGCATCTTTTCATGTGTCTACTGGCCATCTGTATGTCTTCTTTGGAGAAATGTCTGGTCATGTCTTCTGCCCATTTTTAAATTGGGTTATTTGTTTTTTGGCTGTTGAGTTTTATAAGTTCTTTACATATTTTGGATACAAGCCCTTTATCAGATATGTCATTTGCAAATATATAAAATGTCTGATTTTGAATTCCAGCTTTGCTATTACTAGCTGTGAGTCCTTAGGCAAATTACTTAACATCTCCGACCTCAGTACCCTCATCTTTAAAATGGGGATGAAGGGGGCAGAGCAAGATGGTGGAGGAGTAGGAGGCCTGGATTTCGTCTGGTCTCAGGAATTCAGCTGGATAGGGATCAAAACATTCTGAACACCTACAAACTCAACAGGAGATTGAAGAAAAGAATAGCAACAACTCTCTGAACAGAAAAGCGACCACTTTCTGGAAGCAGGGACCCAACAAGCGGTAGATCCGGGGAGACTCACCTTCCTTCCCTGGGAGGAGCGGTGTGGGAGCGCACCACAGGGATCTGCTGGGTTTGGAGACTCCACACCGATTCGGGTGCCAGAGATAGAAACACTCGGTCATAGGCCAGGTGAACACGGAGTGTGGCCGGAGACCGGGGAGACGGGAGTGACTGACTGCTTTTCTCTGGGGGCACACTGAGGAGCGGGGCCCCAAGTCTCGGCTCCCCTGGGGCAGAGATTGGGAGGCCGCCATTTTCACTCTCGGCCTCCAAAGCTGTAGGGAAAGCTTGCAGGAAACAAAAGCTCCTGAGAGCAAACCCAAGCAGATTACTTAGCCCTGACTGGCAAGGGCAGGGCAATTCCACCTCCAGCAAAGACATTTGGGAACCATGGCAACAGGCCCCTCCCGCAGAAGATCAGCAAGAACAGCCAGCCAAGACCAAGTTTACCGATCAATGAGAATGGCAGAACTCCAGCGCTAGGGGAATAATGCACATAGAATCCATGGCTTTTTTACCATGATTCTTTAGTCTTTCAAAGTTAATTTTTTTTAACTGTCTTTTTTTTTTTGAATTTTTCTTTTTCCCTTTTTCAACCAACATCTTATCAATCCCTTTTTTAAAAAACATTTTTATTTTTAGAGTCATATTCTATCCCTTCATAGTAGTTACCCTTATTTTTGGCATATATATATAAGTTGTTCTCTCTTCAAAATTTTGAGATAGTTTCTTCTAACAGATCAAAATATACCCTAAATCTCTAGTGTA